>NC_037593.1:16892953-17202596 GCF_003073045.1 Pomacea canaliculata
AAAATGTTTACAATATGGCTCTATGCTCTTTAACCAGAAGATACGATTGTGGATGAAGCTGTAATGAGGGTTTGTAGATAAGGAAAATGCAGTAATACGTGCGTGGTTTTAAGAAGAATCTTCGAATGTTTATCGGTTGTGTTGCTATATGTTTCGTAGTATATAATTTATTCTCATAAAAAAGAAGGTTTTTAATGAAATCCATTTTTAGTCTTATCATTGATGTGTATAGGTGGACTGCTGTCTGTCTGCCAAGACCAGCGCTTGCGAAGTTCTCCGCTGTTAGTCTCGGCGAGCCTAAACAATAAATGTGACTAAACCGGAAGCTTTGTAGTCTCATGCCTCGTTTTAGTAGTTAACTGGAAAAAAATCGTCTGCCAGCAGTCCAGTAATACAAGTTCGTGGTCTAATCTCTTTCATATACATTTCTGTCTTGCAAACTCTGCCCCTCCTGTCTCTAATAAACATCCAATGTACACAAACACAATCTTTTGCGTCTTCTGTCTGCAGGTGGCACTTCATTCACTGCCGCCTGCGTTGTCGGAGCTTGTGGTGGTGATAACAGCTGAATGTGACAGATCGGAAGGCGTGCAGGTTCTGAAATACTTCCAGAAACACTAGCAAGTCGTTGACTGCTGCTTGTTCATTCATGAGACTGCAGAGATAATCTCAAGGTGGTATGCAAACCATGGCGGACATGGTGCACTACAAAAACAAGACTGACAGACAATTAGGGACTCAGTGGGACAATAGGATTTCATGCTGCAAGAAAGTGAAGGGTTCCAACCCGCAGGGCAATGTAGAGAATGTGACAGCCGTACAACCTATATCAGGATGGGGTCCTGGCGTGTACTGTATCTCTTTTTCAAACGATGAGTAGTGTCGGACTACCAACATTGAGAACCTAGTAAGGTGAGATGAGTGTCGCCCTACTGACGCAGTGGGCCATGGATACCCGGGGGTCAGTTTCATCAGAAACATAAAAAGCGACACCCGAGCGATTTAGTCCTCCCGTCACTGTGATCTCTGCCAAGAAGCAATCGGGGTAGCAATCAGGGTAAGAGATATGAGGGCAGCAGGGTGACGAAAGAGTCGGTACAGAGGATTAAGTTTTCAAACACTTCAGAAGCTTCTGTGAAACTTGTATCCTTGTATGTGTTCATATATGTAACATTATCGCTTTATTTTCTTTTATTAACACTGAATTGGGTTAGTGACCTGTTCTATGTATAGGTGAACGGCCAGAGGTGGTTGGCAGCTTGACAAACCTTCAATTGCTCCGTCAGTCTGTCTCAAATGAAAGAATATGTCGAAATGTTAACCTCAACTCTAACCCTTACCCTAATCCTAATCTGTTTTAATCATAGATGTCGCCTTGAAACATACGCACCCACAAAAGGCCACAAGCCCTCCCGAACAACAATTTAAAGAAATAAAGGAAAAGTAAAAGATCCATCAAAAAGGAGAAAACCCACTGAAACCAATTTTACTCACTAGCGTATATATACGCTATAGCATCGACAAAAATGACCGGTGAAATCATATTTGAAGTTCTGAATTTTCACTGGATGTTACCATGCAAGGACACAGTGAAAAGAAACCCATCCTCAGCAGTACTGTTGATGAAGTTCTGTGTTGCTTTCAACATCCTAGGGTGGATGATTATGCTTATTCTTCTCTAGTTCTGGCACTGTTTGCTGTTTCTTTTGTATGGGAGCGACATGAACAGTGAATGCGTCCATTCTTTGGGCCATTCTTTGCATTCCAAGATCTTTGGCACAGAGTAATGAGCGCCTTTGTTATTTCATCCCCACTTTGCTTGAGCTGCTCACCTGGGACGTTGACAACACCTGGTGACTTTCCTCCCTTCAGACTGCCTACAGCTTTCAACCTCTCCCCTTAGCACCTGTAGGTCTGAAGGTTTGCTGGTTCTAGTCTGGCTACTTTTGTCCCTCTCGAGTAAACTCGTTGCTATCTACTAATTATCTACAATCCACCAAACATAACTGACACAACTTTATGCAAACGTATATGAATGTGTTTAAGTATGCATGTGTATATGAGTACACTATACACTAGACAAGACAAATGAATGGATTAATGGCAGTCAGACCGCATTTTTTGACTGGTCGTTGTTAGCCAGTACAATATCAAGATACTATTTCCTGAACTCAAGGTGAATAAACCTTTTTTCCCTCTCCAGACCTAGAGTTGTGATGTCACGAACTGCCCCTGATACGCCCCCTAATAAAACATTGTCGCAGCTCTCACTGGCCTTGAAGACATAAACAGAGCAATATAAACAGACCCGTGATATTATGCTTCTTCCCCTTTCTCGGGCATTTCATCTTTCCAACTGATAACGGCAATGAATGTCACAGGAAACTGTCCTTATAGAAACGGTATACCAGCGCGTGTTTAGGTTCGTGTAGTGACGTCACACTGGTGCCACCTGCTGGCAACGCATCCGGATCTCGACAAATGTCGAGCATTAAGAGTGTGCAAGCCTATCCGGCATCAGTTTATCAACCACTGGAAACTTCTCACCACCAAAATGTCTCATCTGGCATATGGAAATCAACGTCAATAATGAATAATACAGGCGCCGTTGCTAGGCGACTGTTGCTGGGCCGTTCATGGCAACGCTGGTTCTTCCGCAAGAGCACCAGAAGATTTTCTTGTCTGGCGGATGTACGTTGTGTGATGAAGGCCACCTCCTGGTGCGTTGTTTTGTTTGTTTGTTTGTTTGTTTGTTTGCTTGTTTGTTTGCTTGTTTGTTTGTTTGTTTGTTTGTTTGGCTGGCTGGTTTTAATGTCTGGCCTTACAGTTGTTACCATCACTGCCATAACAGCCATACCGCCATATCTGTCACTATCATTACAGAAGTCCCACCCCGCGACTGGTGTTACAGTCGTTTATTCACTGGTGCCATCCATAAAAGGTCCAGAACCTTTAGAAGACATACAAGCTCCACGGATGTTTCATGAATGGAAAAGGAGGAGAGAACTCCTCAGCAATTACCTTCTCCTTGTATCGGTGTCCATCAAAAGTCAGAGATAACTCAGGATGGAGGCAAACGCTGGGAAGTTAAGGTCCAAACAGCGGCTGACTTCGAGGGTTAGCGAAAAAAGAAAACTTGGGTGACTTTGCGTTCAATATATAGATATACTATGTAAATGAAGATACTTTGGAGAAACCTATAGAGACCATGTCTCATGCAGACCTCAGACTGGCTCTCCCTGGGGT
This sequence comes from Pomacea canaliculata, assembly GCF_003073045.1. Taxonomy (NCBI): domain Eukaryota; kingdom Metazoa; phylum Mollusca; class Gastropoda; order Architaenioglossa; family Ampullariidae; genus Pomacea; species Pomacea canaliculata. The sequence continues at coordinate 16,896,200 of NC_037593.1, forward strand.
TGTAGATTTATATTTCAGAGGTTAAAAGAAAGAAAGAAAAACTTCAGGTTTAATAGCAGTATACCTCTCCCCTGCTACGGCTGTGAATGCTTTTTCCAGTCAGCGAACAGTCAGAAGGATATGAAGAGGCTCGTTCTACTCTCTCCTAACAGCAGCAACATTATTCCTTCTGCCACGGCTGCTGAAAAAGCGAGTAAGATACGAGAGTAATGCACGGGACAGACAACTCCAGACGGGACCCCCCCCCTCCAACCTCCATTACCCTCCTCAGTTCTGTTAGTGCGCAGGGTCTGTGGGGGGAAGAGGGAGGGATGAAATGTAGAAATTTGCAATACATAGGACTTCGATCTGCCTTCGACACCGCTGTCGAGGGCCATGACGCTCATTCAAGTCCAAACGTTCATGAATATTCACGCGGACTGGAGGAAATCATGACCGAATTCCCTCCTACCACCCAAAATGTCTAGAGAGCATTGATGTACAGTTAGATTCTCTACTCTTGTTCAGACTGAAGCAGGTCACAACTTTATAAGCAGAGTCGCGGCAAGGTGATTGACCTCGATCCCTCCCGAGTCCGATTCGTGTTTCTAGACCTGACTGAAGTTGTTTTTGTTTAAAGTGCGCGTGACATTCAATACCTGCGGTTTTCGTACACACCTGTGCACCCAGATCTCCCTTCCAATCTCTTCGCGCGCCATTACCCTCCCTAGTTCTCTTTACGGGTGGCTCGGTCAGGTAATAATACTCAACCGGCGCCAGCTGCGGCAGTCTCGTCCTTTCGTCCACCCTTCCTCCATTTAATCATTTATATATATAGACCCACCCCCACTTCTCCGTGAACCGGTACCAGAGCAGTACACGTGCATTTCTGTCTCTAGTCTAGCTGGTACTGGTTTCAACTGGCGTGAGGGAGGGTGAGGAAACTGGAGCACGTGTTTGGGTAGACGTTGATGGGTGGGGATGACATCGTGCCCCACGTGTGCAGTGGTCGCAATTAAGTATGAGTGATGAAGCTCTGTGGTACAGCCATTTCTTTCTTTGCTTTACGTCCGACCAGAGTCTTTGTATGTTGTGTTCATTCATCCTCTTCCAACCTTTCTACCCGTGGTGCATCACGAAGTTGGCAGAAAGCAAATAACTTTGAAATGAAAACTCAGTGTGGAGAGTTGAGTGTAAAAAAAGTAGAATTACTAAGGAACTTCCATCATGTAGCCAAGCTACAAGTTGACCAAGTAGAACAGGCACATTTTGTACGGCCCTCTAAGGATGTTATAAATATCAAAATGGTCTTTGGGGGTTAAAAGGTTCCCCTACCCTCCTCCAGTCGGGTGGAACTCGAAGTCATCACACGTCGGACAGAGCTGTGATAATTTCAACCTCATCTTGTTTATGTTGTCAACATTTTGTGGAGAAGCAAATGATTTTTTTTTTTCTGTTCCGGTGCGTTCGTTTTTTCTTTCGTCGGTTGGTTGGTAAATGTCAATTAGAAAGGTTTCTGGGTAATTTATTCGAAAACCTGATGCATTTTCTCGTTCAGTGGTTGGTGGCTCCCCCAGACACGCTACAGCAGAACAAATGACTCGCTTGTCTCCATCTGGCTTCGACCAGGGAAACTTTATCTGAGGCTGAGTCGGCAAAACCATAGCACCCGTCATTTTTCATGGTCTCAATGAACTTGTATTACTGGACTGCTGGCAGACGTTTTTTTCCAGTTAACGACTAAAACGAGGCACGAGACTACAAAACTTCCGGTTTAGTCCTAGTCTTTGTTAATGCATGGCAGTAAACAGCCTGACCTTACATCATGTTGTCATATCGCCACGAGTGTATTTCGACCATCTCCGGCTCTATGTTATTGAAAAAGGTTTACAAATGTCAGGTATTTTAACAGATTTTTTTTTTTCTTCTTCTTTCGCTCCTTTTTTTCCATCTGACACGTTTGGCATTGCGTGTTCTTCCAAACCTTGAGCCTCGAACATTGGCCGCCGTCCTGAATTCTGCCAGGCCAACACTGCCAGCTGAATGTGCATATTTTTGTTTAAAACATACCTCCAACGGAAAAGGATAGAAAAAAAAAGAAAAAAAAAATTCCTCCTAGAGTAAAATGTCATCTACGACCGCCTTTGTTGATGACATTTTACTCTTCGTCTGTCTCTCTCTCTCTCTTCTACAAATGAGTTGGGAACCAGGCCACTTATCAACCCTTCTGCTTGTCTTGGAGTCGATCTAACAAGTGGCAGCGACGATTGATGTGAAGGTGGGACTGTGAAAAGGGTGGCAGCTGGGGTAGGAGTAGGGGTAGGTGTGTGGGGCCGAGGAATGCGTGCACAGAAGGGATCTCTTGCGCAAGAGATTAATAAAGCTCTCCGGTGGGCGGCCAGCTTATCGTCCTTTTGACATGCACACCGTGCCCCCCCTCTGCCTGCCCGACATCTTTTTTTGTTATTTTGTTTTTTTGTTATGAGATGTTTACTCGCTTTTAGTACGTGGGCGAGCTGCAGTGGGATAGGTGAGCTTACATGAGATCTGCTCTTAGAGAGGATGCAGTTCAGTATGTCCACCTGCAGCATCTCACAGTATTTGTCTCTTTGTTCATCTCTCTTTCTGTATGGATCTCACCCATCTACGTGGTCTCTACATGGATCTTAGATATCGATGTCGTCTCTGTGTGTGGGTCCCACGGGTCTGAGTGGTCTCCTTCAGTGGATCTGGTGTATCTGATTGATCCCTATCGACTTCTAATAAACACATGTTAACGCTTAGCACCTTTGTGCATACCACACAGTATTCTGAAATCTCACTATCATCAGGATGCTAAAATTTGCAAGGATACCTTAAAATGCAGCCTTCTCCAGCTGCTGGAAGCTGGTCATTCATACTTGCTAGCAGTGGGATTAGCAGCAGCATGCCAATCATGCGAAGTGTGTCGAAAATTCTCTGACCAGTGGAAGCGGATACTGTGGACGTGGAATAAAAACTGGGTGTGGAGGTTGTTTTTTTATATGCAAATTTTTCTGTATATCTTTGTGAGAGTTCAAAACAAGTTGTCACTTCCTACCAACAGTTGACGGCTGTGAGGCGAATGAAATGTTTGGACTCCCATTGAATGGGTGTGTTGCACCAAATCAGCTGTTATAAGGCTGTACTTGCGGCAATACTCGTTGCTAGAGAAACAGAGAAAAAAAGACGAAGCAGTCCTCGGTCACGAATAGGTTTTAAATTACTGTGATCAATGGACAGCCTAGAGGAAAGGGAAAAAAAATCCGAAGCAAATGAAAGTTTGCTGGTCTTCCGGACCTTCTGTGTGTCTGTCAAACTTTCCGTCCACTTGCCAAAGTGTTTTTAAGTTGTTGACATCAGCTCTGGTTGTGTCGCAGCAACAGCTGGTTGTCAGCATGCAGTCACCTCTCGTTCAAGGACCAGTGGAGAGCAAAACCTCTTTACTGATGCTTGGTTAAAGCGCAGTGCTGATGCCACTTCTCCTTCCATCCTGTTGATACATACTATTTTTCTCTACTACACCATCATCATGCATAAAAATCGAATTCAAGTCCGAAAGTCACTTATACAGTCCCTATATCCATTTATACCTTTATCCATTCAATTAAATTCTACTCTTGTACTTCATCTTTATTTTGTTCTACGTCCATTGTCTGTTACCTAATGTTCATTCATCTATGGTCAGCGCAGAGTGCGACCGATATTATTATTATTAGTGCCGGTTCTCGCATTAATTGAGGTCTTCACAGCGTTCCCGATGTCCCTGTACAATCCTGACGTCAGTGTTGTTCATCTTGACCTATGTATACCTATGAGATCGGAAGAGAGGACATTCTCCCGACTTAACGAAAATACTATATTTCTTTGAACTTTACCCAATCATTAGAAATAAAATTTCACACCGACCCCTCTAGCCCTTTAAAGAGAAACTATAAACAGAAATCTCGGAACTGCTCTCGTGGACAGGCGCTGCTGTGAGGAAGCAGGCTCTTGTATATGACCAGCAGAGGGCAGGGTCACGCTGACACCAGCCTTGACTACAACAGGTGCTGACGTTGCCTGTGACCTAGTTTTTTAAATTAATATCTTCTAGGTCAAAGGTGAGTGCATGGAGTTAACGCCCCTTTCTTGCAAGCAGATAACGAGTCTTGGGTGGATGTAAATGTTGTCTGTTGTTCTTCGGCGCGGTGTTACATCAGAGTGTCAGGATGCTGCGAAAGGAGGTATAGGGGGCTTGAAGGAGGTAGATAGGGAAGGTAGCTGTTCAAATTGTAATTGGGATGGGTAGGTCATTTTCTGGTTCGGTGACTGCTCGAAGGAAGGAAGGACTCGTCCGCTATATCGTAACTCAAACTTGATATCAAGGCTTGATATTCCGCAGGTGGTGACCATTAGCAGCTGTATGTCACAGTGACAACGGGGGGAATCACGACGGACGGCACGTGAACCGCCTTCTCTGCTCTTATGCTCCTACCTCCACTCTTCCCCACCCCCATCCCATCGCTACTCCTTTCCATCCATCAGGTACACTTCACCATACGTGCGACCTGCAGAAAATGCACCGACTGTACCTACAGACCCGGATGAGGACGAAACACTTACAGCCAACTCTCGTCATTCAGCAATCCTCTTGCTCTGGGGGATTTTTTTTTTCTTCTCATTTTTCAAAATGTAACAGATAAAGGTAGTTCCTGGATCTCACGGTCGTTGGGGAAATGAAGTGCTAGAGAACGAACTTTTGTGAGGCCCAGCTTTTGTGTTCAGTGGGCAATGCGCATCCCCTCCCCCTCACTGCCTTACTTTTTTCGAAACTCTGCGGAGTCATGTACCCACCAGGTCTTTGCTCCTCATTTCTCACTCCTTATTCCTGAGAGATGGTGATCATTAGGGTACACTGGTCACACATTCACACTGGAAATGGGGATCGAGAAGACGGTTGGCAATGGCTGGTCAGTGGTTCTGAGGCTGGAACAAGTCGGCTTATCACATGCTCTCCTGTGGTTGTAATTGCGGTTTATGTGTGGGCAATATCGATAGCTGCAAGCAGCAAAAATTAGGTTTGTCCTACCATCATGAAAACCTTGCATGACGACAGGCCATTGCTTGGGAAGACATATGAGCCTGTCGCTTGCTGCACTGCCTGATACACACGCACGCGCGCGCGCGCACACACACACAGACACACTTTATTGCAATTTTGCAGCATTCTTCAGAACAAAATTGATCATCATGGTAACAATATCGTCTACAGAAACCACGAGAAGTGATAGACTTCTTTTAAAAAAATAATACAGCACAGCGAGGGGTTTGACACATCACTCTGCACGAGCCAGAAAGCTTTGATTAGATATTTTGGAAACTTAAAAATGGCTAGCAGTAACCATAGCAACCGGTAGTGTAGTGGCTAAACCACTACCTTATCACCACACTGTGGGGCACTCTCTGTGTATGACACCTGAGCTTACCGTCGGGGGGTTTCCCACGGGTGCTCTGGTTTTCTCCCTCTTACCTCTCCTCTCATAAATCACCTCCGGGTGGAAGCACTTTATTTCCAACCGACCAACCATGTCTTTATTAGCATGATGGTCTTTGTGTCTGCATGGTTGTCTGTCTACCTGTCTATTTGTCAGTTCCCCTTTCAATCTGTGATTACTTTTTTTGGGCCCAGTTGGTTTTTTTCTGACAAACTACTATTTATCAAACTCACGAGTGATTAAAGCCTACAGGTGTTGTCCTTAATCCTCAGCTGTTAATTGGGAACAGCAAAGCTTCGAGAAGTCCTCGGGACTAATTAAAAAAAAAAATTGGCGGGGGGGGGTGGGGACGTCAGGTTTGATGAGTTTGATGAGAAATTTCTCGAAAATGTGGATTCTGTTTGTTCTGAACTGTGGTAAATATGATACTTTGATAACAAGGGGCTCTGTGGATGACGAAAAACATCGGTCCTGCTGGTGGCACTGTTGCAATGGCAGTCCTAAAGTCTCGTTTCAGCCAACTGCTACTGGATAAATAAAGTTCTGACATACCTCTCCCACACATTCTCTCTCTCTTTCACACACACCGACACACACTCACTTTCTGTGACATTCTGTCTCCTCATTGGTCTCCTACCTCTGCCTTCCTCTGCCGCTCGCTTGTCTAATAAAGACATTTCCTGTGCTTTATCTCCAGTCAGATCCAAATACCAGGTTAATGGTGAAAGGACTAAAGTCAGCTTTAGAAAGCTCGATGTGGTCAGCACCACACACACTCTCCATCCCACTCTCGTACTCTCCATCCACTCCCACTCCCATCCCACTCAGCTACACATAAACACGAGAGTCACCAATAGCTACTATGGCTTTTTATGAACGCCTTCCTTTCCCTGTCTGTCTATCCCTATTAACATCTTTTGTCTCGTTGTGTTTTATTTATTCCGCTTTACAGGGTGCAGACCCTGACCCGTTGGACACTGCCACAGAGGTCAAAAGTTCAACATCTAAAAGAAAGATATACCGCTCGTCTGCTTGCCCATGTGTATCGGGTGTACGTGCTGTGAGGCAGGTGTACGTGCAGGTGTACACATTCGTTTTAATCTTAAGTTAAATATAAACATGCGAGCAAACAGCCCGAAAAGGTATTCCAGATTGGTAACACCTGTCAAGAAGAGTTACGGAACGTTAATAAAATGTGATTAAACTTTTATCACACCCATTCCAACCCGATTTCTCCGAAAGTGAGGGACGGGGGAAGGACGGAGAGGCCGGTAAAATACAGTAAATAGGACTGGAGGTGGTGAGCAAACGAAAAAAAAAAATTAAAGATCAAGAAAAAGGTCAGTATGAGGGAGGCCGGTAAAATGCAGTAAATAGGGGTGGAGGTGGTGAGCAAACGAGAAAAAAAAAAACGACCAACATTAAAGATCAAGAAAAAGGTCAACATGAAAGAATGAAGGATTCAAATTACAGTTACTGTTTTTATTAACCCGGAGAAAGGAAGAATGAAAGAGAGTTCTTGTCTTTATTAACACAGAGAAATTTGGAAAAAAAAGAGGTCAATGCCGTTTTCTCTCTCAATCGTCAATGCCAGATTCATTAATTCATTTTTTTATCATCTGTAGTTTTTTTTCTTTCTCTCTTAATTGGCTTTAATCTTTCACTCTTCCTTTCATTCTGAAGGTGTCAGATCAGTGCGCATCCAGCATGTGGGTGCACCTGGTAGATAGAGGTGACTGTTGTCGGGTGTCTGGCTACATACCCTGCACCCTGCTGCTGTTATCTGAAAACTAATCTCTCCAGCAGGCAGACATCCAGGTGTGGCAGCCCCACCCTGGTGCGCAGGTAGAAATTGTTCCTCGTGCTGCTGTGTACAATTATACCATTGTCGAACATCAGATGGTTTTTTTCCCGGGGTAACTAAACCTCAGGTGTTTGGTGGTATGGCGGTATGTGATGCTGGGGTATATTGGTGTGCATATGTGGCACGGATGGAGGTATATGTATGGGTGTGTGATAGGGGTGGAGGCAGAGAGTTTGTGGTTATGGAACTGAAGTAATATGGCATGTAGTTATTAAATTATTGAGGCATATGGTTGTGGCAGTATATGGTGGTACGGAGGCATGACCAAGACGACACGTGCCATGTGTAGTGCTTGAGTTTCTAGCATCTTACCTGTTCCAGATACCTTTGGATGAGATTACTCATTGCCCCATCCTCCCTCTCTATACTTTGGTGTATAATTTTATATAATTTAGATATGTGCCATTTTCTTTTCACCCGCCATCATTCGTGACTTTCAGATGAACTTTAGAAGAAGTGCTTGCTTGTGTTTAATCAAATCAGATAACAGAATCCTCCGACTGGGGAATGGGCGGGGCTTCGCAATGTCACTCAAACACAGTTCTGTTCCTTCCTTCCTCTCCACCTCGGTTTCATCTGTAGCTTACCCCACCCCCAAACACCCCCCCCCCCGAGTACAGATGGAGGCAGCGCCGGAGGATTAAGCAGGTCAAGGCCTGCGAGAGAAGTATATTAATTTTGCACAATGACCCACACAAGCCCTCCGTTACCCATCTCCTCACCCATCTCCCGCGTGGATGGATGATGAATGGTTGCTGGCATCTCGGTCCCCTTTCCAGTGGCAAGAAGCCAGACTTTCCAGTACATCGGCCCGGGTGACAATCAGGTGACCCTCTTTTTTTGGGGAAGGGGATGGGGTGGGTTTGCATCGTTACAGCTCACACTATGCCGCCTCCCTCCCTACTTCATTCACCTGTACATCTGGAACCGACCGTTCTCAGGTGTGTAGCACCTGTTGCTACTAGTGTCACTGACCAGACACAACCAAGTCTTTTCAGGTCAAAGCTCCGTAAGCAAACTGTGTTAACCTCTTTGTCGTATAGACTCTTTTTGCGTATCATCTCAAGGCATCAGGGAGGAAAAAAAACCTACCTTTAAAAATAAGATTGTGTTTTTATTTCGGGTTCGAAATACCTGTGGAGGTGTTTGTCCAGGGATTATCTTTCCCCACCCGCTCAATGGCGCTGCGGGAAATGTGTATCACCAGGTCGCAAGGAGAGTGTGTGTTGAGGGGGGAGAGGGAGGGTTCGATACCTGGAAGGGGATGCAACAGTGGCAAAAATTAGGTTTGTCCTCCTATCATGAAAACCTTGCGTGATGTCAGGTCCATCACTCGTGGAGACATGTGAGCCTGTCGCCTGCTGCACAGCCTGGTGTGTCTGGCGGAAGTCCTCGAGTTGTCTTGCTGGAGTAGTCTGCCCTGAGCCTGTGCGTGTGTGGAGGGGGTTAGTGTTGGGGTCAGAGCATCGGAAGAGATGCTTTCTCCCATCAGATGACGTAGACGGGTTATCGGTTTATGGTACGTTTACCGGTCGTCGCAGTTTGGAAGTGAGGAGAGGGGCGTGGCGAGTGATCGACTGGTGTTCTCTGGGATTACAGACAGCTGTGGATAGGGATCAGCTAGTGTTCTCAGGGATTACAGACAGCTGTGGACAGTGATCAACAATTGCATGGGGCTGGTGGCTGGATGTTGTCCTCTCCTTGCCTGCGAGGTCACAGAGGGAGTACATTCTCAATGACCCGTCCTAGTCGAGCTGTGACTATTAATAAAGCACAAATATGCAGAAAGTAAGAAAATTTGAGTCAGAGACAGGCTACAGCTAGATAGCTACATCTCAGTCACTTTCTTTGCCAAGCTTGCTGACTACATCTGCTCAATGATTGTGGAAGCTTTGACACACTGGACCACTCAGCTGCCTCACCTACTGAGGCGGAGCAAAGGGCCTTATATGTATGTAGACGTTCTTTAGTCAGCACGCTGACTCTGCACAGCACATCTGTGATGAGTGTTAGTCATGGAGCTACCCGCTTGACTCCATCCAGCCCCTGGTCGAGTTCGAGTTCGTCTGCTCTTGCACTCAGCTGCCACCTGCCGCCGCAGAGTGTGCGGAGCGCTCAGTCAGTGAGCGACCTTTGACCGACAGCCTTACTTTTACACTCGGCAGGTACAGTGATGTTCACCTCCTCCGTTCTGTCTCTCTCCCTCCTCCTCTCTCTCTCCAACTTGTTTGTCAATCCTCTTGTTCTCTTTCACTAGTCTCCGGTATTACCCCTCGCCTCTACAAACTGTAAGACGCTTTGCTCAGACGGTTTGATGCATGTATCTATGTCAACAACATTTGTGCAAACTTCTTTGTGCGCTTTCTTGATCACACCCATCTGTTTCCTCTCTGCGGCTACCTGTGAAAATAATTAGTTTTTTTTTTAAGTTTGAGTTCGAGTTCTGCATGAATGTATATATGGGGTTAGGGGTGTTCACCCGAGACCTAAAGTACAGCACATGCACGAGTAACGCACATGTTTGCTATTTAAAGCATGCAAGAGTACAGATTCATGTTTTGAAACCACTAGGGTCAGCTCAGTACAAGGTTATAATTTGTTCATATCTCAGTGACCAACCCCCTCATTCACGATACGAAAGAAACAAAAGTGCACACAGCGACGTCACCAACTGAGATACGGTGGTAACCCTTGACAACGCAACTGTGTCCATGCACGCAATACCGATGTCAGGGGTTTGACATCTTTCCGCGCATCTTGTAAGCCTGCATCTCCACACCGGAGGTATATGCTGTATTTTAGTTCTGGAAATTCTTTTACTGACCTCCGACCTGTCATCTGACACTTGTTGCACGCTGAGGCCTTTAATTACTCGGGGTATGCGGATACCTGATGCAATCTCGCAGTCTAAAGAACTGTTTGAAGAGGAGGGATAACAGCAAGGAATGGTATTTTTTCCCTATCACATACAAAAAAGAATTTGTGCACAAAAAAAAAAAAAAAAATGTGCCGACCTGTGAGCCGCCTTTCTCTCCTTTCACACCCACCTCACCCGTCTCCAACCGATTCTGGCGTCAGGGTGCTCCTCGCGAGCTCTTGGCAAGTACCCGATTGTCGGGGTAGGGGGTGAGGGTGTAAGAGTTGTCACAGGACCAACATGTTACGTTCGATTAGTGTGGGGCGGCTGTGCGCGCGGCGAGAGAGTTCTCCTCGGCTCCTGTGGTGAGTGGGGGAGGAACCTCAAGGCGCATGCGCAGGTTTGTGTTGACATCGCATTCACGTCGAAGTGAGGGGAGAAGAAAGCAGCTGCTGGTTGTCTCTCTCTCTCACACAAAGCTGGAAGCTTTCATGCGGTACACGGGGACTATCCTTTCATTTGAGCGTCTTCGGGTAACTGTCGAGGTGAGTGTGTGCCGTGCTCTTCTCCTCCACCCCTCTCCTCCCCGATCCCGAATCGAGCATCATACCCTCCTTAAAAGACTTGAGTTTGGGCTGTTTGTTGATAGCACGTTAAGTAAATATATAAATATGCTAATGCACGAAACCACTTTTCATACTTTTTTTTTTAAAAAAAAGTTCTCTTACTGTCGTATCTACGAACGGGTGGTGAGCTACACTTAATGAGAATGCTCCAAGCCAGCGAGCTACCCCTCCCCTAGATAAGCATGTCTGTTGATGAACCAGTGGTTCACACAATTGTTCCTTTTAGATGAGTGTCTCTCGCCAGTTGCTAAAATTCTGAGCCAGAATGTTGTTTCAAAAGCAAGAAAAGTTTGAGCTGTGTGTTGTTTACGTGATGCCGAGAGTATTCCTCCGAACGTCACTTTCACTAGTACGTCACCGTCTTCTGAATGTTTTTCTTGGCTTGGTCGGCTGGTTTGTTTTCATTACAACTAAAGCTTGGCTCGTTCCGTTTCTTCCATTACGTTTGTGGTGTTTTCTTGAAGTTGGAGAAAGCTTTTACAAGAACGGCTTGTATATACGGAACGCTACTGACCAGAAGTGGGTGCCGCCCTTTCTGAAAAAAAAAAAAAAAAGTTTTGTGCTGATGGTGAAGACAACTAATGCAACAAACTGGCTCAGGCAGCTTCATTTGAAATAGTTTTGTTTCCTTCTTGTGGCCTCAGGGAGTCTTCTCCCTCACTCTTTCTCTGCACACTAACCAAGTGTAATAAATTTACTTATCATTGTTTATTTATCCTGATTTATCAGAAATGATAAAACCCGGGTGGAATGAGAAGGGCATCCACCATCTCTGCTAGGCACTGTAGACCACTGAATTTCATGTGCAGGGCTCTAGGGTGGTTGGGGGAGGTAGCTGCTGTATTTTCGTTACACCTGGATAGTCTACCTAATATTTCTGCTTAATTCTGACCTCGCGACTCTGAGTTGTCACCATGTGAGAGGGTTCTTGTCACCATCCACCCGAACACACACCCGAGGACAAAAATTGTCACGTTTGTCACAAATTTTCTTACACATAAACCAGACTGTAGAGTATTTATTATAAAAATACAAAACACTAGCGTGTTTGTTATAAAAAGACAAAACAGAGCTTGTAGAGGTTTCACTATATCTTTCCGCAAAAAAAAAAAAAAAAAAAAAAAATCCCGTCATATTATTAACCCCTGATGTTGGGAGCGCTCACTATATCCAGACGAACATTTGCCCCTGACGAGGAAAGGAAGATTGCGAAGACAGTCTGTTAAAACATAATTAGACATTTTTACTACCACTGTACCCTGGAAAGGAAAACAAAATGGAAGGGTGCTACTGTGATCGGAAAAGATTCTGCTAATTTTTGTGTGGGTGGGGTAGAGGGTAGAGGGTAGTGACTGTTTTCAATCCCGAACAGACAAGAAACAGGCCAGGTGGAAGACATTCCCTGAGCACCCTATTCACATAATATACGACTATATTACAGTCTCCCTTGAGGGGCTCTGATTACTATCGCGAGCTCACTGCTGCCATGTTGAAGAGAGCTTGTGTTTCTTTTATTGTTGAGAGGCTTTTCTCTTCGTATCACCTGGCGGCTTGTTCTGAAGCAATCTCTAAATCGCCAACTCTTTTGTGCCGGTGGTTTGCGACTGTTTGCAACATAGTTGGTCAGTGAAATGTTAACATTTTTGTAGCCACACCTGCAAGACCATGACCAAGACTCATCAACCAAAGGTGGGTGATGTGACTGGCGATGACGATGGAGTCGCCGGAGATGTGAAAACGGGTGTGCAATGACTGGCAGGGAGGAGTCTTACAAGCTGTAAAATAAGTGTAAAAGGTGTGAAGATGATGGTCGAAACACACACTAACAGATGCAAAAGGGAGGCTCCACCAAATCAAGTAAAAAAAAAAAAAAATCTGGGGTTGCTATTCCCTGTGCAGTCGCTTTCAGTGGGTCTCTCTTATCTCCATGTAGATATCATTTCGTCATTAGCCTTGACATTTTTTTCTTTCCTTCACATCTGGGTCGCAATCTGGGTACCCGATTATTATTACTTTCTTTTAAAATGAGAATTAGAAGATAAATTGGCAGAAGGGCTTGTTTACTAACACTTCATCTTCGCAATGACCTTTGCGGACTCGACTCGTTTTGTTTACCCTAATAAAACTTGTTTACCTTTGTGTTTTTCCCTCCATAATCACGGAAATGGCTCAGAATTATAAGAATTACCGGCAAGGCCAAACCATTATAATTGTTTGAACTGAGGGTAGACACACTAGATCAAGATTACAGGTTTTTCTCCCCTCAGATTACCTGATGTTGGGGAAGTATTACAGATTAGTCGTCTCAACAGTAAACAGGTCAGTCCTAATTAAACTTCTCATACACGCTGGAGGGTTCACAAGCACGTTTGTGTCCCTGTGTCAAAGTGTCCTGACCTGTGGGTGAAACGGCTTTCGCTTGTTGGAAGTTGTAAATGTCCTTCTATTGTGAGCTGCCCTCAGTTGACTTTCAAGATGAGCAGCACGAGCACGGACTCTTCTATCATAAACTTCTAACTCGTTCTGTTGTGCATAATGTGTAGACTTTTTAGGGTAGGAACAAACAACACTGAAAGAACAGAAGGGGATGAGTTGGGAGGGTACAGAAAAATACAGAGACAATTCATGATAAACGTGTTATCAACAATCCAACTGTAGTTTTAACGGACGATTCCTATCCACTCAGACAAGATTTCGGCATTAGACACGTGGACACTCACTACTTGTGGGTTTAGAGTTTCTAGAGCAAGAACCCACTTTACCTGCACTCTATTATACTGGCTTTAACACGACCAACTTATACATAGGACACCCATGAATGCAGTCGGTCATGCTGAGTGCTCCCATTCCAGGGTGTCCGTTGTCATTTGATTTCTTGATGTCATACCTCTACATGCTCCTTGACCCTGCGTACAGTGACAATATCACCTGTACAGATGTGTAGCACTTACCTGTGGATAGCTTTTAAGTCCTTTTATGGCTTTCTCTGCATGTGGCACCTGTCTACAGGGCTGGCTGCTTTGCCGTGATAGAGGCTCACACCCTCCCCCCTTCTTCTTTCATTGCCCGTGGTGTTGTCACGTGATGTTTTAATGTTTTTGACGACAGACACCGAAATTTCCTGTAAGTGTTTAATGTAGGTAATAGGTTCTTATTTTCAAATAGAACTAAGCACCCGCCGGCATCGATGACAAAGCCGGCTTCTCGTAACTGGTTAAAATGCCATTGAGCTAGTGTCAGTGTGTGTGAGCAGGGTGGATGGGGTAGGAGGGTAGGATCAGATCCTGGGGGCGGGGATAAACACAACAGATTGTGATGTATTACCAGTTCTGACTAATTATAAGTTAACGAGCTTCAAATTTAAGAACCTGAACAAAGCTACTAATCAAGTGCTATTCTTGATGAGTTTAATACTGCATATTACTTTTTTATTATTTTTTATTATTTTTATTATTATTGTCATCATCATTACTTGTTTGGAAAAGTTCGTCATTGTTGTAGACGTCACTTTTACTTATCTTGAATTTTGTCGTGTCGGTGACGTAAGAGAGGATGGGAGGGGCTGCTTGGTGACAGTGTTGGGAGGGTGTAAACCATGATGGAGGTAGACTGAGTCGGTAGGTTTGAGCTTTCTGTTATTAATAGTTATTATCGTAACTATTTATTTATACACACAAGCTTTTTGTGAATTTCTTCAAGAAAAGGGAGCGATAGGCGGAGAAGATGGAGGTTGACTACGCGATAATCTTTGACGATATTCTAAGTGTTGTATTGCCGCCTCCATGAATATTTACACCGGCGTGGATAAGATAATCTCAGTCACGTAAGCACACCCTGTCTTATTTCCACCATATGACTGGCTGGTCGGATGGGTGGGTGGGCGGTTCGACATGTCCTTTGCCAAGGAAACGTAATACCCTGCCTGCGCCCGCTGCACGTTCACACAGATACACACGCGCACACGCATCCCACGAGATATTAGCAATAATGAACAATGTTATTCAGGAGGGGCGGGAGTCTTTCTGTGTCGATGACATACCCTAAGGCTGAAGACTATGTCGTACAGAACACCAGTACTGCATGTTAAGGACCGAGGTGCACAAGACCTTCCGAGTCTCGGGTGGGCCTGTCGGCGCCATCTGACTACCCGGACTACCCTGTGACTGTCTGCGCTAGTTGTGCAACATGCGGAATACCTGACATTGGTCTCGCCTTGCTAGAGGCTGTTCACATGGGAGGTGCGTGAGAAAAATCCTTTTTAAGTTCGTAGTCGTATGTTGTGTTAAGTATGTCTTATGCTGTGTGTTGGTGTTTGTGTGCGTGTGTGTTTGTGTGTGTGATGAGTAGGTGACGGTAGCTAGGAGAGTCTGATAATCCACTTTCCAACATACGGCTTTATAAAACATACACCCGCCTCATTTAAAATAACTGACGTGAGAACTGTTAACAATAATTGTCTCTATCTTGGGATAACCCTGGAGAGTGATCGGAGAGTGATGTCCCTTTGCACAGCTGGCTAGAGGTGACAGTTCTCCCTCATTTATTGTCTTTTTCTGTTGATGTGTGTTGAGATTTGTGATTAATATAGATTATGAATTTGTTGCGCCATTTAATTTGTTCCTAGATGGCTTATGTGTCTGCAAAATTTTCTTCTTTTTTTCTGGATAATTTTATTTCTCCTGCCACGTCTGTGTCATCTTGTCGTGGCTCAGAGTTTGGATGGGTGTGTCAGTGGTGTGTCGTTTTCAGACTCGATTCCTTTTTTCTGCGATTGTTTCGGAGAGTTTTGATGTTGCGATGCCACATCAAGCTTCCTTCATATTGGGGACGTGTCTGACACAGTTGACATTGTGCTTTTCCGGGAGGTTGACTTGCAATGACCGTTTGCTCTAGCGGGAGTTGAGTGGATGTAATGTTTCTGCGAAAGCTATGCCACAACACCGGCTACTGTGCTTTGAGTTTCCATACAAGTGTCAGAACTTTTCAGCTACATTTCGAAGCAGAACTTTTCATCGAAGGTATGTAGTAGTGGACTCCTTTGCCGACCTTATGGGCTGTGCTGATGGCATTCACTTTCTTCACACTTTCTGCACCACAGGGATAGGCAGTGATCTCTTTGTTTTGAGACCAGTGTCCACGACTTCTGTTCCGTCTTTGAGCCTACCTTTGATAGTGGGTAAAGCGCTTTTTTAATCAACTTTGTTTACATTTTATTGTGCAGTATGTCTTCATGTTTTTGTGTATGCATGTGGATTGGATGCCTGTCCTAAACCGGTGTGCTCGCGCGGCTGTATGTATGCATAGGGCTCCGAGTCCTCCTGGAGACAGACTCTATATCAATGTGCTTCTATTATTATCTTGGAGGTTACTATATATACACCTAGGAATTCGGTCGCTATTATAAGATGATAAAAAGTATGTTGCAAGTTTTTCTCTCCATTACGTCACTTTCTCTCTGTTTCTATCTCTTTCTTCCTGTCAGTCCGTTCCAGTGTTCGTCTCTCTCTCACTCAGTTTGTTTCCCCTAGTCTACCGTCTATGATGTCAGAGTCATATCTACTTACACTTCAGTTCGCGGGACACCTGCGACAGCTGTGTACTTTTCTACATTTCCTATGAACCCGTCTTGTAGCATTGTCACGTATATGACTCGGGGACTATTTCCAACCGCTAAAGGTGTGTAAGGGAAAAGATGCAGTGGCTGAATTCTAAAGAGCACGATCACGCGCGCGCACACACACAGAGGAAGACTCGTCAAGGAATCGATGTAATCCGTCAGTGAAGAGAAGGTAACATGTCGCACACTGTACCTCCTGGGCACAAATACTTACACGGATGCTGAAAAGGAACGAAAAAAAAAAAAAAGATGCTGTAGGCGGTATAGACGACTGCCATCTATCAACAGTGAACAGAAGAAATTTTCGCTTTGGATATCTTTGAAAGACAGTGCTGTGTTGTCCAGTCATTACATTAAGATTCCATGTTATTACCATGATTTATGTCACGTGACATGCACACATAAGGAGATCTTATTTTATTTGTCGTCGTTCATAAATTTTTACATGCATCCCCTCTCTCTTTATTCACCTTATACTGTCGCGTATGAGGATCATAGGGTTTCTTTAACAACAATAGAGAACAAGTTGTGTGAGCACGTGACCCCTGTTCAGTGTAACAGCAGCTTAGTGAAGTGAGACTGTAGCGAGCTGTGCTACAACGTCTACGTCTCCAACCCTTGTCACAGCTCGAATTGAATATTTCCCGTTTGTTAGACACAAAGTCGGACAATGCTTAGTGCTTTGATCAAGATAGCCTTTCTTCTTTCGATTCTCTTCCCTCATTTCTGCCCTCCTCTCTTCAGACATTAATTAACAGTATCAGAAAGGAAATGAAATTTTTTGGAGGAATTTATTAAAGAGCCGTTTTCGGGTCAGGGGGAACAGCTGAGGAGGGTGTAGAGGTTGAACTCCATTCCATTCATCCCCTAGCACTTATATATATATATCACATCGGCCTTGTATGTTGCTGAGTGAGGAGACCCCATAACCTGACCCGACACGTGATCAGTACTGTTCCTGTTCAACTACTCGGCATCGTAAAGCAAACATAAAATATAATTTACAGTATAAATACATGTTCAGTACGCCATGAAAATAGTTCAGGTATTACCGTAAATGCTATTCTCATTCTTACAAGTACTCAGATTACAAACTCTCTCTCTCTCAGACACACACGCTGTTTAAAATGCAGAAACTTTTATTCATGGGAGGTTAAAAAAATCTTTCTGTAAACAAGCGCGTTACTGGGAGCCGGGTGGCAGCTTTACCTGCCGGACCTAGTTCTACCCGATGTCAGAAAGCTATCCCCATCACCCCGTTTATTTAAGGCAGTTCATTAACGGCACACAGCTCCACGCCCCACTCCCCTCCGTTCAATCTTCTCAGCTCCGCTCCCCTGTGTTCTATGGGATCGTACCCGGTGGTGTGGGTGAGAACTGTTGGTAGTCTGTCGCTGGTAAACATGTAGGGTAGCATGAATGATTTAAATGACATACTGAGTATCACCCTGATGATGTTTTACACTTGCCCAGCACGGTGCGAACCAAGTTAGAGTGAAAGCTTGCACACACGAGAGCGTAATTATAATTCATCACAGACATTGTCATTTCCTACATAGTTGTTTTCCCTCGACACTCATTTTCGCCATATAATTGCTCGTGGGTTCTTCGCTGACCAGACCGCATTATCTTCTTTTGACAGTTACGAGGTACTGTCGCTAATATCTCTTATATGTCCATCTATAATGTCAAGCAATGAAACATTACTCACTCGACTTGTTTCAGGTTTCCTTTCTCTTGCGGGATTCTGTGTGCAAAGAATGGTCAAAGGTGTGAGCACCTGCTCTGACGTCGTCCGAAAGAAAGACGTCGCCGTGTGTCCCACCGTTGTCCCCCACGACACCATGATCCTGCCGACCACCACCACTGTCCCCGACGGCCGTCACGTGACCATCTCCAAGGCGACGGACCGCCAGATCTCGGAGTTGTACGTCCTCGTGCAGGAGGCGGCCCGCCACGGTGACGGCTTCGGGGCCGACGAGTTCCCGACGGAGGCTCACTTCCGGTCCGAGATGCAGGATGCCAAGATGCTCTTCGTGTGCGAGCAGGATTCTGGGAAGACGCTGGCGGTGCTGGTCATCGCCCTCAGCAAGTTCTTCCGGGGCCAGTGCGTTGCGGATCCTTACATCATCGTTCAGGCAGACGAGCGTCGCAAAGGGATCGGAGAGTTCTGCTTCCACACCTGCGTGGACTACTGCAAGCGGCTGGGCTTCTTGGGTATCTACATCGATACTTTCTCCAACAACCTGGCCATGCGCAGAATAGTGGAGAACACCCCCGGCTTCCGGCGGGTGGGGATCCTGCCCATGGGGGGCTGCCTGCCGGATGGCAGCATCGTGTCCTCCATCGTGTACCACAAGGACCTGCGGGTTCCCGAGTGTCAGGGGCAGCAAGAGATGAACGGTGACCTGGACCTGAACCCTGACCCTCCTTCCTGATACGTCACTGGCGGGTGAAACTTCTGTATGCACGTCACCTGAGCAGCTGCTACAACGCGAAAAGCTCCTCAGTGGCGTCCTGCGTCGAAATCAGTCTGGCCAACGATGAAACAGAAATGCTGAGTATGCTCAGATGTATTGACTGGCGAAATAGTAGGTGTGATTTTTTTTTATTTCAGGGGAAAAGCACACAATGTTTGATCTACATTCTAGCTTGTGATGTCAATAGGGCCACAGCCATCACATGGTCGTTGAGCACCAGGTGCCTTTCTGCCTCTACATACGTTTGTCGGTCATTGTACGTGGCTAGTGTTGTGCAGTTAATACTCCGGATGTTATGTGTTGAAGTAGCGAGGCGTTGCCATGACAGTGCTACTTCGTATGGTTTGTCGCCGACTGTGAAGTCTTGACCTCTGTCCAACAGATGAGAATGTCTGTGTCTTGCTGACAGAACTGGGACACTCGCCATCTTGTACATGAACAAAATCGTTTACAGACAACTCTGCATCAAGTCAGGGAGACTGCATGCTTGAAGTCAACACGAGCGAACTCATAGATGTGTGTATATGTATATATTACAGTATGTAGTGTACATATATACAAATGATGGCATAGCTCTTCGATCGCAGCAGTCTTTTCCCCCATTTTAGGTATCCTCCCTACGAGGCGAACCCCATTTCTCATGTCTTTCACAGTCAGCACCAGGTTCGATCCAGTAGACAATTCTCAACTGCAGAGATGTGACATGTTGCCTACCTTAGGAATAAGATGTAGAAGCGGATGAACTGGGCGCAAGACTATCAAGTCGCACCGAGGAGGTAAGGGTGCGAATCCTACAAAATCTTTTCAGAAGACTTTGCCGCTGATAAAATGTGTTTGGCTTTTGGCTTTCCGAGAAATATTATGGCGGTGTCAGGACATGACGATTTCTGGCCAGAATAAAGGCAAAACGGTTCTTCAGAGAGAAGGACAAGACAGAAAAGTTTCAAATACCCTTTGCACATTATACAACATTATACTTTGCGAGCTGAAAGTGTTCTTCTTAAAAAATACCCATCCTGCATTCCTAGAATGCAAAGAAGAAATGTGTTTAAAGCGGCATGACCCATTCACGAAACTGTCCTGAAAATCCACTTGAACACTATCTTGCTCTATCACACTGTCTTCTCTCTCTCTCACTCATACATTAGTGAAGCAGACAGCCAGGCGGACAGTTCCCGCGTTCTGTGCTTCTTCCACCATACATTCCTTGTCAAGGGTAGTTGGGTGTTGTTGAACCACCAACTTCCATTTGCTCATCCCTGATGCGATGTGGTTCTCTCCATGATTGTATGAAAATGTCTTGTGACCGTTTCTGGCTGAAGATGAAACGATTCAGGTACCGACAGTGTATTTTACAGCACAGTTGTTGTTACTGACAGGCTGAAACTCGGAATATGCAAGTATGCAATATATAAACTGTTTTTTGAAATAATATACATGCAGTTACCCCTGAGATGAATGCAGTTGTCGTTTCTTCCAAATGCGGTGAGTGCGAGAATGTACTTTGACCTTAACCCTTTCTTGGGTGTGGTTAATTAGTATAATGATGATGTGATGAGAGCATGCGTGGTACAAAGGAAGGCGGGGGTACGGTGGGTGATGTGTCAGAGATGTTCACCCACACACAGGTTGCGAGTAAACCAATGTCCAATCCTTTCTAAATGGATTCGAAATAGAGCATGCGCCTTCGTAAGCGTGATTATACGCTATATAAATCACACATTATTTTTTATTATTATTATTATTATTATTATTATTATTATTATTATTATTATTATTATTATTTAGATTCTAATATAAACACCAACGACTCGATTTTTTGAAGGTATTCAATCAACTAACCAGTCCCCCAAATGCTACTGTGTCCAACCCACAGCTTGGAAAACGCGATTTCTTTGTGTACAATGTTAACGGTCTTCTGTAATAAATTCAGGGAAGTCAAATAAAACACCAGCAGTCGTACACCTGTCATTCCTTCAATCCCCAACTTCCAAACAATTACTTGCCTAACGGTCCTTCTTGACCGAGCAAATGTTAAGTTTGGCCAAGTTGTATGTGAATGTCAGTGGGCGAACTGTTGAGGCAATGGAACTTTGATGAACATGTCGACACTTGTTTACCAATACTAATTTGAAGGTCTGGCGCATTGCCCGGTTAAGGACATACTTTACTGCGTTCCCTTAGAGAAAATGTCACTACCTATACTACACCTGTACTTTTAAATCTTCCTTTTTTTTATTACAACCTATTTTCCTGAATATAAAGAGATTGGTGCAGATTAGAAACAAGGTACATGTACTTCTTTACCCTGACAACTTTAAAAAAATGAAGCTCGAATGGCTGCCGTAACGCTTGTTCACTGGTCTATACAAACATATCGGATATGAAGGTGACAGAGTTAATGAGCTTGTAAATCTGAAGCTACTGTTGTTGTTATTTATAATTATTAAAATGAGATTGAAATACACAGGTTTTATAATTGTGGTCATTCAACCCAAGACCCGACATATTTCAAGTGGAATCATGTTCCATGCACTGGCAAGTCATCACTAATAGCAAAACATTGTTCACAGCAACAACAAAACATCCGTTTGTTGTCTTTTCAACTGGTGGCAGTGACTTCACCCTAATGGCTCTAAAGAGGAGTCACAAACGGTTCAAACTACAGTGGGGGGATCGCAAGAGCACTGTTATACTCGACTTTCCGAGATATTCGGATAGGGAGATGGGGTAGAGAGGTGTTATTGCTGACTTATACACTCGGCCCAATGTAGCCACGAAAACACTTTACAGTGAAAGACAGTGTGAAGGTGAGTGGTGCAGAGTGAGTCAGAGTAAAATAACAACATCCGGAACTGCGGTCTTTCTGGCTCATCAACTTTCCTCTCGTTCCTCTTGTAAATATTTATTGCTGAAGCGGTAAGATCGAGGTTTCCTTTTCCTGGTCCTCCCCCTACCCTCTTTTTTTTTTTGACTGTTCTTCGCAGAAGGTGGAGAAAGGTGACACAGTGCTGGGGCGATCCAGGACCCTGCGGTAAACAAACCGGGCACACACCTAGAGCTGCAGATGCTATCATGCTGGAGGAATATATCCTGCGAACCAGGATGATAGGTCAACGGCGGTGACGTCAGCTCTTGGATTCCGTTAGTCTGCTAGCGGTTGTTGCACTTCTGCATTGCCAACCCTTAAAAAAAAAAGGCACGAACAAAGTTGTTTATGCAGGGTGCGTGCACAGACCTGGGTGCGAGAAGAACTTAAAAAGATGCGGTGTTTATCCGTAGCCCTCGGCAAGTCTGTGGCTTCAGCGGCCAGCGCGTGATGCCACCAGGCTCAACTTCCTCTGCCTAATCGGCAGTAATTTCGCCGACAGAGATAAACTTCTAGACGAAATATGATGCTTCCTTAACTTTCGCCATATCCACCCTAGGAATATGATGTGCCAGCGTGTTTTATGTGTCGCGGAGATGGGGGAAAACGGTGGGGAGATGACAGACATTTAGTTTCAAAAAAAAAAAAATTCAACGGCTTGCACGTGTGCACTTGAAAATACAATAGAGGAAAAAAATCCTTTATTTGAGGTAGGTGAGCGAATGGTGCCGTTCTTCTGAACAAGCGTAATGCTTTCAGTTAATTCGTACGAGTCGAGTCTGAGAACATCTTTTCCTGTCAAACTTGAAGCCAACCATAACGTTTTCAATGGCATTGAAAGATACAATGCTAACAAAAAGTTGCAGCACTCAACTGCACACCTGTCTTGTAGGTAAGGGACAGGCTGGTTGGTATTTAATGCCGTGTCAACAACGGAGGCAGCATATGCGCCATTGGGTGGTTTTGAAGGCAGTCAGTAGGTGGCGTGGCATCATCCTCGGTCCACACAACCCACGCCTATGTCTCGGTCAGCTCGAAGACTCCTCCCTGCAAAGCTCCATCTCAACCTTACGACTGTAGACTTAGGCAACTTTTTCACCATGCCCCGTCGACGCCGTAGGTCATATCCCTGATGGTGTTACCTGTGGACAGACGCCGGCCTCCTGGACCATAGCACCAGCCGACTGTTTGGGCGTTGGCCACCCAGCTAGAGGATAGCATCCAACCTGGTTCCAAGGGCATTTCCTTCGGCCCCCTCTCAATCAAGCCCATGCCTTTTTCGCTTGTTGTGAAGAGTTGCGACCTCACTGCTGCTGAATCACGCCCGCCCCTGGGTAGCCGAAGCACCCCGAGATAAACACCCTAAGCTCAAGTTTCCCACCGTCAGATGTATTCCTGTCACCTCTCAGATCGCAAATGCCGTTTCGGGTGGGTGTGTTTAATTATTAGGGCTTTATTATTATTAACCCTACCAGTCCAGTGAAGAGAATGTTTGTAGCAGCTTACATGACTTACAGCACAAGCTGTCCATTGTGCAGAAAGTTCCCGCTGTCACTTTAAAATAAATCTTCCTTTCGCTAGAACCCCTGCCCTATCATCTAGCCTTATCGCCTCTAAAAAGAACGATTTCCGTTAGTGAAACAATGCGCCGTTGTGCACAGAATGTCTGAATTTGGGGTCCACTTTCAAAGGTCGCCAACGGCAAGTTCTTTTCGTTGCGGGAATAGCATTGGTGGTGAAACACAAGGCCTCTACACAGTTTCTTTGATCACGCGCAGGTTCTCGGAGAAAGGCCCGAAATCCATGGTGCATTTGTTCCGGCCGGTCACACAGCGGCACTATGACCCTGGTGGGGTCATAACCGGATAATGGCGGAAAGGGGGAGGTATGATGTCAGACTGTTCATTGTTCTACGGGTATGCACTGTCGAGTGAGCTTTCGCAGGCGTACCAAGGGCAGCGCCTAATTTCGAAACAAGTCCCTGACGCATACGTCTACTGCGTACATCATTAAGATTTCTGCGTGAACTCTACTGGTATTATGGTATTACTACAGAGTAGGGCACCTAAAAGTAGCCCACATCGTCCAAGCATATTAAAGCAGGAGGGTTTCTGTATATCTTGTCTTTGTTTTTTTACTATGCTTAATTTATTTCAGGTCATTCGTTCATTTTTTTTTTTGGTAGTATATAGACCAACATGAATGCACGCACATACAAATAACAACGAGAAACTGGTGCGTTAATAACCAATCGCTTAAATCATCAAGCTCAAAAGATCAATATAAACTGGCAGAGCACAAAACCCTCTCACACGCTGCTTACACTAGGAACAAGTTGGTGTGAGAAGTGCGGGGGATGGAGGAGAAGAGCTGAAGCAGTGATGATGTGTAAAGTCTCCGCCCTGTGGGCGTATTTTCAGGCAACATCCATGGACCGTTAGCATACTCAGCACCTGGTGCTTTACAACAGCATCAAAGCATTTTCCCGTCGCAAGCACAACTTTTAATCCTTGCACACACGTTACCTACATAATACCAACAATGCTGCTAACCTTTCATGTAACACAAGGGGCCAAATGTGGTGGCTTTCCATTTCATGTCCCCATCTCTTTTAGCATCTACCTGACCCTTCCTGCAATGTCTTCTAAGATACTGCACCAACTGATCATTCTGTCCCCACAGTATCTCACTATGTCCTGCTTTCTCCCAGATTTCAATAAAGAACACAGCCATTTCATTACACATATCCAATGCTACATGCTTAATTATTCTGGGTACACAATGTTTTGCTGGAACTCTAAGCCAGAAAGTCAAAGCTTTTAGAGACATTAATTCTGTCATCATAGATGCGGCAAACAAATCTGAAAGCTATATCAGTGTGTAAGGACTGCTAGTGTTTGCTCAGATAAATAGCAGCACTATACCAGACCTGTCCTGTCTCCTACCAATGGACGTGGTACCAGCCAATACGCTGGCTATAAACCCAGCCAGCACAGGACATGGGTGGAAAAAATTCTTAAAAACAAAACATAACAAAGAACGTGCTCCCCCCCACACACATGCTTTCCGAAAAAAAAAAAAAATGTCCAACAGATTCAGGATAAAGGATTTACGCCTGTCACCAAGATTTTGCCATGGAACACTTCATTCATGCTCAACTGCAACATTACAAAAACTGCCATCACTTGGCTAATCATGCCAACCCCCAAAAGATGTACAAAAGGGAGATAAGAAAAATTGTCCAATGCCACTCGCATTGCATTCAATTCGAAGCCTAAATGACAGACCAATGTTTTCACGGTGCTTCCACTCAAATGTAAAGATGGCAATGATCACAAAATATTCCTCTCTGAAATACATGTGCATGGAAATAGCCACCATCCAGTCTTCAGCTAGTATCCATCGAGATGATGTCAGAGGAGTTGCTCAAGGCGTCTCTCTGGATGCTGTCAAACATTGCTGTCAGCTCAACACTGGCTTTGATTTGTGTCAAGAAGTCATTCATCTGAGGGCTCTTGTCTGCAACAAATTGCACCAACCACCACTTGAGATAATTTTCCCAGATTTTAGTAAACTACCACCTGCTGTTATTTAGCTGTCATTATTATGCTGCTTCAAAGAAATAAACACATAACTTGAAGAGTTAAGCGAGGGTGGTGATCATCAATTATTTTGCGATGTGCGATTAAGCCAGTCTATGGAAATCGTAGAAAGCAAGAAGAGTTCAACTGCGAAGTTAAAAACAGGTTTGAAACACTGGAGGGACTCCTGGAAGAAACAGTGGCCAACCACTGGACAGAATTACAAGATGTGGAAGACTGCCTGCACACATGTTCTGGGGAAAAAAGGAAAACAGCTCAAGGAATGGCTGACTTTAGGGACCTGGAAATAGAGGAAAGGAAAGAGCTGAAGCAGAAGATCATAATAGGATCAAGAAGAAGAAGAAGCAAAAATGATTCTTCATGGCTCTGGACTTACCAGCATCTGGAATACTAAGCAGTGCTGCCACTGCTCGCAGTGCTGATCGCTTGAGTTCATCTTGCTTCTCAAACTCCTGTTTGACAGAGTGTGCCTTGACTTTGGTGGTACAAGTAGCTCTTAAAGGCTCTACCAGGCGATCGAGACCTGAAAATGGCGTGGAGCAAGAATTTTTTAGAAGTGACACATTCATACTGTGTATCATTGTGCAAGGCAGAAATAAATATCGGAAAAAAATACTGTCACATTCTGGACGTATACAGTAAGTTAAAAAGTGTGATTATCTTTCTTTAAGTTTCATATTTGTATGTTTGCAGATTTTGGAAGTAGTTTAGATTTTGCAAGACATTGGCAATGCTGAATGGATAAAAGGGCACACATGAAACACATGTTCAAAAGATTTAACCCATCTCCAAAACACACACATGCATGCGCACGCAAACACATACACTTACGTTGCAGTACGGCACTGGGACACAAGTGTGCCAAGCGTACCAGCATGAGATATGTTAACATTTTGATGTCATAGTGGTCTTTTAGACCATCTTCCACATGCTGAAGAAACTCGAACACATCCAGTCGATCAAGGCAAGAATCCAGCAGAGTGTACATGCATTCAAATGCAGCCTGAGCAAAAGAACAAGCAGAAAAACCAGTCTTCAGAAAAGACAAAAAATATGTGCTCAAGTAAATGTGAATGTGTCTATATACATATGTGCAATTCGAGACAGTGTGTGTGTTTTATGCAAATGTATAAGCATGTATGAGTGTGGTACCACTTGCAGGTGTGTGTGAAAATTTAAAGCTAGATGAAAATTTAAATCACTTGACATTTAAGACAACTGAATCTTCATCTTAAAAACTGGGCAGAAAATAAAATTTTCAAGTAAAAATTAATGCTACACTGCTTTCAGGATAGTTCTATATACTTTTTATATCACTGCATTTTCTTTACTCACAATGACTGTTCTGAAAAGCTCAAAACCCATCTCTAAATACTTTTCTGGCAAAAATGTTCAGATGCCCAGTCATCTTAAGTCTAAAGATGAACAGCCATATATACCTTCCTAATGTCAAGGCCATCGTCCAGTGTGTGCTTGAAGGGTCCCATTTCAACTTCTCGTATTAGCTCCTTCTGCAAGTAACACACATCTGAAATTAGCCTCAGAATACTCTGGTCACTGATAGCAAAATCTTTTTTTTTTCCCTGTCATCATATGGCATTGCTTTTAATGTCACAAACTACTGCATATCAACACAACTTAAGGAAACAATACTCAAATGCTAGTGGTTTGCAGAATGGATAAGGACCACTCAAGTGGGAAATGAATGCGTACAAATTCACTACACCAAATAAGCCACCTTCACTCACTGACACTCACATGCATGCACACGAACACACGAACGCACACACACACACACGCAGTCCCATACATCCATACATTAAGTGATGTTTATCCAAGAAATCTAACATCTATGCATGTCACATACCCTAACTTTTGTTTCGTTATATAAGTGTGGCAAGACCGAGTCTAGCAGGTCACGTATGAGGCTTGGCTTGTTGTGGGCGGCAGAGTTGAAAGTCACAAGGGCAACTCTGCGTACATTGAGGTCTGGGTCTTGCAAGGTTTTCAAAAAGTCGCCAATGCAAGTCTTCAGCAAGGGATCCACTGCTTGGGGCTGCAGATAGATAGATTGTGATGCTCAAAACAGACACAGTAGCATTTTTTTTTTTTCTGGCACACGTCATATTTTCTGAAATTCCTGTTTATATAGATCATTTTCATTTTAAGGAGAAAGGGTTACAGTTTTACAAACAGCTTGCAGCTTGCTCAGACATGGACTGCATGTCCTGCATGTTTCTAGTTGCAAAGATCCAAAACTGTTGAAATGCCGGTCAGGGGAGGAAAGACAAAAGAATAAGTGGCATGCCTGGTCCGATATGGTAAATTTGATGGCTGTTACAACTGTTGAACGAGTGAGGGGTGACTCATCCGACAGGTGCTGCTGCAGATTGCGAAGAAGTGTTGCAGGATCAATAAGAGTCAGCTTGCCTAGGCACTCAGCAACAACATTTCGTGTACCTTCCTCTGGACATTCACAGTTATGAAAAAGCATATTCCTGCAACATAAGAATCAAAACAGCACCGCTCTCCTATTATTCTTCATTAGTGGATTTGAAGAATTTCACCAACTAATGTCAAACACTAATGATAAAACTTTTCTTTGATCTGTTACTAAATTTGGATTAGCCTATGACCATTACTTTCAGGTTTGTTATAATCTAGCCACAATGTTGTTTAAGAGTGTGATGCTGTGCTATATAAGCATATTACTGCTGCTATACTTCTAGTTTTATGAGTGTAAAAATCAAAGAAAATTCATGTTGAAATGCTTAAAAACACTAGTCAGCTCATCCAGACCACAGAAAATATAGCTGCGTAAAGCAGGGCTATTTACAAGTCCCCAGAATAAGTGCACTATTCAAATTAAACAGTACATCAAGTAAAAAACAGCCTAATATGCAAAGGTCATAAAAATTAAAGAGGAAGGGGAAAGTTTTCCCATTTTCTTGCATAAATCCATCTAACTTACCAGATAGTCTGAATGTAGGACTTGAGGATTTCCACCCCTGTTAGTGAACTTGACTCACAACTGATAATCTACCAAATAAAATTCAGAACCATAAATTAAAAAGTAATTTAATTCATAATGTTGCAGTATTGACTGAAAAATATTAACTGTAATTTTATCATTTTTTTTAAAGTTTACTTGTCTTAGGAAAAAGTTTTCTTATCTAAGGATGACTAAAAAGCTGCTTTGACAGTAATAACACAAAAAGAGAAGTGATAAAAAGAAATTCACTTTCATGTTGCTATATGCTAGCTCTGCATATCAATTCACATTGGAAAATTTCTTTCAAAAACAGAATACAGCCTTGCCTCTTTGAGTGAGTGAAGCAGAAGATACTGTCGCTTAGGCTGGTTTTCCACTTCCTGTAAGACAAATGGGAGGAACTTTGGCAAGTTGCCCACACTCACATTGCCTGAAACCGAAATCAGTATTGCGTACATTTAGTCTCAATAAAATCAAGTAATACTACTTAAAAGAAATATGCATTGTACCAAATGGTGGGAATATTGCAAAGAGATCAGTTTCATCAAGCAATGACATAAAAAAATTCTAAGAGAAAATGTATGTCGACCTCGTATCTGTCCGCAGAGTCAGCTTGACTCTCTGCAGTCACCAGAAGGCCATGGTGTTATAGGAGACACAAGGGACCGTCACTTGACTTTCAATGTGACAGTGTATCTGGTCTCCTTATTCTTTTTTCTTTCAGTCTTTGTGTGTCTAGTTCTTTGTCCTATATTTTGTTGCCAAGAACTGACATCATGCATCTGATCTTAGACTCGCCATTTCTGGTGACTAGAGCCGGAAAATTCTAAGCTACCCTCTGGAAACATCCCAAAAACAATGCCAAGGTAGGTACCTGCATCCTTCAGCAATATCCCCAGTTACCTCCTAGTCTACTAACAAGGAATAAAAAAAATTATTTAATAGCTTCCATCACCTTTCTTGATCTCTGTGCTTGCCTGTGCCTACACAAATACAGCTGCAGACTGACTGCTGTAAGTTAAATCCTAATAATGGCCAAATACAATCTGCTTGCAAAAATATGATAAAAAAAAACTGAAAGGATTTTAAAACTTAAAATACTAATCTGGAAGCTGCAAAATGATGCCTGATGACCTGAAAATCTTTTATCCCATACCACAATCAAATGAGAGTGAAAGAGAGTTGTTCTGTGTGGGTGTGGTTCATGCTGATCTGTATAATGGATATGATAATGTGATGGTCTGTGCGGGTGTAATTAGTTTGGAGCTTTCCAGACTACTTAATAGTCCCTTAAAACAAATAATATCGTACTATACTGTAAAGAAACCAGCCAATCTAATCTGATGTTCCAGATGTCCATCCATACCTAATGCATATGAAGCAGCTGACTTTACTTCTTCATTTGGTGATGCAAATGACTCCAGAATAACGTTCTGTATTTCTCCATGGCTGCTTAAATCTCTGCATAATAAGAATTAATATTAAAGCACAAAAAGAATTTTCAGTTTTTAGATTACAGATTATTGTTTGTTCAGATCCGAATTGAATGTTTAGTGACCTGTCTGGCCTATAACGTGCAATAAATACTGGATTTGTGCCGAGAGGCAGCAGATCTCTCACTGTGATAAATCAAAGCACAAAGCACATATTTTTTCCCCCCAGAAACAAAACAATCACAAAACAACGGCAATACTTACACATGCTTGCCTATCTCTCCAAGGGCCAATAAGGCAAAAATGACAATAGACTCTGAAGATGCTGGATTCTGGAAATTTAAAACGAAAAAAATTCATTACGATATCTTTGAAAAGAAATTTCAGTAGGCACAAAGAAAAAAAATCAAGCCATATATGACAATATAGATCTTTAAGAACTGATCTGAGGGTCCAAAGCAAAGATCTGGTATTACTCATCAGATGAAAAAAATAGGATGTTGCAATACAATAAAGCCTAACCTTGATGTCGCTGACGAACTGGTTAACCACCTTCACGGCCTCTCCTGTGTTCATGATTGTAAGTGCTGCAACACACTTGGCAATGGAGTGGAATGCCTGTAACATTTAAAGAAAAAATAATCATGAGGTAAAAAAGTTAAATATAACAAACACAAAAATAATAAAATTTCATCACACTGGGCTTTTATTTCATGACACAAAAACTCACTGAATAAAAACACATCTTTGTCATTCCCACAGAGATTGGCAATGTCTTCTATATCCAGATTTTGTCTCGTATAGTGTTTTGCGAGGACATTAAAAATTATAAATGTAATTTACTGCCAAAGTAATCTATGTCACTCTAATGACGAGCTTAAATTTTCTATTCATTCTAAGCTGAACTTCTCCCTCACAGTCCTCACACAGTGGAGTTGATAGAAAAGTAACATTTGCCTCATGGCAGGTTTATTGTGAACTCGGGGTGCTAATGCTCATGACTGAGGTTTGGCCTTGAACAGCTCACACTATTAACAAATCCGTAACAATCTTCAATGTCTTACCTGTTTGTGAACTGAGAAAGAGGGTCCTGTAGGCTGCTGCATGGGTCTTGCATTGTAGATAGGCGTCAGGAACATCTGCAAAAGAGGCAGGTGTTTCCCAGGTAACTCACAAGAGCATGACACTGTTCTGAATCTAGAGCTGTGCTCTTACCACAAAGCATACATAAATATGTAACAAAACAAAACGTGTATTCAATCTCAGCCACATAAGTATCCCTATTATTTCACCAAAACTAAATTGCATGCACCTTTTCTACCCTTACATACACATGCAAAACTGTCTTAAAAAGCTGCTTTGAAAGTTGTCTTGAGTTTTAACAAAAACTATGTCCCTCCCACCCTCCAAACTAACGACAGCCCATGTAGTAAAACAGTTGTTCACAGGAGTCCAGCTGCCACCAAGCTTTCAACTTGTCAGTGAATGCAAATTTTAAATAACCACCTGAAGGAGGTCCCGAAAACCCAGCTTGGGCAGGTCAAGTCTGACAATAGCCTGCACAAACTCCAGCAGTGCCTGGAGAGCGCCACCTTGAAGCAAAGGTGACTGCACCAGCAATAGTATCATGGGCATGACGTCTGCATGCAGGTTACTCATGCTGCTTTTGCTGACAGCACACAATGATGTCAGCAGGTTCATGGTCAGCTGCCAACCAGTCAAAACAAAAAAATAAATGTAACAGTGGTGCTGCAACAGTTTTTATTAAGGTATTTTTATGACACTCACATAATCTCAACCTTTTACAACATATTTACAAGTTTTAAATTAAATAGCAAAAATGCACAATACTACTTACTTGTGAGACATGAAGATCGTTTTCACTAATAAGAGGAGGCATCTCTTTCATAATGTCACTAATCATTGCCTTCGTCAACCCTGATCCTATCAAAATAGGAACAAAATAAAATTCATTAGTTTCCATTAAGCATCCAATGCATGTAGCAGAAATGGACAAGAAAAAAAAAAAGTTGCTCACAACTCAATTTCTTAGTAACAGAACTTTCTTAAAACTTGAGAAACCTCAATTATCATGCCAGGAAAGAAAAAGGAGGGAGAACAAGCCCACAAAAAGAAACTAAAGAAAGAAGCAGCATACTGAGGACAGTTCAAAGAAAAGAGGAACTAGATGAGGTAAAAGAAAAGAGAAGAAAAGTAGAGGGCAAGGAAGACAAAGCAATGACTGCAATCAAACTTACCATAGTTCTGGACAAGCACATCAAGGCACTGTAATGTAGACAACTTGAGGGCTCGCTGATTCTTCCTTAAGAATGATGCTAGAATGGGCACTCCTTCTGTCTATAAATTCAATTATCCACTGTAGCCATTGATAAACATCTTTTTTTAAAAAGAAAATTTTCCTTCAAAATTAATAATAGTTTTGGGACTGAACTTAAGCTCTCTAATCTTACCTTAAAATGCCCATTGGTATTGGTAAATGCCAAGAGAGGGAAAAAAGCACATGAAGAAAAAAAAAGCACTTAAAATTATAAAACCACAAATTTAACTTTTTCTAATTTTTAGATTTGTCTTGCAAGAAAATAATCAGAAAGATAAATTCACAAAGTATGTAAGATCCCCAAAACCCTAATACATGTCCCTTGTTTATACCAAACAAAAACAACAAAAAAGCTGCACCACTCACCAGAATTGGCTTGATGTCAATATTTAAAGGAGAGCTGTAACAAGCCCAAGCAATAAAAAAAATCAACCTCATTTGTTTTTTTTTATGTAGTAGATGAGAGGGGGGAGGGGTAATATAATGTTCTAAAATTAACATTCTTAGCATGATTGGCCCCAATCATGGTTTTGCCAGCAGAGCGCTTTGAGCCACAAACGTGGCTCTGTTTATTTGACCCAAGAAAAGCTCTCCTGTTGGTTGATACAGTAAAAAAAAAAAATACTTATCAGAAAGTTTGTTTCTATTCTCAGGTCATATTCCTGCAGTTTTGGAGACATTTTCAATCGATTCTGAGCAATTTTGGGATTTTTTTCCCCTTGAAAAGAATGTGTAGCTCATTGAGTGATTTCCCCGAGAATGACTTTGTTGGTGACGCTAGCGAAAAATATGGTGTTGAAAATGACTATGCTAATGATTTTAACATATATGAGCCTGTCTGTTTTCTTCTAATTAATGGAGAATGGTCTTTGCCAATTATTTTGATGAAGGCAGGTAGCCCATATAGATGCATTGGTTTTTATTTTCTTTTAATGGTAAACTGAATTTTCTTGGAATACTGCTTTCATCAGAGTGAAAGTAGAAAATTTTCGTTACTTTTATTGCAAACTTCAAGTTTTCTCTTTCCCAAAATTGTATTGTTTCTTGGTCTAATGCTTACATGAGAGCAGCAACAATAAAAACAAACATCACCCACTGTCATCTTCAATTAAACACCATTGCTTTAGTACGTACTTATACTTTTATGCAGTGCTAAGAGGGTTGAAAAAGCTACCACTTAAGTTTCCCCTAAAACAGAGCTGGGAAAAAAGCCCAAGAATAACAAAATCTGGCTACAAAATGAACATCATTTGTCTTATGTAGGAGATTGTATCATATCTCTTAAAACCATTTATAACTGTACAGATTATGAAGTTTTAAATATGATTTTGATCACAAATGATGACTAAAAAGGTACTTGCAGCATTAACTTAAACCAACTCTAAAATCAATACTTGTTCTTCCACCAAACACTTTCTACATTTTGATACCTGACTGACTGCAATATTTTGAGCTTATAAAATTTAAATCATTAGCATCTAGCGTCCAGCAGAAATTCATCCCTTTTTTTAATCGTTTAAGTACCTGGCAACAAGGGTGAGAGCTTTCACAGTTGTCAAGCGAGTGATTTCATTTTTCAGCCTCTCCAAAAACAATGGAAGGCACTCAGAAAGTTCCACTGACAAACAGTCCCCTAGGTTACTGACAATCTGTCCCCTGTTTCCCGCAGAGAAGGAGAGAGAAAAAAGTGATAGTTAATGTATCTTGCAGCACTTCTGCGCTACAGATGATAATAAAATTTGTAAGAGCACATTTCCATATGTGGAGGTGAGCATAATGCACTATAGACTACAAACGAACTGATAGTTAACCATACAACAAAGAAACATAAACATCAAGCAGATGACATCATGGCAAACATATACGACAATGAAAACAAATTCCTGTAGAAAATAATTAAACATTCACCAAACAAAATATCTGCAATTAAAGCACTTTACATTGCATTTACAAATACATATCGTTTATTATTTTTAAACCAATTAAATAAAACCATACTTGTTTTGCACCTGATTTCAGAAACAATAAAATTTTGTTCTTCCTATACTCACTTTTTTAAAACCAACACAAGTATTATATACACACTTACATGCATGAAATAGCCCGCTCTTTGACCTCCTGGTCTATGTCAGCTGCTTTCAAGCGCATAAGAGTACAGCTATAAAGATCTTTGACATATGGCTTGTAGTCAAATTTGACGCCAGGCATGTCTGTAGCAAGATAAACATTCTGTTGCTATAAACCACTGTATCCTGGCCCATCTGCTATGCATTCTGCCAGATAAATCTAACCAATTTGTTTGCAAAACATCTTAAATGCCTTTTGGACCCTCAAGCAATTCCTAAGGCAGACAAGGCATTAATAGTATAGTTGATTTATTTGTTCTATTATTCTGTGTATTTTGTTATACATATATCAATAGAGTCTGGTAAGAATGTTGAAATAGCAGTTTCGTGTAAAGCTAACCAGTAGTTCGCATGGAAACTATCCAAAATGGCTACCAGTTAATAAAATTCAAACTTCAATAACATCAAAACTATGCTACAAAATAATACAAGTCTGATGGTCAGTATTTCTTGATTTTTGGTAGTGGTGTACATGACACATTATTTGAATTCATTAATACCACTGTCAAAGTCTTACAAACAAAAGTTATATCACCATACTACTATATTAATAAAAAAAATTACATCCTAAGGCATTCTTAGCAAAGCAAGTGTATTTTGAGCAACAGAAAGTAGTGTGAATATCTCAAATTTCCACAACTGTAATCTTTGTCAAAATATATTATGTCCACCCCATTAGTTATAGCAACAGTCAAAATAATAATTAAAAAAGCTGTATTCATGTCCAGCAAATTTGTACAGATTTTGAAATACCTGTTTTCTCTTTCCCTCAACATCAGATACTATTTAAGCATATGTGCAACATACAACATGTACAAATTGACAGCTAACCATCATTTCCTCTAGTTTCATTCCATGTAACTACAAAAGCTAAACTACAGCAAACAGCAGTTTACAAACCATACACACATGAAGTAAGCAGAGTACAACATACCTAGAGGTCTCAGAACTTTAACCAGTTGCTGTGTGACCAACAACGCCTCTGATGTGATTTTGTAAAACGGATCACCAACAGCATTCACAATAGGCTGAAATTGAAGTCACTGCTAACATCAAATGTGTGTAGTCCAATCATTTATGCATGCAAAGAACTTTTGGCCCACCAATGCCAGTCGCTCAAGATTTTTACGATCTTTATTTCACCTCCTCTTTCTTAGCTTATCAATGCGCAACCCTTGTAATATGAATGCATCCTCTATTTCTGCTAAAAATTTACTGGAGGGTTGATACTTAACCAATACCACACAATGCAATGTGAAAGTCACATTAAGAACATTCAGTAATCAACATTTAAAGCAAATTCATCTTCCTTTAAAATAAAATACACTCACCGGCACCAGAATTTTCATATGAGGGTGGAAAACCGTGGGATTGTGATGAACTAGCAAAGTGTTGAGGAAAGAGAGAGTGTCGATCTTCATGTTTGAGCTTGAATTTTTGTCACTGTACAAATATGACATTACATGACAAATAGAGTGAAATGCATACAGAAAATTAAAAACATGAGCACGGTAGTTGACTGCTATAATATTTTTAGGCTTATTATTTATGGTGAATAAAAGAATACACACAACTATCAACATCCATGCATTAACAGATGCCCTAACAAAAGACACATCTTTTCTACTTTTAAATAGATTAAATCTTTATGAAATGCTAACAGATTTGACATAACACTTTAACAAGACCAAAACTTCCCATAAAACACCAATCACCAATATAAATAATGTGAATAAAATCCTTCAAAACCAACCCAAGAGAGTACTGGATCCCTGGCACGAGGGCACTAAAGTGGTCTGCAAGGGCTCCTGGCAGCACCAGCACCAGCTCTGTCAGGAGGCTGAAGCAACCTTGTCGAGTCTTGATGCTCTTCTCTCTGAGCTGTTTGTGGATAGCCCTCACGATGTCTCCTATTTGGGACTGCAGCATCAAGACTGGCCTTAAATGAGAACACAGCAGACTTCAGAAAATGTTCTGTGTGATAAATTGCCAACACTTTACATGCTGGTGCTCCACGACTCATTGCTAATACCTATTCAGGTCATGTTGCTTACAATGTTAGGATTATGGATGCTTCTAAAGCCTACAGTATGCAGGTTTCTATGATCATGTATGCAATTCTTAATCCTTGTGTCCATGGCATCTGTGCATCTGAAGCAAACTTCCAAGACATGCCTCCATCCTCAGTGAAGTTTCACCTTTGACTATCATCAGCTATGAAGGTTTAGCAAGGCTTTATTATATTGCATATATGCTGATGGCATTCATCCTATTTTCATACACTTGCAGGGCTCACAATCAACTCTTCACTTTGAGACCAGCTGTGTTTTCTTTTTGTACAGCACTTCAAGCCTGCCTTTGACACTGGGCTAAAATGCTATATAAATCAACCTTATTATTATTAAGGCTGCAATTCCAAAAACCACATACATATATATTACAAATTTTAATGAAGATGTACATGTATTTGTTAATTGTTAACAGCACAAGGGTTGGCATACTTAATATGAAATATTAACATTTAAACCGGTGACCTTAACCAAATTAGTACACTTTATAACCAACTGTTATTAAAATATATGTCAGGTGGTTTTACACATGAGTGCTAGTGCAGTCATGGTGAAGACACTCACCCATCTTCTGCATCCATAGCATCAGAAGAGGAAGTAGCTACAGGTCGCGTTTGTCTCAGAAGAGAGATGTAGGCATGGAATATGTCATTCTTTACATTTTCTTCTCGTTCTGTATTAAAAATAAAAAAATATATAAAATATGGACAGAAAGAAATTTGTAATACCCTACCCTTCACAGAAATGTCACTTCTTCTAATATCATGTTTTCTTGCTCACCTTTGAACCTAGATATCAGAGCTGGAGAGACAGAGCGATAGAACTCTGCCAGCATCTCGTGCCTGGTGCTGATGACAGCCTCAATACACTTGGCAGCAGCACGACGCACCTTCCATGACATGTCGTCATCGTCACTGTACTCCTCATTGCTATCTCTAACAAAAGTAAAGTATATCAGCAGTCACAGAACCTGTCAAAGTAAGCAGGAAATACCATAAACTTTTATTCTGAACTCATTCTTTCCCTATGGTTTAGGATTTTGTATGTTGCCTTTCCTCAATGTTCTCTTCCTCTTTGTCTTATATCAAATACATGCTTCAAAATTTTTCTATAATTATTACATCTAGGGCTAAATTCCAACAAGTAATGATTGCTAACAGTTACTTCCCCTTTATCAAACTTCTTTCAGAGACTGCATTATCGAAAGCCATAAAACAAAAATGGTAGAATTCAGTCCAGTGTGAAAAGACACCTTTTCTCCCTCAAACAAAATAGGAATAAATAAAATTAATCAACTAAGAAATTGCAACATATACATTACTAAACAGCTGTTTGCTTATGAGCAACCCATGTGGGAAGAATTATGTCATATTTGTGTACTTTCACTCCCCAAAAATTTATAATAGGCATGCACATTCAAAGCACTACCTTAATGCAAATGTATTTGAAGTCTGTCTTGTCGTTACATAAAGCTGCCACACACTAGTTATCAGCAAAAGAACAATTGGAACTTACTCTTCTTCTTCCTCATCAGCTTCAGTGTCCATATCCTCTTCCTCTTCATCGTCATAATTGTAATTAGGGTCATGACAGATATACTTCAAACAAATTTCTGTAATCTGAAAACAATTTTCTGCATTGCACTTATAATCTTAAATAATATTTAAATAAATAGTACTAGTAACATAGTGATTAACTAATGGAACCAACAACAAGAATAATAATTAAATGAGTAAAAGAAAAAGTTTCTCATCATAAACAGTGAGCAAATTCCATTTAAAACATCAGTACAAAAAGGACTTGTTCATCAGAGCCTGTCATACAGATAGTAAACCCTTTTCAACGAGACACAGTTAAACATTTATATTGGTAATAAATTTATTACAAGTCATCTCGCTTTACATAACTGTCCTTTTGATCTGGTCAAACATTTAGACTAGCAATATACAATTTGCATGTTTCACATTTCACCTAGCTTCATTACTGACCTCTGGAATAAATGGTGAAACTTCTTTAGGACAACGTCTAACAAAGGACTCAAATGCCTGCAAACAATACTCCCGCAATTCATCGTCATCATTGCGGCAAAACTTGACCACCAAGGGTACAATACTCTGCAAATGCTCACCAAACCTGTGTCCAGCCTGACGACTGGTGGAGGGAAAAAATACTTGATTAAAATAGTTCACTACAAAAATAAAGTAGCTATGCATCTTTTATGGCCAAATAGTCTCAAAGTCCATGAAGAAAGAATACTCCATATTGTTTTGGAAATAACGAAGAAATAAATATCCAAGCATCTCCATACCAAACATACCTTACAGCCCCAAGACATTGGATATAGGTGCGGGTGGTGGATGTGGATGAGTTTTTGTTCAACTCTGCCAGCAAAAACTCTATGAGCTCTAGAAACAGTGCACTGTTGCAGCTCATGACCAGATGACCTGTACAATTGTAAGAGACTGGCATCAATCATGTCTGACTCACCTAGGCCCCCACCATACTTTCAAATAACAACAACGTAAGGCTTTTAATTTACTTTAAAGCATTCTATATTAAACACACATGTATCTCTTTTGAAAAAAAGGCTACTGCTTGTAATGATATAAATTTCACAGTATTTTTATTTATTTACCAATATTATCTAATAAATTTTAATGCATTCCCGTTTTGGGGAATCATTTTCAGCTTCACACAATTTAAAAAGACTTGTATTTAAAAACTCTCCCTCCAGCCCAAATAATTTAATCTGGAAAGGCTTCAAACACACAACAGAGAAGCAAAGATCTCACCAATGGCAATGATAGCCCGTTTACGGACAGCCAGGCGAGGAGATGCCAGCTGCGGAAGAAGGGCCTGACGTATGGAGCTGTGGAAGCTCACCAGTAAACCTGCAATGTTGAAACTAGACAATATTCTTACAGAAATCACACACTTTCCATAATCATCCTTTCAGCCATGTATGCTTGTATGCGTGTGTCTGATGCAGTAATGCTGAGTCAACATGTCTGAAGACACAATATAACAATTCGCAAAGGTCACTGTAAAATGAAGCAATCTCAGAAACGAACAAAGTCTTAGAAACAATTTTAGTTCCAAACAAAGCACACAGTTGTGAAGCAAAAGACATCAGTGATTCAGATTTCATGGATTTGGTGAACAACCGTCAGGGAGAATTTACAAAAAAGGAAGAAATGGTTGTTGAGCTTAAGGCTAATGAAAACTGTTCATAACTGTACACTCTGAAATTTAATTGTAGTCTTTATTAGTTTTCCTACCACCATTACTTCTTTTTTTTTTAAATGCTTAAATTAAATGTGTAAATGAGTATTCGAGTTAATGAAATCTTACACACCGTGCATTTTTATAAGATCATATTTACTAAGCTTTTGGAGTTTGTTTTTTTTTTAATATAGCATCCACTTTAAGCAAGCTGTTTACAACATATAGTGAGGTCTTCGTGAATTGGAATGCACAAGGCAGTTTTTGAAGTTGTCTTTATACAGATGTTTATATGTTTGCTTTTGTTTCTATGAAACTTCAGACTCCTAATATGCTTGTATGTGCGATCAATCTCAAAATTCTTTGCAGACCACTTACCACCAAAACGACTCAGCAGGTCCCCAAGGATGTCTAATGCTTCCAGTTGAACGGAAACGTCCTCTTGCTGCCACACAAATATGCAGAGCTTACAGTGATTGCCAATGACAATCATATTTTAACCACTGTAAAACCCAGTGTTAATAGTCCATATGCATTGCTGTGACACAGGTTAAGCCTCCATTAAAGTGCACTACATTGCTCATTAGTGTAGCAGTTCTGAGCTTTACAGTCACTTCATGTTCTATTCCCAGCCTCTCCTCTTGTTTTTCATTGAGGTAACTTAAAATTTCAAATTTAATAATGGAAAAATACCCTGAAGAGGATTGCATCCATCAAACATTTTACTATTTACAAAAGCACTCCTTCAATGGTGGTGAAATTGTTTTATTATTATCCATAAAACCACACAAAGTGGGAATGTATAAACATTTCTTTCTATGATATAATCATCTGACATTACCTTAGCAATTGCACTTGTTAGTCGACCAGTTATCTTCTTACAAATGCTGGCAGCCAGTGCTGTTGACGAAGGTGGCAGCTCACTAATCACTGTCTTCAGGCCTGCAATATGGCAAAATCATGACATCATCCAAAATGTACAAAGTCTGTAGATACAAGGATAGCAAAGTGCACATCTAGTTTCAAGACTCTTCTTTAAAAACACTATCCTGAGAGACAAAAAAAAAAAACTTTGTATTATATATACCAATACAGTTTAACCAAATTAAATGATTCTCAAATATGAATAATGAACTTGCTTCCCTTTTTTTTCAATACATCATGTTTTTATTTTGGTATTATATGGCTGTGAAATCTGTATTTTACAGCTTTGATGCCATCAGGGATTCTTACCAATGCTGGAAATATCACGAAGTTGCTCCTTGTCAGACAGCATGTTGCTGCATAAAGTATCCACAATGACTTCCACCTGAAATTCTTTCACCTTGTTCACTAAAGGGCCCAAGCTGTAAAATCACCAATAATAATGTAGTTCTGCAATTCACACTATTATTTTGATATTTATTTTTACTTTGTGGAGCACAGCCCGAAAAGCAGAAAGACTAAGCTGCAATAATCTTGTTTAACATATAGGACTAGTTACAAATAGCACAAAATGTCTGCCTTCTTAGCTCTTAGACTCTGAGCCAAGTTTAATTTCCTGACCTATGATTCTCAGTCGAATTCACAGCCATTATATTTTAATATTTATCCTACCATAGTCCTAACTTTCACGCCTAATACTCTTTTAAAGCAACAAACTACTTATCTACAATCAACGTGCTTTTGAAATGCCTCTATGGATTCCTATCCTAAATGACTTGCTAATGAAAAAATGCCCCCACACCCACTTAACAATAAAAAATCCTGCAGCCTCACAATTTTGATCATGACTGTAAGCCTTTATTTTGAAAAGACCAGAAGCAATGACATAACCATGGAAACAAAAATACCAACATGGCACTTAATGAGTTTAATGAGTTAGAAAATGACTGCTTTTGACCCATATCCATGTCCTTTTGATGGCAAGAATTTCTTGCAGCACATAATAGGAACACAAAGAAAGTTACTGTGGAGGGTGTACTCACCATTTCACTGCGAGGTTCTGCACTTCACCATTTTTGTCCTCCAGCAACTTCAGTAGCATTTTCACCACCTGCAAAAGTACACCTTCATACAAACCCAAATCTTCAACAATGCCTCCCAAAAAGTTTTTTTTTTTAAAGTCTTCTTTAAATCAAAACTGTAGTTTGTACATGTAAATGTCCAATTATCTATCAGCTTAATAAAATCCATTATTTCACATTTTCAGCCTTGTGTCTGTTATCATCTTAAGCACTTTTTCAGATGACTGTACATTAAAAAAAAAAAAAGGCAATCATTAAATACAGGAAGACACACATTCAAAGTCCAGAAAATATATACTTTAGCACTGCTATTTGTACTTTTATCTAACTGCATGTCTTTTGTACCTTAATAGTAAGAGAAGGATACTGCTGGCTAGCAATGATGACCTAAGCATATATTATTCAAAGATATAAGTTATAAAACAATCTTTAAATATGTACTATTGGGCTGTTGGAAAAGTAATGACATATTTTTCTGCTTTTTAAAGGTCATTCATTTATAATATAAAGAACAAAGATCGATCAACGATCTATTGCCTGTTTTGTTTGATAATCTTTTGTCATATTTTAGTGAGTTTAACCCCTCATTTATAGAACAACCTTTCTTTACTGATTTAGTCTTATCTGAACTGAGCGTTATACCACAAAAGGAGTTTTGAAAAGAGCAAAATAAGTGAAAGTCTGAGGGTAGAAGGTCAAGCGAGCATGGTGAATGTGGTAACACATTCCATCCAAGCTGCAAGCTGCAATATTTCTTTTTATGACTGATCAAACGTGTGTGGCCTCGTGTTGTCAAGATGGAACACAACTCCTTTAGTTTAAATATACACACACATAAATGGGGTCTGAAGGGCTCTTTTCGGGTTGCAGTGTATGGCACTTTGTGGGCTTTGCAGCCTTGCTAAAGGTCTTTGCGAGTTCTGCACACGGCTTACAGGGGGGGGGGGGGGGGGGGGGGGGGGAATTGGTGTTTTACGCCATGTCAGCAGCTAAGGCTATATTACGGCAAGCAGCCAGCCCTGTAAACAGATGCCACGTGCAGAGAAAGATCAGCGTGCCCGAGACGAGAAATGAACTCAGGGCAGCCAACCTTCACTGTATTGGTGAAGGCGCTAACAGTGCTAACCGTTGCGCCACCGGACCGCTCTACGGCTTACAGAGGGCCTTGAATCAAGGTTTCCAACAACAGAAAGTGTTTATATTTTCTCGCAAGGCTGACCCATATTGTATGACTAGTCAATCGGAATGCTTGAATACTGCAGATCCCTTTTACCTCCAAATTGTGAAAATGGTGATGTGGTCGGAAGAAAGGTGTGTACTCACGATTTTGCTTAGGGAAAACTATTCATGCCTGTTCAACACTGCCCATCCTGAGTATATGAACTGGTATATTTCTTTTAAAACACAGAAATATGCACCTAAACCACACCTTTGCACTACCCACCCTCTCACCCCTTGTTTTTCTCTCTCTCTCCGCTTCATCAAGTAATATA
This sequence comes from Pomacea canaliculata, assembly GCF_003073045.1. NCBI lineage: Eukaryota > Metazoa > Mollusca > Gastropoda > Architaenioglossa > Ampullariidae > Pomacea > Pomacea canaliculata. Next base: position 16,939,268 of record NC_037593.1, read on the forward strand.
ACTAATGAAGCCGTACTAGTGCCTGAAAGTATCTAGTCGTCAATGTTGTCTGCCATACTGTTGACAACCCAATGTGCTGTGCAGATGATGTCACCCCTCAACTCACAAGTGGCTTGCTATGCGATAATAGAATGGTGCTGCAAAGCTGCCTTGCATGCAAAATCTTGTACATGCAAACATTGAAAACATTGCAGCGTGAGAATAGGCCTTAACATACCTTTCTTTCACTGTCATCATCCAACTTGATAGAATCTTTCTGCAGTTCTGCCATTAAGTCATTTGTAGCCATAAACCTAAAGTCTTTGTCACTTGAGGTCATCTGAAATTTTAAGAAATGCTTAGAGGTTAGTTCTTCTCTAGCAGTATTTTCCAATTCTTCAAACTTGCTTTATCTTTACATCTTACTACAACATTAAGGAGACATGTGATGATTCACAAATAAAACTTTATTGGTGGTGCTGTATTTGGTCTATAATTTAATCTCCATTAATAATAAGCATGATTAGAAATTTTCAAAAAAAATCTAGCTCTTTCATCTATTACCATTTTTACTTCATAAGATGTACACATGATCACAAAACTACCTTACAAAACTCTCCAGTCTACATGGCGTTTCAAAAGGGTGTGTGAAAGTGGAGGAATCAGAGCTGGAGCCTCGAGGAGTAGGAGAGTGCATGCAAAGTAAAACCATTCCAAAGTTAAAGTGCTCATGTGTTAGATAACTCCATACAGTTTACAGTGTCAAAAAGATTTATTTTAATTGTCATATGGGGGAAAAACTCCTTCAAAAACAAGAACCATGGTATAAGTACTTTTGCAAATCACGGTTCGGAATTTCTGAACACAAAAAAGAAAAACCTGCGTGCGCAATCGAAAATGGGCATACACATAATGTTGCAATATAATAATGTTTTAAATAAATGTTTTCGTTTACAATACGAAGTTACCAAACTATATGGATACATAGTGATGCACTATCCACTAAACTTTAAATGCAACTGAGTCGCATAATCAAGCACGCTATATCACAGAAGTTTTAGGCTCACTTTTTCAAGTAAATTGGCAATGTGATATGACACACTAGCCATTGTTGGTTATCGGCTGCGTACTGTCAACAACGTGACGTTGCCTTTAAAAATATATATATATGGCTTGCTATTTCACCGGTTCATCGGCTTCGTTGAGTCGGAAGTCTTGTACTCCAATGGGCATGCGCAATGCATGAGGAACATACACGCCACCCCGCGTGTAAGGGAGATAACTGTCGTTAACTATTGTGCAGCATTGCCGTGCATCAAACAGGCGAGTACGGCAATTGGATTTGTTTGTACATCGTTCATTGAAATTATGAAATAAAAATTTAAGTCTAAAGGCTGGATATAGGCTTTGATTTCAGCTCATTCCGATGACTTAAATCAGCTAGCTTCTAGTTCAGAAACTGCTTGTTAACCGAGTGTTTTCTCGTTTCGATTTTTGAAGAAATTGAGGTTGTCATGTAGGTTCATTGGTAGGAAGCGAAGAAAATGCATCCTAATTCTTCATTTTGCAGACTAAAACAACAGTGTTGCATAGCTTGAAGAAGAAGAAAATAGAGACCGTTAAAAGGATTCTGCTGACTTACTGCCAATCAGCTTATGGAATATCTTGCAATTTTTTGTTAAATATTGAAATTCTATATTGCATTTATTATTATACAAAATACTTATACAAAGTTGAAAACACATTAGTGTCTGGCAGTGTTTTTTCATTCTTCTTTAATAATAATATATGAACTTATAACGTTCAGCATCATAATTAAGATAGACCACACTCTCTTCGAAAACCAATAATGATAAATGACAGGTAACAGCGAGTAGACAGTGAGGTACACATAGGCACACTGAACAACACAAAGATGAGGTAGAGGAGTAACATGTAAAGCTATGGATGAAGGTATGAACTGATATAAACAGTGTAAGATGGAGTTGTTACATGATGGTTAGCATGACAGACAATATTGCCTGTGAGTTTAGTTATTCAGGGATAGCATTTTGTGAAAAGATGTTTTCAGGGAACTTTAACTGGTAGCCAATGAAGAGAGTGAAGAAGTGGTGTGACATTTTCAGATTTGCAAGTCTGGAAAATAACTTCTAACTAGTCTGTCATCAGTCATTCATCTCTTGATTGAAGTGGTTAAATGCAGCAGTTGACAAGGCCCTTGTGATAGCAGGCAGAATGACTAGTCCACTTCATGCTTATAAGCCATTTCTTCCTCTGGTCACTGCAGCATTGACCACCCGCCAAGGTATCGAGGAGAGTCTTTGGCAAAGTGTCCTTCCAGGTCACACATCAAAACCAGACTAGCTTACACCGTTTAACTGCTGCAAGTAGGGGTTTCTGGTATCCTACAAGTGTGGCAACCATTCTTTTCACAAAGTCACAGATTTTTATGGGGTTTTTTTTTTTTTTTGCTTGAGATCTAGAGCATCCTCCTTGGGCATTTGTTCCCGAATGCTAAGATTCTCCTCTCCATGTCTGCAAGCAGAGTCCACATTTCACATCTGTAAAGCAGGATCAGCACAAAGAAGGGCTTGTACAAATAGTAATTCATAAACCTTATGGCTGTGCCAGACATTGTCGAGCACCTTCTCATGTGTGTGTTACCCCCTCATCTCTCTGTCTTCACTGTGTGTCTTGAACACTCTCTCAGTACTTTTACCTATTCTCAAATTCTTTGTGTAGTCTCCATGTCTTGTCTTCATCGATAGCACACTCCTTTATGAGGGTGATTCTGCAGTCCATTATTATTAACATGTCTTGTGTGTGTTGTGTCTTTACAGATATCTGTCAATAAACAAAAAGAAGGCTAGATGAGAAACACCTGCGTTCATCTTGTCCTAAAGAAAGTTCTGTCCAACATTCATCATCTTAATGGCCTGTCACTTGCTAACTCCTTGTACAAGGAAGCTGGCATCTGCCTTGCCAAGTTGGTATCCCACCCAACTCAATCAAGCACTCTGCATCCCAGTGAAGATCAAGCTGTGCACAAACTTGAATCCAGGATATTATTACTCACAAAGGTCAGTGTTCTCTGAGGAAGAGCTGCTCCGTCGTGCTAGTTTTTTAGCTAGTCAGTTCAAGACAAAGGAGTCAGAAATGGTCCAATTACTTTCGCATCATCGGCGTCTGGTCACTATGGGTTTCACAAAGTTTCAAGAACTGTCGCGACTGTTAGCACAGCATGGCATCACCACGCAGCAGATATTAACCTATCCAGAAATCTATCGTCGCAGATATGAAACAGTTGCCAGCCGAATCCAACAGTTGGAGGAAAAGGGCATCAGACCAATAACCATGGGCATGATCAACATGACCCACAAGATGTATCAGGCCAGGTATGAACGACTAGTCCTGGAAGCTGAAGCCTGTGAACAGTACAATGACACTGTCCACTTCTTGTCTGAGCATGCAGGCCTCTCACTGCCAGAGGCTAAGAAAATATTTGACAAGTGCCAGTGGCTTCAAGACTCACGAATTAGTACTCTAAAAGAAAAGGTTGAGATTCTCCAGCAGTACAGCATCTCACCAGAAGCTCTGCGAGAAAAGGTGTGGATTTTTGCATTTCGTGCAGATGTCATGAAAACTAGTTTGGAGATGATGAAAAACTCAGGAATACAATTCAAGGACTTTCCCCCGAACTCGGTGACTAGAATCGTCAGATCTGATGTCAAATTTAAGAAGTTTCTGGAACGCTTATTAGAAGACAAGGCTATTCTTCAGGCTAGTAATTGTGCTGATAAACACCAGTATCTTTGCTACAGACTTGCCTGCACACAGACTGAACTTGAAGGCATGCTGAAAAGGTTCCCGGGATGTTACTCGATCAACCTTCCCAAGCTAAAGGCAAACTTGGACCTTCTGGTAAAGGAGTACAACTTCACACCTTCTGAAATTGTCGCCACACCTCGTGTGCTCGCATTCAGCACAGCCACACTGCAAGACAGAATCAAGCGGCTGAATGAAGCAGAGATGCCTGTGAATTGCAATGTTCTTGTCATGTCATCAAGAAGGTTTGATTATCACATAAGTGAACATTCATCCAAGGCAATATGAATGTCGCTTTAATGTCATTAGCCTTGTAAACTGTTGACTTGTGTGGAAGCTGAAGAACAGGCAAATAAAACATGGGATGGGAAATTGCAGATTAATAACATCATTAATGTTACAGAACCTCTGATTACTGAGAACTTTCTCAGTTGACGCTTCTCTATGCCATAGCTCACATAAAAAAATTGTGCATTTTTTTCTTAATCAAATTCAGGGTTGGAGGGCATTGAGAATAAATACTGAAGTGAATAATTTCGTAAGCGTCCGTCGTATGTATGTATGAAGATATTGTCCACTTGAGAAAGTACCAGCCTTTTGTCAGGTCGTTTTGCTAGTAATATCTGTGTGATCTGATGGTGCCGTGTTTGTTTTTCTTTTCTTTTTTTAACAATAATTTTATGTGTTGTCAGTTGTGTTTGCACAGTGAAAGTGGGTACGCGTGTGGACGTGCGGATAAGCGGGCGATTCGGTGTGACTGGGCGAAAGTCGGGTGAAGCAGTAGAAGTGTCTCCTTTCCCTTCGGGCGAGTTAGGTCCACCCTTTTCCTCCCATATTCTTCACAACAGTATTAAACTATTATCAAGAATGGTCCAGCTGGTAGATATACTGTCATGTATCCGTAAAGAGAGATTGATGCAGGCGAGAGTTCCCCATAGGCCGTGATGGTACATTTTATGGCTTTGTTGAAGATAAACTCACCATTCCTTGAGTTTTCACACGTGAGAGCAAAATTTAATGATGAGTGATCATAAGATTTGAAAATATTCGCATTATCACTGCTAGCACCTTGCTGGAATTCCCTTTACAGTTATCATGTCAAATGTCCTTAGCTGTCCTGGGAAATGATGCCTTACCAACTTTGAAAAGACCATAAAACTATTCTTGCTCAACACTTATGAATTGAATAATTGTAACTTAAGACATTACGTACGTTGTCTTTTTTTGTCCACCCTTCACGAGTCCATTGTAATCCACCACCACCCTTTCAGTGCTTTGCATCCACGACTCAAGATCGGTTGTTAAATCGAAATAAAGATGAGGTTCATCAAAGATGATATGCTTGTGCGTCACCATTCGCCAACAGTCATTCTCTGTGCTGTGTGTGCTTGGTTATTTTATTTTTAAATATTTCAATAACAAGACTACAAGAATTTATCGGCGATAAACTTTGTACGACACAAACAAAACAGCTCCATCAGATTAATAACAAGACCTGCAAAGTCGAACAGCTGCCGGCACCTTGCACCGCGACATTATCGGCCTTCAGTCAAAACCAACCGGCTGTGGTAAATATTTAGCTGATACTATATTAAGGCAAATAACTCGGTCCACCACATGAAGAAACTTCTTCCCCATCCACCTTAAGGAAGAAACTCGTTCTGCATTGAGATGGCAGACAGGAACGTGAACTGTGTTCATTCAAAATCGAATGAATCTTCCAACTGTTACTTCGTGTCTGCAAGTCTGCTAGTCAGGCATTTTATGAGAGTCCACACACGTGTACGAGTTCTTAGAGTGCAACAAAACGTATTATGAGGTGGTTCTGTCTCCAGGTTAAATGGTCTGCAGCCACACCAATGTCTTTCAAGAAGTTTTGCAGTGTCATACTTGGACAATGGCCTGACCGGAGATACTACAGCACAGGTCCCGGAGTTCTACTGTCGAGGTGCAAGTCCCAAGGAATATGAGCGATAGATAATAAAATTATCGAACCATGTCGAGATAACCACTATATAATCATCTACTACAAGCTCGGATTCCTCGAGATAATAAATTCTGACAGTAGTCTCGCCTTTCTCCGGTTCATCCATGATAGTCCCAATTCACAGCCCCCGCAACAGATATTGTAAATTAAAGCACGATTCTCAGTCATCGCCATAACTACTATATTATAGTCACATCCGACACAAACTACTGAAGTCTTCGTATTTTAAAACTACGGACGTGTATAGGTGGACTGCCGTCTGCCGAGACCAACGCTTAGCCTCTTGCGAAGTTCCCCGCTGTTAGTCTCGGCGAGACTTAACAATGAATGTGACTAAGCCGGAAGCTTTGTATACACCAGCCTCGTTTTAGTAGTTAACTGAGAAAAAAAAAATTCGTCTGCAATCAGTACAGTAATATAAGTTCGTGATATTGCTCTCTCTTCCCCATCCCCCTCCCCAAAAAATCTTTTAATAGTTGATGTAATGTTTCTTTAAATAAAAAAACGATGGTGTTTCTTGCGACTACATGCCATTGTCGCTTTGAGGATGAAAATGAACCATGGATCAGCAAGGATTTCGGTCACGTGAGATGAGGATGGCAGTGGGGTGCGAAGAGAGTGAGTGCCCTCCCACACAGTCCCCCTTTCCTTGTAGTAAAGATTGATATCGATTCCCGGCATTCACCGCAGTCATGTGATAGACTAATAACTGGCTGACAGATGTGTTTGCAGGCGATATGATCAATACGTCAGATGTTTAGAGATTTTTTTTTAAAACCCACGTTAGCCCTGACTATATTTATGGCCGAGGCAGCAGCTGTTTCTCGCTGATGTCTACGTCAGTATGTTCGAAGGCCACCATGGAGGATTTTGTGACACCCAAGAGAGGACAGACACGTCTTCATTCCAGTGTTATGTCCGGCCTGCAAACATAAGCTCTCGAAACTGCAGGTATGTGGGCCTCAGCAGCTGAATATTTTCATGATTTAATTTTATTTGTATTTTACTGATGAATGAGCTTAGCAATGCCTGTTTAAAAATTGTAAGGTGTGTCATTTATCTGTAAAGTTGTTGCCGGTACTGACTAGAAACTGACAGTAAATTAATCATGCCGACATTATCAAGTATGGTAGAAGACTCTAAGCTTCTAGTGGCTATCACTGATGTGGCAGGTGGTGAGCATGGCTAGGCATGATCTCTATGACAGCCATATCTGATGCGGCAGGTTGTGAGCTTCTTCATCTTTACCTATCCACTTCATTCACGTTTGCCACGGTGTCCTCCTGTCCTCCATTTCCTGTGCTTGCGTTTCCTGTACACGTGTACATCGCTCTATCACAGCATCAAGCTTATTCTCTGAAGTGCTAAGCAATTCTCGAATAGTGTAGAACAATGGCAAGACGGAAACCTGTGGCATTAGACTCCGGATTTTTGTTGTCTGAGAGTGTGTGTGCGCGCGTATGGTAAACAAGTGCGTTAAGTCTGGTAACAAGGTATCAGATGGAATTACCTCCCCACCACAATTTTTCTAACCAGAATTCAGTGAGTTGTGACAGCCTGAAGTTGGACTCTCGAGTTTAGTATAGCTCCGTTATCTGTTATTCGGTGTGGCAGTCACCCGCCATCTTCAGAAGAACGATACACGCAAGTATTTATCTCACTCAAACGAGGACTCACTCTATATTAGCTATTAGGAATGCGTAAAACTGCTCATACTATGAATCGGGTAAGCTCTTATAGTCCTTGCTACCATCATCATCATCGTCGTCGTCGTCATCATCCATGCGTATAGCCTAGCCCTGAAAAACTAAATTCTCTTAGGACGATTTCTTCTTAAACTCCTTTTTTCTCCTTTCCATCAGTGATTCAGCATGGCAGCTAAGAGTTCGCCAGATGATAACTTGCTGACTTGCCAGTCGAAACTGGACGAGGATACACTCACAGACGTGTCTTCTGACGTCAGTTCTTCTTTCGAGAGGGATCGGGAGTTCGAGATCCTGCGGGATCTTGCACCACGCTGCAGCAGTAGTCCGACGCCGGACGATGTCGGGACGACTTCGACGATCGCGCCGTGCGACGAGGCGTCGGAGACCCAACACGAGAAACAAGCAAAGGAAGGGCTGTTCTCGTCAAGCAAAGGCAGAAGGACTAACAACACTGAAGTAAACATAAACAGAAAGGTCGCAGTGGAAAGATCGATGCGCGCGAACAGAGTGACTGACGCGGAGAGCGGTCAGGTCGAGTTGACGAGAACTGCGGGTCGAAGTTGTCGATGGTCGTTGTTGTCAGCTGCCGAAGCGCCTTCTGCAAAGACGACATCAAAATCAATCATTCCAAGTCCCCGGAGCGAATGCGTAAAATACTTTCCCACCCTGAATGGGAAAAACTCTGGTCGGGAGGAGGGTAGATACGCCGAGGAAGACGAAGTCGAAGCACACAGAACGGGAACTAGTTCTGGCAGGTCGCAGCAGGTCCTTGCCGATGAAAGGTGGCGAAGGATCTGCGACGAGAGGTCATCGAGTTCGTGCGGAAATGAGTTTTGTTGCCACATGCTCGCCTGCGAAGGAATCAGTAAAGGTTCCAGAGCAGCCTGTTCCAAGACCGATTTTCGGCAGCTTCGGGGCAAGCACGATGTTAACGCCATTTGCTCGTCCCCAGCCCCGGCATATTCTGTCAGAAACGACGGGCAGGTCTCCAAGCTCCGACTTGGAACCGTTCAAGGTACTTGTGTTCTCCGCCGAACGCAGAGTGAGCGGAGGGAGAGTAAAACTGGGCGAAAGGTCACTCGCGAACTATCACTTCCTGTCCAGGAGCTGCCTTCTCCAAAGCTGGCCGCGGCATCGGAAAGAACCTGCCTAGATATGGGCAATGGATCGCCAGACACTTTGAAAAGTTCCGCCTCGCTAGACTCGCTAGAGGACAAGGATTCGCTGATGATGGGCTTCTCGCGCGGTCTCCACCAGCGCTGCGATAAACTTTCAAGAAACTCTTCTTTTTGTGAGGAAGGTAGTGCAGCTAGAGCTCGTCGACATGTCTTGCGCAGGGTTTGGAGCATGTCGGACACGTCGTCGTCTTGCTTCATGACTGGAGTGCCTCCCACGGCCAAGGAGACGGTGACCAGCAGGCTCAGGTTTGAGAAGCGCCACCAGGACCACGGGCAGGAGAGGCAGGAGTACCTCACGCCCACCCAGAGGAAAGACGTGCTCATCCGTGAGTTGAAGAAGCAGGTCAAACAGCTCAGCAAGATGCTGCAGGACAAGGATGAGGAGATGGAGGCTTGGCGGGCCAGACTGAGAACAGAGACAAGGGAGGTAAGTTGCTTTGGGAAGGATAGAAGAAGGAAGACAGTGAAGAATGTAGCAAAACACATAATCCAGAGGACGGAGGAGACGGAAAGTGTGTGTGTGTGAGAGAGAGATGGCAGGTAGGGTTAATGCCTGGGAAATTGAGATAAAGACAACTTTATTTATCTCAGAAGGCAGCTAGAAGCAGTTAAAACAGTCATAACAAACCCTTCACAACAACAGCAATCACAGAACATTAACAATCAACAACGTCCATACATGCAGAAGGGACAAAGAAGAAAACCCCTAAATTTCTAAATCTTCCCCTCCCCCAAAATACACACAAAACGTGTGATAAATAAGAGGAAGTTTTTGTAACTCAAAAGATTATCTGTTAGAGAATTCCGTATTTTCATCGTGATTTTAATGATTATTCTGAGTTTTATTATTTTTTTACATATTTGATGTGACGTTCAACGTTCTTGGAATACGATCGTTGTTCAATAAAATGTCGCTGGTATAGATAGACCAATCTCATTGACACACAGATAATTTCCACCTTAAATGTTCTCTGGTGAAAACTGTTTCCGATTTTGTGAGTTTCTAGTTTTCATGCAGCTTCTCGCAACGGCGCAAAGGGAAACCGAGGAGGCCATGAAAACGACCGCTCTGACGAGAGAGGAAGTATTCTCTCTGCGTGCTTCGCAAGAGGAGTCCTTGACGATGATGTCTAATCTGCGAAGACAAGTCGACGAACTGAAGGTGAACGTCTGACATGTGTCTCCCTATTGGTCAGATTTAAGAGCAGCCTCATATCTTACCTTGATCCGTTCTCTCGCAAGTACAGTGAATAGGCTTTTGATTATTTGACCGGTGCTTATCTATTGTAACAATTTATAGATATGTAACAGAAATGTTAATCTGAATATCAACTACACATGGATTATGATTTTCTGGAATTAATGTTACTTTTGCAGAAGCAGATAGTCAAGAAGGAACAAGAGACAGAGGAAATGTTGCAGGAAATGTTCAAAAAGGGACACGACTCTGCTGTGTTTGAACGCGAAGAGGAGGTGTGGTAGATCAGCCTGCTTTAAAATTAGTATTTTTAACAAATACTTCGAGTCTCTACGACTTATCGTTATCTTGTCAAAATACTCAGCTTCAACGATGACGACGATAACGACGACTACGATTATGATATCGAGAACGACTACGACGATGATAAAGCGGAAAAAGATGACGACGACGAGGAGGAAGATAATGACGCTGGTCATGTTTTCTGTCAACGTATAACGAAATTATTGTTTTTTGTTGTTGTTTTTTTTCAAAAGAATATTTTATGTGGTTTTTTTTAATAATCTTTAGCTGCATAGATCCACAAAGCTGACTAGAAGTTTCTCTCCTACTTTAGTCTTACGAGGTACGATCCCTTGTTTTGTATCCACCAGCTGGAAATGCAGGCGAAGATCGTCCAGAAGGATCCCCAGATGAAAGGTACCCTGACGGACCTGCACAACAAGCTGGTGCGCACTCAAGCGGAACTGGCCAAGTGGCAGACGCTCCAACGGCACGAAGCCTACTACAAGATGCCCGTGCCGGACACGGAGGCGGAGACGACCCTGTCCTTCCTCAAGGATGCCGTGTACCACTACCTGACGGCGGACACCTTTAAGGACGGCGACGACCACCTCAGGGCCATCGTGCGCATCTTGAAGTTTTCTGACGCCCAGAAGGAAAAAATATCCAAAGTTCGGATAAGGCAAAGAAACAAATCTCTCACGGGGTTACCGTAAGCTCAGAACTCACAACATTTACTGTCCGGACACCAACCTTTGTACATCGCGACAGACTGACAGAGTGAAAATACTTGGACAGTAAAACTCAAAGCATCTCACTCCGATAATTTGTCTACATTTTCTTAGAAACCATCTCTTCCATAGTTTCATGCCTCATGTTAAAAGCATGATGAACAAACATTGCCGCATTACTTGCAAAGTCTGTATCTGGAATGGTAGTGGAGACCATGTGCACTTCCAATTATATTAACTCATGATTTGATAATTGGGACCCTTCAATCAAAACTATATATTATTTTGTTTATATTCGCTGCAAAAAAGGTTAAACATCAGTACAACAGGATGGAGATACTAGAGAATTGTACAATCTATGCGTGATAGCAAACCTGATGGTACTGTTGCCCCATATCCTGTCTAGCTTGACTATTATTGTTGTGTCGATGAATAATTATGCACTAGCTCCATTTGTCTTCTTGTAAAGAGGTTTTATTATTTGTTCTGTGTTCACCTAGACCGACTGAGACGCCATGTTGGTAGTTTAGGTTTAGCTGTTTGTGAACAGTCATCGTTCTTAAGCTCCTTATCTTGATTTGTAATGATTTGACTTAATAAGGGCTTGAGATACCCTTTAAAAAACTTAACACATTTAATCAGTAGAATTGTGACATATTTTTGAGCTGAACTGCCAAAACGGCGTCTGATGACCTGACAATCATTTCGGACGCAGATCATGCTCAAACCTCACTAGTATGGGAAGCTTTTTTTCGCCATGAAACAATGGAAGGCCATGTACTGAAAGAGTTCTTGCTTTCTGAGGCAAATAAAGTTGTCTTTCATTGCTATTAGTCGCGTTTTATATTCGATTCAATAGTGGGATCAGCTAATGAAAGATAATAAAATTTATACGAACATAAAAAAATATTCGTCACAACATTTTTTTCTTCAATTTATTTTGTACAACTTTTTGTAAAGCAAATTGCTTCTTGTTGGGCGCCATTAGTATATAAATATGAGAGAGAGAGAGAGAGGAGAAAAGCGAGAAATAAATGCGGATGAGGAGGATGCAGCCACACAACCACTGAGCCCCTCCTCGCAAACACTTCAGCAACAAATATGCACACAGTGATGCGATGACTGTTTGCAATGAGAAGAACCGAGACAACCTCTTCCTGTTGGAAGATACAACCACCATCTGCTTCCTTGTTGGCGCTAGCTCGGTCACGTGACGAGGGTGGGACATCACGTCACAGCAAGTTCACATAAATAGCAGGTTTGCCCACTAGCCCCACGCGAGCAGAAAACATATCCGGAGAAGTGGATGCGAACCGTGTCCACGACGTCGAAGTCATCCAAAATTGTGCTCCGTGATCGACCTGACTGCCTAACAGGTAGGGAAAGTTTGTTGTTGTCGTTGTTTGTTTTTGTTTTTGTTTTTGTTTTTTTGTTTTTGTTTTGTTTTGTTTTTTTGTTTTTTGTTTTTTTTATACCGTTCCTTTCTATCGGTTGTCAAACTCGCGAAATTTGATCCAGCATCCCTTGATTGCCGTGGCTGTGTGAACTGCTCACCCCGGTCTTGTGTCGAGGGACGAACGAGTCGCTTGTCAGTGTATTTCTCGTTTCGGTAAACACGTGAAAACCTAATATATTGAGAAGGGAATGCTTCTGAGAAGATACGTGAGCAGTCACGGGACACTTTCTGTGATAAAATCATTAAATAATATTTTTTGGATAATGGGGAATCACTCACTTGTACGGTCATTTAAGGCAGCTAGACGGAAAGGAAAATAAGTTTGATCGGCAAGGTTTCGATAAAAAAAAAGTTTATCTAAAAGGACAAATATCGACATAGAAATGAACTTCCTCCTAAGTTTATCCTTCCTTAGTGCATGACAAGAAATTCTGAAAAAATGATTAATCACCAACTCATCGTTTCCAGTACTTTATAATTTAAGGATGTTTCGGTCTGAAGCAGGAAAAACCCGCAACAGTCTCATAATCCTGTTTCTGCACTACAACAACAGCAATGATGATGATGATGATGGACGATGACGACGACGACGACGACGACGACGATGACGACGACGATGACGATGATGATGATAGATGAATTATAAAAGCGCGTCTCGCACTCGCTCTGTGCCTTATACAGCACAGACAAACAGCAACAATAATGTCTGAGCACAACATTATCCCAGTGGTACGTTCAACACAGGATTCGCATACAGACCATGTACAAACGAAGCACGAAAAAACAGCAACCACTACCAAGTAATCAGACAATCGCAGATTTCCTCTAACGGAAACATCGCACAGTTGATTAGCGATAAGGTGTTTTGCGTGTCTGATGAACTACAAAATACGCAGTTTGCTGCAAAGATACACCCTCATATCACCTTCTTCCTAGAATGTTTCCGGTTTTTAAAACGCGTTCCTATTGACCTTTGATGATGTTATAGGAGAGGCGACAACTAAACGAAAGGGTAGGGATGTATAAAGTACTTTTTAACACTCAAGATACTCTCTCTGAGGTTAATGCCTAGACGACTGCCACGATAAACAATTCTTAAAGAATGCACCAAGGAAGAAGAAATTCTTCTATCGAGAAGGAAACAGTGAAAACTGTGTCTCAACCGTATCTACTCAAAAGTGTAAATTAAATGTGTTTTGTCCCACTGATTACAACCTCAGTGCACTTTCAGAGTGCACTGATCAGAATTTGGCTAACGAACCCTCGCAATTTATTTCAGTGCTCGAATGTAGACATGCTTCACATTGGTTTTCCGACACTGATGCGAAGACCTACCCTCGACACTCAGGTTTTGAAATGAACTGCCACGGAACACTTGCAATACAAAGCGATGCTTTTTAAACGGAAATAGTTTTTAAGTGCAAATTAGGCCTGCCAAACACTTAACACTTGTACTGACCGATGGTCACATGTTAGTGTGATTTAATGAGCAATACAGGGGGGGGCAGGAATAGTTCCTTAGGGGAACACGTCATCACCGTCACAAATTGAGGGCCCAATCGAGTGTGGTCTCCCTGCCCCAACCCACTCGCTGTCACCCCTAAAATTATCTGCTATTCGCTTACAAGGGGCCCACTGGCCATTGTAAATTTACACAGCATGCCTATATTGGTAGTTTTCTTTAGAGACAGAGAGAGTGGTATTATTGCTATCTACGACTCAGGGGAAGTGCATAAGTAACATTTCTAAAACTACACAAGGCATCAACGACTGGCTGGTACTCAACACTTGTATATACTTTTGGTAGATTAGAACGTGTCGCATCGCTGGCTCAGCAGTAGCGAGGAAGGGGATGAGGCCATTCCCACCCTAGTTTCGTCCCCTGCCACGGTGGTCTGGCCAGTTTATGCGGTATGGGGCTATTTTCCACTGCGGACACCGAGTTCAGGTATAAGGCTGTGCCTCTTTGTAACGTGTATTATCTCGCGGACGCTGGCCCTGTGGGTAGGGAAAGGTTCTGGAGTTTCTTGAAGCCTATAGAAACCGCCACACAGGTATATGTGGACTTGCTGTGTGGACTGTCGCTGGAACTGGCGTGGTGTCTAGAAGAGGGTTAACCAGCGGATTTTCCCCGCGTTTGTTTTGAGATAGAACAACGCGTGTCACGACGTTGGTGAGTAGGCTTAATTAATCTTTACCTTGTTTTTCCACCCGATGGCTACCCTGCCCAGTATGCAGATACGTGTGAGACTGCGCAGCCTGTGCATGCGCATGTGTGCATATGCAGAGCGTTGATCGTTGCTGTCAGTTTTCTTTTTTAGGTATAATGTTTTAGCCGGAGTCATTCTTTAATTTTTTTTTTTTCTTATTTAATGCTGCTTTGCCTTTTAACAATAAAGCAGCGTGTTGTGATGCTACCACTGTGTACGTGCGTGCGTGCAGTACCCCCCCATCCTTTTTTACGTAATGTGCGATTGCGAACGCCGTTCACTGTCAACAGGGAGTTTGCCCCCCCAACGCCGAACATCTTCCTACGCCACTGTATTTACATTATATGGTTAATACATTATGAATTTTACTGATTGTAGAGCAAAGAATTTAAAGCAATTGGGTTTTTTTTTTCTTTCAGGACCATCTGCTTCGTTGTACTGGTTCGGAGACGAGTCAACATGATGCGATTATTTTGTGAGTTCCCATTCTAGCTCCCATTCAGACTCATCATCTGAGTGTTTTCATTTTATTCCTGGTTATTTAGGTTTTTTCCCATTTATCACTTTGGAAAATTTCGTTTCGTTCTGGCTCATCTGGCTGACTTTGACTAGTTTATTTGAAATATCGTCTGTTCTTCAAATAAAAAGTTCTGAATCCTTTAAAGGCAAATCAAGAAGAAAGGCCGAGTAATTTCACGGACAATCAATCATGAAGATCATCCTGCCAGGGGATGCAAACTTCGACCTCAGCATGACAAGCTTCAGCAGAACCTGATATAAACTGTCAGAAAAAAAGTCCACTCCGCCCCTTCCCATCAAAAAGAACGAAGAGAATAGCTCACTTAATTGAAGTTGTGAAGGAGTTGCCATGTTTGGTGGGAAACATCAAACACCTTTTACAAATCATTGCGCAGAATAAGTATTTTAAGACGTACGTTTGGAATTTCTCTTATTTGTTTTTTTTATTTACTCCTCCAGGTATCCTGGTACTTGTTGCAGCACTTGCACTTGTCTCCTGCACGGACAGTAAGTAGGATGTAAATTTTGTAATCTGATCCTAACTACGTCTCGTATAATACTGTCGGCCTACTAGCGTCTTTCTTCGGTTAGTTCAGGATAGTATATAGGTATATACGTGTATAGGTAGACTGCTGTCTGTCTGCCAAGACCAACGCTTAGCCTCTTGTGAAGTGATCCGCTGTTAGTCTCGGCGAGCCGTAACAAAGACTGTGACTAAACCGGAAGCTGTGAATAGCATGCCTCGTTTTAGTAGTTAACTGGGAAAAAAAAAATCGTCTGCCAGGAGTCCAGTAATACAAGTTAGTGGTTCAGGCGAGAGTCTCTCAGAAACGAAAGTCTGCGTAGGTCCAGGGAGAGAGAACTTGAATATTTCATATATATATATGTAAATCATCTTCTCACTCATCGAATCACATATCCTTTTATACCCCTTCCATCCTGTGACGACACCGCGAAGTGCGTTTGTGTGTGTCTCTCTCTCCCTTTCGAAAATAGAGAGAAGCAGTTTATGGTCTTCAGCTATATGATTTAACCATACCATATTAAAACCCACAGATCCTAAGGCTACTCTCACTTTTGTTACCCAGTTTGTTTTGCATGAAGATTAAATAATAATTGATACGCTTCCTTCGATACACAGTTCACAGACATTTTTGTTACGGCAATTTTAAAAAAAAAGCCCCATGGACCGCGTGTGTGTGTCCCTTTAAACAAGGGCATCATATATAAAAGCGACATATCTTCCGTTAGCTTTATAACAGCGATTTTTCTCTTTGCAGACTCAAATACGACTATGGCAATAAACTACCACACACAGCAAAGGTGAGTGCTATACTTGTACATCCATCGGCTTTTGCACTTCTGTATCGTTGTTTCCTGTTCCTGTAGCCACAGAGAGAGATTTGCATGAGTTCGCTTTTGTCGGGGTTGGGCTTGCGAACTTATAAACTCTACACGAATCGGAATAAAATAATAAGCTTGATAAGCAGTGATAAAATGGGGAACTAGCGAGACGAAATGATTTTCATTATTATTTTTTCGTTGTTGTTGCAGGAACATGCACTCCAGCATCAGCATTCCTCGTTGTAGTTACGTCCCTTGCTACCATCGTGTTTGCAAACAGTTGCCGCTAAACGCTTGTTTTTTTTGTACTCCTTCTTTTTTATTTTAGTCTTGACTATTCTTGTTCGTCTTAAACGTGCATGGTACATAAAACTGTCTATTAACCATGTTGCTATTTCTGGTAAACAAACAAACATGATGCCTGACGACTTCAAAAGTAGTTTAGTCATCTACTCAAGCTTTGATCTCTGCCTTGACATATGCAGGTTACTCTCATCTCAAGTAAGCTGGATATTTATGTAACCAAAATCCATGTTCATGTGCAAACGATTCGCAGAATTTCGTTACGAAAATCCAGCTTCAGCCACAAAAGTTTATTTTAAACACAATTACATTAGCATATACCTTATGAACTGTATTCGAGATATTCCAAAGGGATAGGTTTCATATCTTTAATAAAATCTCAGTATTACTGTATCAATGATGTCTGTATTTGTGATGGGCGCTTGGAAATGATCGTTGTGTACATCAGCATGGAAAGCTGACCAGTCTGTAACGGACGTAAAACAAAAATCACGGCTGTTTAATTTTACAAAGATGTTGCATAGCCAACCTCACAAGATCACGGCCTCTTCAACCACACCGCATGTACTCATAAACATATTACGAGTACTCAAGATCCTCATACGCGCAACATCTTAATATTTTTTTTCTTGGTTGAACCTGAAACTACATCAATGAATGAATAAAGGTTTCAGGAGATACATTTCAAACATTCGGACTGCCTTGAGGCGTGTCACATCAGAAAGTTCTACAGCGTCTATACACAAGGTATTTGTCAACTTCCTCCTGCAAAACATTAATGCGATCTGAATTCATACTTACGATCGTGAGGTTACTTTGTCCCCAAATAGTGGAAACTTTAATCACCGAGATAATCACTTTTGTCTAGTAGACAAAGAAAGGAAGTCCTGTGTAAAAAATAAAATGCTTGTCCGAACGCAAACTGTATTTAATATCTGCTAAGAATATCAGAAACATGAAAAATTGACAGCAATATGTAAACTTTGCTTGAAACTGAAAGACTGTGTCCAGTTGTAGCGACTGTAAGATTTCACGTACCGTAACGTGTCGACTTTTTACAGGCACGAGAATCAGATGAGCAGATTCATGCCACATTTCATGCCACATACTTTCAACAGGTATAGCAAAAAAAACAAAACAAAAACAAAAACAAAAAACAAAAAAACAAGAATTAAAAAACCCATAAAAACACACACACAAAAACACAAAACGAAAAAAACACCAAAAAAAAACAAAAAAAAAAAACAAGAGTATTAAAATTAATTTAACGGCACTTGCCCCATCTTAGGGGTCAAACTTTTGTCACAGGTTCAGATCCTAAACGGCTTCAGGCCGTCACTCACACATGAAAACACGCATTCGTGTAAGTCTTTTGAACCATTGTTCATGCAAAATTTTAATCCAAAGATAATAACTGCACTTTAAAAACATTTTGAAAGGAATTAGTGCTTAATGCATGGCGTTATTGTACATTGTGCTGTAAATCAGTTAACTGGTGAGAGATCGCCGTTATCACAGGGGCAAGGTCCACGGGAGACTACTGGAGCCAAGACAGCTTCATATGGTAGAAAGATTGCCTCCCTTGTCCATTGACGTTTCTGTTGAATTGCGTTCAGCCGAAGTACAGTCGGCAGGTCCCCCTGGATTCTGTGACCCGAGAAAATATTTGAAATACATTTTTTTTTTCAAAATATCCAATATCGAGTTAATGTAAGTGAAACAGGTAATAATTTTTTTCTCTCGCTCTCTCTCTCACACACACACACACTCGCGCATCCATTCCTATATAAATATTTACACATAAATTAGCACACGTACATAAAGTAACGTATATAACACTCACACACACACACACACAAACAAAAAACAACATTTTGAACACGTTGCACGCACGTGCTGTTCTCTTACGCTGCACGTGCAGTTCTGCTTGGCGGGCGAATCGTCGGAAGCGTTGAACAGGCGCCATGTGGACACCGGAAGTGGTGTTAGATCGTATTCTCCGTCCAGCAGCGGCAATGATGGGATGGCACAGTTCAACCCTACGGAAATGATCATTATCTTAAATTTCCAAATTCAATCATCCCATTTTGTTTTCAGCATGGAAAGGTTCTCGAAATATTTTCCTGCCAATCCGACATTTCCTTGACAACTTACGATCTAGAAGACAATTGCTGAACAAAAATCAATAAATCAGTGCGGGATTAAAAAATTAGTATTTTTCAAAGACTGAAAATTCGAAAGTTTCAGGCATGGAGTCTTTTAGTCTTGCCTCAAGTCTTGCCAATGCTCTCGCTGACTTACCTGAGGTACAAACAGGGCAACACAGACCAGGAACTTTCTTGGCGTCCACACAACCTAGGGACGGACACTTGGTTAGGACGCAGCTAGGCAGTCCATCGGACGGGTTACATTGGCACAGGGTGCAAGGGTCATCATAGGTCAGAACGAACCAATCATCTGCAGCGTAATGTTTTCCTTCGTGTACGCATGCGCTGCGAATACAGCAACAGCTGTCCGATGACCACTTGAGAAAATAAATAGCAACAAGTTTGAACAGATTGCATTACTAGACTATCGTAGTTTTCCAGTTGTACGACTTATTTCAAAACTTGAATTAAAAGGGTAAGAGAGATACTGCACTTCAACTAGACACCTATATAGTCTAAATTTCACATTTTCCTCTCTTCTTTTCTTCTTCAATCTCTCTATGTATTTGTCTGTCTGTTATGCCATTATTTATGTTAATTATTACCCACTAGAGCACGACTGTTTTGTGACGAGTCCTATAAACTGTAACTTGTCAACTGTGGATTTTTAATTCTGAAATAAAAAATTAATATTAAAAATCTTGATGAGTGTTTACCATAAATGACATAAATCTACAGCAGTTACGATAATGATGACCTCTCTCACCTCTTCACAGTTGGTTTCCAGGTACGGGTGGAAGGTGATAGCACACTGGGGATTCTGACACACGGCGCCCATCATGACGTCACACCGACATTTCCGGCAGTGATTCTCCTCCCAGGTGGCGTTCACTGCCACCAGTGTTCCGATCCAGGTTTTACAGAAGCCGTCGGGAATCGTGTTGTCGGTATCGAACCCTGACAGAACCCCAACATCCTCTTCATCTTCATCATGGCTGCCGTAGGACAGCCAGCGAAAATCCCCAACCGTGAGGGGCGGCACGAGGGCTGCGGTCATCCTCACACTAGGATCAGAGGTTGAGAAGTCAGGGACAGTCGTCCCATGACAGGTAACGTGGTCTGCGAGGAGGAAACAGCTAGGACGAATAAGAATAACGCGCGAGGTGGCAGCCAAAGTGCCTCTGCCGCCATAGCTAATACGTCATAGAGGGACATGACAGCTGAGTGATGGCGATGTGCTCTTCCGTCTTCCTCTTCCCTTCACAAAATCTAGCGAAAACACATCGCTGCTTAAGTCACGCATCTTATTATTTTTAATAGGCTTCGCGTGACTTGAAAGAAAACCATAGAAGGTCTCTGTGTTCATTTGCCGTACAGCCGTGCAGTACAGTCACACCATCACAATTCCACAAAGTCGGTCACGTGGTCGCACTCACCTCTAGCCTCACAACCCACTTCACAATCTAGTCTTCAACGAGTCAGCACCCACAAGAACAAACTCAAAGACACAAACGGCACCTCAGATTCTCAAATATTTTATTTCGACAAAAGATCAGCCTCCAAGTTTCAGACCTCTTGAAGTTCAAACACTTCCGTTATCAAAAGCGCTGTGATTCGTTCTAATTGTCGTTACGCCTGACTGCTTTCGTACACATAGACATAGAACGACCCTCAGTTTTACGGTTTTACATAACTGCAGGCCCAAGAGCAGGTTGCATGCAGTTTTGCTGTCAACAGAAAACTTGTTGAAATGACTGCATTCTGCTACTATTGGACAACCAAATAAACCGTTGTGCTCACGTTGGACAACAACAGAACATTGTCAACGCAACAAAATGGCTTAATACCAAAAAAGAAAATATTCAGTAGCATGAGCCCTCCGTCGCTGAAGACGATCTGTAGACAGAGAAGTGCTTCACATCCCAGTGTCTCACCTGTGACCTGTGACCTGCGTCTGACACACGACTCACCTCTGCAGCATGTACAAAGGTAAGTCGTTAAATCAGACGAATAGGCTTAGGAATGGCAAGTAAAACCAGATAACACAACCCGTTAACAATCTAACAGCCCATTAATCAACCTAATCAACCATTAGTCAACCTCTCCAGTAACTAGAACAGGAAGAACAATTATTTACTGTAAAACGTGTGTGCGCCATTTTGTAAACGCATCAGCTGCTTTATCTTTCACCATTAAACAATTTCATTTTTCAGAAATGCATCCATTTGATAAATAAAAACTTCAGCACTCATTTGTTCCAGCGTCTCCCTTGGCTTTCTCTAAGCATTTCTGCTGCTAGAATTTCATATCTGTCTTTTATCCCCTTATTTAGTGACTAATAGAAATCCTCAAGCATGAGTATTTTACTCAGAGCATGTGGCCTGTTAGCCATCAGCTCTCTGTCTCTCTCTCATGAATGAATATGGAAATGACTCATCAGAGGATTTAGGAGTTTTACCTTGATACTGAGGCGTCGTATATATTGTCGGATAAATCTGTGACATATCTACATGAGCCTCTCGGAAGTCTGCAAGGTAGAGAAGAACCTTTGTACAAGAGATTATGCTATAGTTAACAAACTTGTTTTTCTGTGGTACCAGGGCTGTGTGTGTGATGGACTGAGAGTAAAAGAGTTGGAAGAGTCTCTGAGTTTTGGATTGACTAGTTGCCTCCATGCACTAACTTCACCTTGAGCTTCACTTTCACAAGGCACATATTATGGTGCCTCAGAAAGTAAACAATGATCGTCTTCAAAATATGAACACAACAAATAAGTAAACCTCTTCCTTTCTTTCTCCGAGCTTCTCTCTCTCGTTGTATTGACTGCATTGAAGATGCTACAAACATCAGCATGTATATTTGTCCAAAAACAAACCAAAACCATGTTCTACATTTAAGAAAATTCTATAAGCAATTGTATTTTCCAGAACGTTCTCAGCACTATTCTCATGCCCTAGCTCCCCCAACACTCCTGTCCGTGTCATTCCAAAGTTGAGCGAAGTTCAAGCAACGGTAACACAGCTGCCAGTGCGTCACGACCCGAGCTCGGGGCGTCGCCACGTCACCTTTGTCCTCTACATGCCATGCTCAGTTGTCACTCCTTTTTTTTTTTGAAGAGTGTCAGCATGGCGTTGCGTGGAGTGCAAAGGGCGAGGCACACCATCGTCTCGACGGCGGTCACATCGCGAGGTCGTGAGGAGGCTGCTGCGCTTGTACCACAGACATATATCTATATGAACTACTTGCAGACGTTAATGTCTCGAACGAGGCCAAAGCGCTAATTAACTTCCGGTTTAAGACGATGTGAAATCTCGTGTTAATGGAAGTACAAAAGCTAAAGCTTTATGATCTGTTGTGTTTTTCAGATTTTTCTGGCTCTGTGTCATGAGAAGCAGAGGTCGAAGGTTGGGGGAGAGGGAATTGGTGTTTAGCGCTGAGCCAGAAACTAAGGCTATGTCACGGCAAGGCAGCCAGCCCTAGAAACAGTGGATGTCGAGGACTTTTGTCAACAAAGAAAACAAACTAAAAAATTTATTGCTGCAGGTTGACGTTAAAAATTTTATTGCGGTTAAACTGTTAGTCGAGACCTGAAACGTACAATTTTTGAAGGAGAGACATACGTCCGGACTCGTACAGAGCCCTCGTCGCACTTTCTTCTTGAAAATTCCTGTTGTAGAGGACTTTCGTCTTCTTCCATACGTTGTCTAGCACACAATCAACATCAACTGATTGTCGCTGATTCATTGTTGGCAAAAAGCACACGAGGCAGGCCACAAATAAACCACGGTGCAGTGATTTGAGAGAAGGGACAGTATCAACCAACACCAGTTAATCGTTTAAGATGCGATTAAGGTTCTCGAGTACAAAACTCTAACGAGGCCAAATGTTCTAACGTATTTCGCAGTGTGCCCCCTATTCCCACCAAAATGTTTCTTGCGAAGTTGTCAGTCACCTCATGTGAATATTCCAACGAATATGACGATTTAAATATAATACTTTGTGACTGTTATTCCTTTTCACATCGATTAAAGTTGCTGGAGTGTTCAAGGTGTTCTTGGCAAAGTCCACAAGAAAGACCAGGAAGTGATTATTGCAGTAGAAACACGTGGATACACGTTTATGTTTCTGCACTCCATGACGTCACCAGGTCAGACCACGTCGACGTCACCATGACGTCAGAACACCCTGACGTCATTGAGGCAAATGGTCTCCCGTCCGTCCGAGAACATCTGCATGATGTCCCGGGGAGTGCTGGCGCCTGGCGACTGCAGGCGTCGAGGGTTCGAGTCGAAGGCGTACGCCTGATTCTCGCGACCGGGTGTGACGTCATTCAAAGGGTTGCGCCGCCCGTAGATGGCGTCGTCGTGCTGCGGTGGGGGACGGCGAGGTGGGGGGAGGATGACGTCGTCGTTGGCCCCTCCCCGGCGCAGGTGGGCTGTAGCAGGGACGTGGGGTCGTCGTGAGGCGGGGGCCTGCGAAAGTCCCGGATGTCGATGAGAGTTCGCTCCCCGAAACGTACCCGGGGCGTAGAGGTTGGGTGTGCAGGTTGTGGGGGGATGCTGGTGGTGAGGGTGGTTGTGGTGGCAGCCGTGCCACTGAGGTTCACCTCTGCGCGCCGACAGCTGCGGGGGCTGCCCAGGAGGTTGCTGCCGTCTGCGGTGTGAGGGGAGTGGTTGTTGTTGTAGTAGTGGCGGGCGTTGGAGGAAGAGGAGGCAGAGTCCGCCGGCAGAGGGGGTGCACTGGCGGTGAGCAAATCTACACATGAAACACACACACACACGGAAGCGCACGCAAATATACACTCAACACAAACGCACATTCATATAATGCACGCGCGCACGCACAGTCACACCCACACAGCATGGAATTAAACGGGTGCAACACACATATCTGCGAAAATATTCAGTAAAATGTTATCGCAATTGAGCTAAAATATACTGTTGTTAGTAGCCACTGTGGAGATGATGACAATGGTAATGAAGAAATGATGATAAAGATGACAGTGAGCTAATGCATAGATATGTGTAGATAGGAATGTGTGTGAACATGTATGGGTATATTTTTAATATCTCAATACCCTTCGAAGTTGACAGAATAAAGAATATTGAATCTCTTGACTTTCCATCTTCAACCTGTGTACACACAGCTGTGTCTACATGCGTTTGATAGTCTGACTTCACTGTGTGTCCATGTCTGTATCTACACGTGCTTTAACTTTCGATTTGAACCTCGGCGTGTGCTTACCTATCTCTGGGTCTGGCACGGCTCGAGCCTGTGACCTCGTGCGGATTCTGCTGGGGTCAAAGATGAACTCATACAGGAGACCAGCAGTAACCCCGCCAACCACAGGCCCCGCCCAGTAAATCTGAGACAATGAAAGAAAGGCAGTGTCACAAAACAAATATAAGCTCCACTACAGAAAGTCACACGAAAAATAAAACAACTAAAAATTGAGAAATAAAAAAAGAACAGCCTTTTATGTACATGTATATGATGATGACGATTAGTTTATTGTTAATTATGTAACTGCAAACTGCAAAGCATCACTGTGTCAAAACAAAACAAAACAAAACAAAAATTGTTGCCGAGTTGTTATTTATCGTTGAGTCTGTAAAAGTAAAATGTGGAAAGGTTAACAGACATATTTAAAGAGCAATGAGGGAGGAAGAGACATTCACAATGCAGATGGAGAGACTGATTGAAAAAAAATCTTCGCTGTTTTGAATGAATATCTCTGTTAACAATCGCTTGCTATGAGCACTGCTCACCCAGTGGTGACTCCACTTGTTGGCAACAAACGCTGGTCCCAACGACCTGGCAGGGTTCATGGACGCTCCAGTGAACCGAAACTGCATGCAACAGCCAGAAAATATAAGCCAAAAAAAACTTACGTAACTGAAATGATAATTTGTACACAAGTGTCAACCTGTGCGTGGTAGAATGGGTGGATTTTTTTAACGGTTTTGTGAAAATTATTCATGAGCGCATGTGAAAATTTGTGGCTCCCTTGATGTGGATTTTTGTGCCCTGCAGTGTGTGTGTGTGATTGCGTGCGTGTTTGACTGCCTCTTTATTTGTGTATGAGAGAAAGCAAGTGTGTATCTGTGTGGGTATTAATCAAACGGATAATATTTATCAAAATATTACAAAGTGGACCTCTTAATGAGTTTGTTCAAGGGTGGGCAGAGCGAGCTGAACTTCAGAGACAGAATGTTGGTGCGGTTCTGGCCTTACCCCAGCAAGGTGACACCCCGCCATAGCAAAGCCAATCATCAGGGCCTTCCCTCCTCCATCCGTTCTGTTGGGATCTATGGTGGCGCAGACGCAGAAGATGAAAAGGAAGGTGAGCAGGAGTTCGATTCCGAGGCCTTGCCAGGGAGATAACCCGTACTGAAGTAAAGTTGCTCCCAGCTCGGCCTGACAAGTCCCTGTAGTTATGCTGAAATTAAATAATTAAATGACAAAAATAGATTCTTTCAAGAAAATTTACTTAAATCATTTCAATAATTACTTTCCGTCAAAACTGATAAGTTTAGTCTTTAGAGAACGCATGCACAGACTAATGTCTCAACACAACAGACTCATGTAGCGCGAACATACAAACACTTGCAAGCACGCATACACTAACATTCACAAATAGACAAACTGACAGACAGGATAGATAAGATAGGAATAGGCTAACAGGCACAAACAAGGACAGGGACAGACACACAGACAATTGGAACAACAATTACAAATATTTTTTTGTTTACTAGATAATAAAACAAGCAAATCATTCTGCTTTTTTACATTATCTCTTGCTCTAAAGAAGGAAAAATATAAAAACTACAAGACTATTACAATAATAGTGATGTCGTAAAAAGGTGGTAGCCAGTTACGAATCTTTTTATTTCCTGCAAGGACCACTTCAAGGAAGCAGGAAAGAAAATCACACAAATAATTGAGCTGTACGAAGAACTTGTGTCACTAAAAAGATGCGAGTTATATCGGTATGGCCATACATCGAGGTAACCAAGACTTACAAAGATGATCCTGTAGGGAACTACACGGAGGGAGAAAAAAGGGAGACAAAAGAAGAAATGGGCAGACAACTTACAAGGCCTCTCACTAGGCGCATCCCAGAGAAGGAGGAGAACGGGAAAAAGAGTTGGTGGTTATATCGCCATGGCCTCTACAGCTAATCAGGGTTAAGAGTGATGATGATGAATGATATTTACAGGAGATTTACGCACGAGGCTAGAAGTTTTTAGAAAAAAAAAAGTTTCTGGCTTTCTACCCTCCCCTTATACAGGTCCGGTGATGGCCATGATGTTAAATACACGGACGGCTGTAGCAAGTGAAGATAATGACATATTTCTAATTCAAAGAAGTGCAGAAGGGATTTCATATGTGCAAATTGAAGGACTTTCCAATTTCTACGTGAATGAGTATCAATGAATATTTCAGGCTTGATTAAAAAAGTCCATTCCTGAATTGGGACTGGTGTTCCTTTGTCCCTCACATCAAAGTGATCAGTAGCAACCACAATAAGCCACTAACAAGGATACGACTCATGGACCAAAAATTGCTTTTAAAGAAAGTTGAAAACGTAAATCATGGGAGAATTACTTTAAGGACTTGCCTTTTTAAAAAAAAAGTCTCAGAAAATTTGTATTTAAATCAGGAGTAGACATCATTCAAAAATAAAATTGTTACTGTTAAACCTGTTGTGCATTGACTTGAATTTTAAGTTTTCCAAACTACGATTATTAATTGTACCTCGAAGAATGTACAGATCTCCTTTTTTAACCCTGACTTCAGATGTTATTTTGCTGTGGTCACAGTGTGTTATTAAACAGAGTATCAACCAATTTCGTTGTTCGAGACCTTTTAAAGAAATGTGTAGTGTCTTCTGACTTTTTTTTCTAAGAGCACAAAGCAGCCTTCGTGATGGACGAGAAAGGCATCAGCACATCATTATTCAGCTCCTTTTGACTGATTCGTTTCGGATGTAAAAGAAAAGAAGTGCACATGCTTATCAAATTCTGTTTAGTACAGACGACAAAGATTAAAGAAAAAAAAACGATTAAAGGGCAATTTTTTAAATCTATTGTTTCGTCTCATGGTTTTGTGTTTCTGTATAATGTAGTCATGTTGACGGATGTAAAAGTTCTATATGACATTCAAGTTAGAAAGTGTAGAAACTAAATATTTCCTCGGTTCATAAGACGGATGAAGATAAGGACATCCTAAAACAAAATTCACTGCGCGCTTAAACAATAGAAAAGGCAAAAAACAATAGAAAAGGCAAAAAAAAAAAAAAAAAAAAAAAAAGAAAAAGCAAGAGAAGAACAGGAAGAATAAAAGCCAGACGAACAAGGATGGGACAAAGAAGAAACGAAGGGAAAACGATGGTCCCCCGGCAGACAAGCGGCGGTATGTGAAAGCACGCGTGCGAGCATGATGAAAACGTATGACAGTGTTTGCACGTTAGTGATGGGAAAACAGGGGAAAGTGTCAGGGCGGGTAGATTTACTGAGCGTCTGTTTATCGCCACAACGGCTTTTCCAGGCTTCTTTCTCTCCGAGCCAAGACAAATAGGAGAGGAACACTCGATCTGCTGTCTCCGCAGTCTGGCTGCATCCACACACACATACACACACACACACACATACATACACACACATATACACATACCCGCCTCACACGCACGGCTCTTATTGCATGAACAAACAAATCATTATTGTATACAGTTTACATGAAGACATAAAATACACTGCATGGTATAGGCGGGTAACACACACACATTATATATATATAGAGAGAGTGCACACGTGTAGACATAGGTTTACGATGAAGTATAGGTGATTAGACAACATATAGCATAGGCTCCAATATGTTACAGCTTCTAGACATAGTTCATACTATACAGGGCAGGTGTGTAGACAGAAATATATGGTATAGGGGAAGACGTAGACCACAAAATAACTTACAATCATGTAGACCTGGATTACCCTATGTGTAGACACGACATAATTTACAGTACACAGCTGTAGTCGTAAGACTACAATATGGGGTGAATGCTTGTCGTGTCTGTCGTCTGAAGCAATTTATGTCTAGTACACGCTTAACGCCTGTCACCAATACACTGAGGATTTTATGTCCTGGGTTCAGATCTCATCTCGGAACCCTGTTTTGTTTTCTCTACCTGTAAAACCTGTTTATAGGGCCGGCTGACTGGCCGCCGCCATTTGCCTTTCCTACGATCCTCAATCCTTCCTTCCTGCGCAGAAGGAAAACAAATGATGGCTTTTGTTAATGCACGATACCCGTATTACCCTTTCTCCTCTGACCTGTGCCTTGGATCCTGCTCAGGCGAAGCAGACTGTAACTTTGATCTTCGATTGAATTTCCCTTTAGGGTACAGGTACAGGTGTACAAACAGGAAACCACAACAGTAAAGCTGAGAGAGAAGAGAGAGAAGAGAGAGAAGAGAGAGAAGAGAGAGAGAGAGAAGAGAGAGAAGAGAGAGGAGAGAGAGTCATCGAACTAAACCATGAGAATTAGAAGAATAAAGGATAGCCCGTGAGGATAAAGGGAGGATGGAGGAAGGAGAAAGCAAGATAACAAGAGGTGCAAAAAAAGTCAAGAAGAAAACACTCAGAGCCCTCTTGTGCATGGAATCTTACGTACGCTGATGTCCTATCTTAGACGCAAAAGAAGAAGGAAAAGAAAAAGAAAGATATCCCGGATTTCACTAACTTCGGTTGATCAGAACATACCGACTAGAAAGTTTCCCCTATCCCCGATTCAAGCGCTGACACCTCATCAGTTCGATCTCTTCAAAAGTCGAAAATCATCTTTCGCAAAAGCATCCTGAAAAGAAAAAAAACTAATTCTACTGGTTCCCACCCCCCTCACATCTGCCCTATCTTCCAATGTCATCTCCCCCATTCAAACTGTGTTTCCCCCCATTTATCCCAAAATGGCCGCCTGTCCTGGAAATCTCACGCCGCTATCTCTGGCGCAACCAGCGGATTCCAGAGGCGAATAGCTGCGAGAGTTGCTCGGGGAAACCATTCTTGTAGGGGGCCATGCCAGACATTCATTCAGCGCGCGCACATGTGCTCGTGTAAACATACTTATGACAGTTATGCAGTACAAACATTTACTTGTCCTTTCTCATCATCTACCAGGCCCTCCGCCGGAAACTTCTCTTTCTTTCTCTCTGGAAGCACTTCTTGATTTTTGTCTCAGTCTTTGTAAGAATGGGGAGGGAGTGGGATGGTGAGGACAGAGAGAGAGTGTGTGTGTGTTTGTGTGTGTGTATGTTTGTGGGAGGATGTGTGTGAAAGAGAGTGTGTCTGCGTGTAAAAGAGCGAGAGAATGTGGGTTTGTGGGATGGTTTGTGTGTGAAAGTGTTTGTGTGTGAATCAGAAAGTTTGTGTGAAAGAATTCGTCTATGCATGTGTATGTGTGTGTTTGTGAGAGAGAGAAGGAGAGAGAGAGAGAAGGATAGAGGTGTGAAGGAGAGTGTAAGCATATACCTGTATGTCTATGTAAAAAAAAAAAAAAGTAAAATTGTGTGTTTGTGTGTGCGCGCATGCGTACTATTATCACAAAAGTTTATTCCTCCCTTTTCCTTCCCCAGTTTCTTGTATTCTGACCTCTCTGTTTTTCTGTTTTCCTGCTGGAGTTTGCTTTGCTTTGTTTTGTTTCTGCTGATGTTGGTTTGGTCGTGTTGGAGAGAATTCGCTGTCAGTCTCTGACGCTGCGATGTTCAAGGCAACGAGGAGGGGCGGGACGAGAAGATCAAGAGTGACATCCCACGACTCCTCCTCCCACTAACATCAACTTGAGTAAACGCTCCTCTTAGCCCTCCATCACTTCTAGCTCTCCACCCTTCTCCTCCTTGACATCACTCCCCAGCCTACTTTTCTCTTTCACCTCCTTTTAACACTTTCTTTTCTGCTGTTTTACCGCTCTTTAATTCCAGTTCCCTCATCTTTATTTTCCTACCGCGCGTACGTGTGTGTGTTTGTGAGACTTATTGCTGTTATGTTCACAAAATTTTTCTATTTCTTTTTCTCTTCCCCGCCTCTCTCTCTCTCTACATCTCTGCAAAGACACATAAGTATGCACACACAGGGGAGACAATGTTTTAGTTGTCTTCTCATCCTCTTACGACCATCATTCGATGTCAGAGTGTGTCGATGCGACAGAGATGATGATCGTCTACTAACAACACATTGAGATGGCTGTGATGCAAAGAAAGTTTTCCTATCCTTTAGTACCTCGGGAAGCTCGAGTGTGTTTGTGTGTTTGCCATGACGAGAATTTATAGGCAATCTAGCTGCAGCTACATATAAATCATAATGACAAAACCAACCTCAGTTTCCCTCTTTCTCTTTTCCCTCTCCCTCTCACTCCATTCCCTTCCAATTTCTTACACGACTCGCACCATTTTCTCTCCCGTAAAACTCGTCCTCCAGGGACAGAAACATTCGCTGGCTTTAAACTTTCACACTTTGTGAAGAAAGAGTAGGGAGTAACAGCCTGAGTTGTTGGGAGCAAAGGAGGGAAAGGGGAGATGAAGGGAAAAGGGGAGAAGATGGCGGAAGGGAAGGGTGATGATCGCCATCTGTTGAAACCTTTTGCGACCTGCTAGAGACGTGGGTGAAAGCCCCAGTGAGAGGTGATCGGTATGACAGGCAAAACAGGAGGCTGTGTCGTGAACAAACACGCTTCGCACGTGCTTCGCCGGGTTATGGGCCCGCACGTGCGTCCCGGAGGGCCCCTCACGCTAACTGCCGGCGAGAATGTCTTCCTCCCTTCAGATCCTGTTGGACCCTCCAGAGGCGAGAACTCTTCGCGCTTAATCTGTTACACGTGAGTCCCAGGTATGCGACTCCGCACCGGAGTGTGTGTGTGGTTGACTTACATACTAACATGCTATATAAATTTTTTCTTACATTATTTATGAAATTATTAAGTAAATTATCTTAGTCATTAAATTATTTAAATCAACGCCTAATTTACAGTCCAATGTCCTTACAGAAAAACGATTTACACAGCGGTGGAGTTACAAGAGATTTGCAATGACCTTTCACCTTGAATCCGTTAAATGCCACGTCACGTATTCGTCAAACATTCGCATAAATTAAAATTCACTGATCAGCTCTCAAAATTTCAAAACTCTAAATCAACATTTCTCATAAAAAAAATTGTGAAAAACAATTACAAAAAGATGCAGGAAGCAACTGATTCCCAAACCGTCGACAGCTGTGGGCGAAGCTTCGGCAAAGTCAGCTGCAAGCTTGGCGTCGAAGTCCGAGGCCAAAGCTTTGCCAGCGGAGGAGCGGAAGCCAGCGGCGCTCCAACGGTCCATTACAGCTGTAAGCGGGAGGATGTTAACCCACACCACTGATCCCAATGTTGTATGACAGCAAAGAGCTGCCACATGGGAGACTCGACTACCGCCGCTGTATCTCTCCACCATCTCATGTCTGACAGCGAGGTAATTCGGTCATCTTGCGCCTGCGACCACAATTTATTATTGTCTAGGTGCTTCATCCTCAAGACAGGGAGCATCCGGAGTGTGGCGCCACGAACCTTTAAACATATTAAAAATATATTATAAATATATTCATATGTAGGCAAGTTGGTATTCTCAGTCGGACATCTTTATATCTTATTTCTTGTTTTTAACCTGAAGTTATTTTTTTTATATTTTATATTTTTATATTTTGCTAAAACAGCCCTTCGACATCGCTTGATATTCTCCAGAACCCCAAAGTCTAATTCAAAGGCAAGTTAACAAAAATGTTAGGGGAGAGGCAGAGAGAGAGAAGCGAACCTCTCCGTGACAACAAAATAAACATGGGTGTCCTAACGACTCTGGCACTGCCATGGTTGAGCAGACTTAAAGAAATCTGCTGTTGGCAGCTTCAGAAGACCTTCACTTTGTCCACCAGATGGGAGCAGTTCAAAAAGGTCATTGGAGAGATGGGATGACCTTAAAAAAAAAAGACAACCTCCGGTCCTTGAAAGACAGATGTTGTTTTGTTGTTTTCGGGGCAAAAGAAAACAATCTGCGAAAGCTCTCCTAAAAGCGTTCATTTCAGTGTTCAACCAGAATCTTTGACCCTGATGTATGTTGTGTTAACAAAACCACACAAAAATATGGGTTGAAACACGAGCTGGAAGTTCACGAGAAAGCTTGGAAGTAGTGTAACCGAAACATGGTAAAAATCATTGAAGTCGAAGGAAATGTCCTACCAACTAGGATACAGTTGTAACAAGGAGCAGCAAGTGGTTTCTGGATAAAAGGACTAAACAAGCATTTCAAACTGACAAAGGAGGACAACTGATAAAGGAGGACAATGAGGAGAAGAAAGAAAAAGTAAAAAAAAAAATAAACAACAGATCAGTGAGATCAGGCAAAGAAGTTTTACAGTTCTCGCGCTGTAGGTGAGCCCTTGTGTAGAGTTAGGGGCAAGTTAAACAATTCCTTCCATACCCTCCTTCTTATTCAGCCAAACTACAATTTTACTGGTACTGCATCCACAACACAAGAACTGCCTAATGTCAACGTTCAGTGTGTAGATCCTTTCTTTTCTTGTTCGTCTTTCCTTTCCTGTAGATGTTTTGTCCCTTGCAAGACATAAACGGGCCCATGCATTTCAATAGCAGGAGGGAAGTACCAAAGGGACACTTTCAGACATGGAAACAAGACACGAATACTCATTCAGCGAGGTCTTGAGGGAAATGTTCAGAACCATTTCATGCAACAACCGCTTTCCTTCCAAATAGAAATGCCACGATCAGACCCAGTGAATGTACATAAGGGAGGTTGAGATATTCCCAGTGCTCTTAACACGATGACGATGACGACGACGATGATGATGATGAATCATAGTGATAATATTTTCTATGCAAAGTGTAATATGCTTGCACACACATACCCACAGTCAGTAAACAGTACAATACTATTCCACTCCTTGCGAAAAAAAGCTTCACTGTGTTCAGCTTGGGTCTACCCTGCCTCATTTGTTATTTTTACTTATCTCGGGGAACATGAGAGGCTGCTCTGGAGTACATGAGGATGGAAATATATTTACTTATTATTTCTAGTTATCGATTCCCGCCACCAGCCATTCACTATTTGGATCCTAAATGTTCCAGTCTTTGACATTAGAAATTCTTCTCTATCAATACATCCCATTCCTGATTATTATTCCTGCACGATATGAATGTCTAGCTCATTCCTTCAAATATACACTGATATTTTTTTTTTCTATTTAATCAAAGACTGCGTACGGGGGAGTAAGGAGTAGGGAAAGGAGGTCACTCGAAGAGCTAGCGATCAATGTTATTTTTCTGTCGAGCATCGTCGAGAGACGAAAACATTTCTCCGGGTGGTTTAAAACAGAGAAAGTTCGACTGTAGTTTCCCAAACTCTCCTTCCTCCAACCCTTACTTACACCCACACCTCCAAATCCTTCTCCGATGGCCCGACCCCTCGTGGTCTTACGTCAGTCACATCAAAACCAAGTCCGTGGCGGACACGAAGTACTTTATATTTCGATGCCCTCGACCCCCTCGAGGACCCTCGGACTCCGACTCCCACAGTTCCACGGGGCATCCATCACCGATATTGCCGCCGCCTCTTGGGCGCCATTTTGTCCAGTTTCTTATCCTAATTGCAGATCAACCACTCCAGAACTCGTGCTCGGAGGAAATCAAATTGGCTTTGGGAACTTCGCTTGGTAAGTTTCCGCCGGCCATTACTTACAGACTTACCCAGGGAATAGATTTAAGAATAAAATTAATCTCGTCTGCTCTTGCGTTTTCGTTTGTTTGACAAAAGCCTTTAGCCTTTTGGTGGTCCACCGGCCAACGACAATTGGTTTCCATTGTAATTATTCCCAAGACAGTCATAATTAGAATCCATCAACATATTTTCAACAATTTTTCTGCACACAATAATTCCTGAAAATCTTTCATGCAAACATCGAGGATGTATTCCCACCAAGTGCCCCCAAAATAAATGTTACATTAAACAAAGAAAGAGGGACAGGCAAAAAAGAAAAACAGAGAGAAAGAGCAATGAAAGAATGAACAAAATACTCAATGAGAATTCTCAGCTGAAGTGAAAATGCTGATCTCAGTAATTTTTTCCGAAGTCGGCAACTTCAGTTTTTTACCGGAATAATATCGATAATATTCGACATGGAGGAAAAGCACAGCAGCGTCTCACAAAAAAATAATATTCTCCAGCGAAGCATTTTCTCCAAAACAAATCGTATTTCCTGATGAAATCAGAACTAAATGACAAAAATATCGCACAAAGGAAAGATGATAGAGTAGTTGCTCTCAAGGGCCTGTGGGATGGAATTTTGTTTTAATGACTTTGTTAAGCTGAGTGCAGGATACTGTTCCTGAAATCAAGGGAATACACTTTTCCTCCACTTTCGTTTTCAATATTACACAAACTGGAGCGGAGAGGAGGAGGGGGAGGAGGAAAAAGAAGAGAATGAGGATAAGGATGAGGATCAAAAACAAACGATTTCAGATATGATGTGTGGTACTTCATTAAGTGTAATAATAAGAAAATAATATTTCTACGTTAAACTCACACTCTCTCTGAGCTTTTTTCTTAAATTTGAAAATAATTAAATATTTAAACAAATTAAACTTGTTCTCATAAGAATTTTATTTTGTCTATTTAGTTTTAAGAAAGAAACAAAACTGGGTCAGAAGGTTCCCCTGCCTGACAGCACCCTGGGTGACACTCCATTTCTATCTCCTCTCCCCCTCCCCAAACCAGTAAGCCAGTGATGTACATCGGACAGTTTCTTTCACAGCTCCCCCTCCCCTGCAGGTAAACCAGTGACATGCAGCAGGCGATATCCTCCATGGAACTAACAGCTTCTTTTCACACCTCTCCCCTCCCTACACAGCTCTTCCCTTCACATGTCATCTTCATACTCCATCTTCGCGGATTCCTGTTCATGGGCTGACCATCGTAATTTGTCTAGATACATCTGGATCCTTCAGCATGTGGATCCTCCAGTTCTGGCCTTTACTCCAGTCAAGTTTGCAGTGTAGCTTGGCAATGCCAACTTGTACAAACGCAATGACATGAATCTTTTTCAGTATTTTTACAACTTTGATTGTAATTAGCGAAAAAAATGTCTTTGTTGTTGCACGGTTGTATATAACATCCACTTTCATTCAAGTCTGCAATAGACGAGCTGAATAAGTCATTTATTCGTCAAATAATAGAAGTTTGGATTTTAAGTTTATAAAAACTGAACAAAATTACTAGAGAAACGAGACCATCTTTCTAATTAATAAGCTTGACAGCATAAATTAATTTGCCTTTAGTCAACGATTGTGCGCAAGCGTGCGGTATTTCTTGCTCGTTCACTCTGTGTGTGTGTGGTGGGGACGAGAGGGTAGATCTTCCTTTTGCTTTTTTCCACCTTTTTTTTTGACCTGGGGTCGACTTCCTGACAGAAGAGTTCTTTGGGAAACACTTGAGATCTCGTGGTGAGTTGCGTGCAGCTGTGACGGCCTGCCCCCGCGCCACAAATTGTCGACATGTCGTAAACACAGGAGAGCGCCAGCAGGATTCCTTGTCGCTAAGTAGCAGGATGTTTCCATTAACCAAAACATGGCGTTCGACAGACTCGTCTGTCTGGCACCTGTCTTTGCAAGAGAATCCACACATTAGTCACAGAACTCTTTTCGCCAGAGGTTTCCCACAAACCCTCAGCTAGTGTCTTCCTATACCCTTCCTCTCTCTCTCTCTGTACTCGGTGAAGAGCTGCGAGTGTTTAACAGAGGAATAAAGCTTGAATAGATTGTGTGATGTGTGAAATGATGATGTGAAGAGGTATTTTAGCCTGGTTTCGAATTTATGAATCCAGAATTTGTGACCAGGTCACTGAATCTCACTCACTCACTCACTCACTCACTCACTCACTCACTCACTCACTCACTCACTCACTCACTCACTCACTCACTCACTCACTCACTCACTCACTCACTCACTCACTCACTATTATTGCTTGTATCTCCATCCATCCATTTCAACCACTCAACCATCACCATTGAATTTTCAGTTTCTCGCTTATCATCTTATTTAAGTCTTACTCGCTCGTTGCCTCCATCTCTTTCAATCTGTCCTTTTTTGTAATTTATTTCCTGAGCTCTGGGTCTTTTAGATTATTTTGTATTTGTATTTTTCTCGTCTGCACTCAGTGGCTCATCATCTATTATTTCTGTTTTAATTTGTTGTCTTTTCGCTCTCACTGTGCCTTTCTGATTAGAGTGAGGTTCCCTCACCTTACCTCACCTCTGTTTTCTGCATTCACCTGTTGTGAGTTTTGTGCCTATTATTTCACACATTCTTCAAATCATTGTGATTAACATTTTGTTTGTTTGTGGCCTTTAAATTTTCATCTAAAGCCTTCTATTGTCCCTTCAACTGCCAGCCTCCTGTAGCTACCTTCCATGACAGTTTCTTTGTGCAACTCGTCGATGAGATCACATAACCGAAACGGTGGGGTACATCCTCTCTGTTTTGTTATCGTGTAGCAATAAACGGATGATTTGAGCTTTGGACAAAACTATTCTGAGTATCAACTGATCTGCTTTGTCAAGATTAATAACGACTTTTTATATCTGAACTACAAAGCTATGGAACTGTAACTCTTCTAACTTAATCTTTGAAAATATACTACACCACCACTGCATTTTCCCTTTGAACTGCTGTGATAAGTTCAAGTTCAACTCATTGGCACTCTTGCAAGGAAGAAACAGATTTGTCTCTGTGAAATCATTTTCTACAGAAGATTCTAGCAGTGTGTCGACAGTTCATGAAGACCAAAACTATTTGTAAGCAAATGGATCTGGACAGCAGAAAATATTATGTCGGTGGATTTTACTGCTTCCCTTTCTTGTGGTTTTGTGAATTCAATCTAGTTGTTTTTTTTTTTTAAAATGCCCTCGCAACTACCGGTATGAAGCAGCAAAAAAATGATTTGCACCTATGTGATCTGTGCTATGAATGGCATAGTGGTGTGGATAGGAGCATTTGCAGCTTTGATCACACTTTCATTATTGCGGTTGTAAAGCGCCGTGAGCTTTCCCACTGAGCTTGAATATGCCTTTATGTAAGTGCATTATTATTATTATATTTTATTTGCTTCATTACAAAGAATATTTAATGCTGCAGTTATTCTCGCATATGGACAGGTTTCGCATTACCTTTCGCGCATGCGCAGTGCTGAACCGCTCAACAGCGGAAGTTGAGGGATTTTTTTGTTCTTTGTGGTCCTCAAGGGAAAGAGAAACTTTTGTTCTTCTGAATTCTTTGTATCAGTGTCTCATGGACGTTATATACAATTTATAATATTTATTACACCTATCAGTGTCTCGTGTGCATTATATATATATAACTTATACACTATTATTTTCACTTCATATCAGTGTATCATGTCCATTTTATGTATAGATAATTTACTATTATTTACATTTTATATCAGTTGCTCATGGACGTTATGTGTGTGTATATATATAACTTAACTATGATATTTTATATATACATCTATAACTTACACTATTTATTACATCTATCAATGTATCATGTGAATTATATTTAATACTATTATTCCCACATCACATCAGTGTTTCATGTGCATTTTATATATGAAGATATAACATATATTACTATTTATACATCCAGTTTTACTGCAGGCGCCTCGTTCTTTTACTGTGTATGCTTAAATGATGAATGTTTAGAAACAGAAATGTTGTGTATGTTTCTAAAAAAAAATTATTTTGAAAGTTATAGTCATGTTTTTTCCATGCTGAAATGAATGTGGTGTGTAATTCTTTTATCTTATGTCCGTCATTCTTAGTTTTAATCTTTGATTTTTTTCGCTCTCTCTCTCTCTCTCTCTTGTTTTTACTGTAGGGTGAAGTGTGTTAACAAGTTTTTGTCAGGGTTGATCTTGGATTAATTTTTGAGTTTAATGACAGACTATGTTAAATTAATTAACTCAGCCTCGGAACCTACTTGTGCCTCGAGACCACGCCTGCAGAATGTGGAGGTTCAGGCTTGTTTGTCACAGTTTGTTATAATAAATCAAATGATGTTACACTTTGCTATAATCACTTTTGTAAACCTTAGCTATCCACAGAGGATTTGGTCTACAGAAAAGACTATTAAGTGATCTGCTTTCATAACAGATTAATAATGATGCACTGTGACTACAAATGAATAAAGAATTGAATTAA
The DNA here is from genome assembly GCF_003073045.1 of Pomacea canaliculata. NCBI lineage: Eukaryota > Metazoa > Mollusca > Gastropoda > Architaenioglossa > Ampullariidae > Pomacea > Pomacea canaliculata. The sequence goes on from NC_037593.1 coordinate 16,977,420, forward strand.
TATTCTCATTCTCATTCATTCTAAATCCATTTACTTTTTTTTTCCTGACTTTTCCCCAGAGTCATCAGCAGGATATACAATAAAGGAATAGACATATTTCTCATCAGACCAAGTGAACAAAATTAACGTGGAAACATCAGCTTGGTAAATGTCATTGGACAAGCAAAAGGTAACGTAAATACGTAAATAAACAAATACCTTGACCATGTCATCCCTACGCACAAACACACGGAATCGATTGGCTGTTTCCCCAAACGAGTTACCTTCCCAAGAGCAAACAAGGCCACCATCGGAGTTGTCTCCCTTCCCTGTGGCCAGGCTACATGCTAATTAGCATCCACGACTCCCAATGAACGTCCTCTTAGCTTTCTCACATCAGTGTAAGATTACCGCAGAAGAAAACGTGCCTACCTCCGACTGGAGGAAAAGGTTAGGTTTGTTTCCTAACCTGTCAATATTGTCTAGTATTTAATGCAATGCCGACTCCCTCAGGCGAGGAGGAGCAGTTTCCCCCGCACTACGTCCTCCCTGTGTTTAACGGCTTAATCACGTAGTGCTGACGTCAAACCCCCAGTAGTTAAAAAAATACATGATGGTGAATAAGCTTGTCTAAATAGATATAGGTGCTTGTACATCTTTAAAAAAAAAACGAAAAAGGAACGAAAGAAGGAAAGAAAGTACAAAAGAAAAAAAAGAAAGAAAACTGGGCATAGCACAAATGCCAAAGCTCAGCAGCACCCTTCTGATGTCCTGAGGGCTTGTTTTCAGGAATATTCCAGAAAAGTCCTTAGATGCCTGGTAGAATGGAACGCGGGTTGCAGTCAGTGACAAACGCGGCGCCTGCCACAGACTTCACCACAGTCTAGAGTGCCGGCCCCTTGCACCACCCTCACCTCGCCAGTGTTGATCTTTCCACGCTCGCCTTTCTTTCCCTGACAATGTGGCAACAATTACTTTCTATTTTTGAAGCATTTCCCACCCCCCTTAATGCTACATCTTACCATCACCTCCCTCTACCCTCTTCATGGCGATAATGGCCACCAATCAATCTTTATGTTAAAAAAGCCGCCGCCCACAAGACTGAGGTATTCTTCATCCGCTGCTCGCCATGACTTCCTACCACAGCTGATGGGTTTCTTTTTTTTTTTTTTTCAACTAATGGACATTTCCGAAAAATTCGAAAAGATCATCATCGTCGTCATCGTTAGTATGCTGTGGTGGTGCCTCTGCTGCTAATGGCGGTACAGCACCTTGTGTTCATATCTTCATCATCATCAGTGATGTGGTGGCACTGCCGCTAATGGCTTTATGGCACGATGTCATCATCATTATCATCAGCAACAGCAAGCCACAGTATCATCATCGGTGTTGTTATCATTTTTTTTTTCTTTATCCAAACCCAAGAGTGTGCTTACTACTACTACTATAATAATAATAATAATAATAATAATAATAATAATAATTATTTTTTATTATTATAACGTGGCGCTTTGCCAAAGATTTGCTCATAGCGCTTTTCATAAATCATAATAGATTAACTAATAGACTAACAACCATGCATCCACATCCTCATATAACAGACACGCTCACTTCTACAACATACACTGCATAAGTAAATAAAAGTATATTCACATAAGGATAGTACTTCCAAGATGTTCAAGTCCGTTGTGTTGTAAGACGTAGTTCTCAACATTAGACGAATTTAATATTTAGATATCATGGGGTTAAATAATCAATCAGGTGCAAAAATCTTCTACAAATGCACGCAGACGCACTCACAAGTGCATCCTGGAGAGAAAAAAGGACTGACAATCACCTGCCCTTTAAAAGGAGCAAGCCAGCCTCTCGGTTCAATGAGAAAACAAAATCCAGTGACCCACGTGCGACAGGCGGCTTGAAAGCATCCCGCCCCTCCATCCTTCCGGCACTACCCAGCTGCTGAGCACAATGAGTAGAAAAGTATGACAGCCTCTTGTTGACAGAGCTCTCCAACCGACGCCGGCCAGGTCCGCGTCCTCCCATCCCCCGGGCCACACCGCACGCCGTACGCTCCGCCCAGACCCCTTGGTTCGATTCCCGGCTCGGAAGCCCCACCACACGCCGGCTGTTAAGTGCTTGTTTAACACAAAGCCTTACGATATGTAAGCTGGTGCTGCAGGCTGTACCTGGCTCCACCGTCCTTCAAACACCAAAACTGAGGCTGCGGGGGAGTGGAGGACGAAGAAAAACAACTGCCGGAGAGCGTAGACAAACTTGGGGAACACTGGTGTCATTGTTGAAAGACAAATGATTAAAGTGTTTGCTGCCTCCAAGATAGTTAGCCAAACACCGTGCCACCGTTCCTCCCCCTCAAGGCACTTACACCACCCTCATCCAGTTTGTGTCAATGTAAGCATGGTAGTCTAGGTTACAGCAGGTAAGCGATGGCGTGGTGTCGTCGCTGTGGTGAGCGATTTCGCGGTGGGAAGATCCGATGGTGGTCTTCTAGGCCTTCTTGACCAACAGTGCGACATCAGACAGTAAATGTCAGGAGCTTTTGTAATCAAGCTGAAACTTGCAATATCAAAAGATGGTGTGTGTGCACGTACATCGTTCTAATATTTGTTCAGTTTCTGCTACACCGAGGGTGTAAACTTGGAATTTATCTCTGGATGTGACATACCTTAGCTGCTGACTCGGCATTAAACCCTTACAACAAACATCATACTCTCTCCCCGCATCCCATCCTCTCCCCTCTTTCCCTGAGAAAATATGAAAAGAAAAGTATTTGCCTGATTGTATCCTAGTCACGTGACAGCCTACTGCATTGTACTCTGGTCATACATCATCGACTGCTATCTCATTTTCCGAGGCAATAGAGTCAAATCTTCTTTCTTCTACGGTTTATCTTCTTTCCTGTTTCATGCCTTCCCTTTCATGATATCTCTTTCGACCCCACATACACCCTCTACCCGCTCCCCCACCTACATATGACCCCGACTACCCACGCATTGCATCTACTCACCAGTGTCTACTGGGTGTGCATGAGACAAGAAACAAATATCTATATTTCGGAAGTCTGGTCCAATCAATATACACGGTCGTGCTGTATGGCGTGTGGCGGAGGATGGCGGTTGTCTGTGCTGCAGGAATGAATGCGCAGAAGCAAGGGGGGCAGGGAAGCTGATGTATTCATTCCCCCGGGGTACAAGGCTGGAGATGGTGTAAAGCAAGCAGCAGAAATCACTAACACAGACGGCAGGACATGTAACCTGTATCTCGGGGGGAAGGGAGACGGGAGGATGGAGACTTGTATGGGAGGAGATGTAACTGCGATTGTCCTGACTCGAGCAAAACAAGAGAACACGGGAGGAGAGAAAACAGAAAGCAGTCAGAGAAAATAAAAAAAAAAAACAGGGAGAGTGCGGAGAAGAGAGTACTAACATGCAAATGAATGCATGCTAAGAGAAAATGTCCCGTATGCGATGATCATAGTCTTTTAATAAATGTAAGCATGCGTGTGAATGCGAGCATTATAAGCCAGATTGCCGTCAATCAGTCCCAATCATCTAATGTCCAGTAGCCCGGATGTCAGGCTCCTACCATCAATCACTCACAACCATGATAATATCTCCTTTTAGCAATTCGCGCTTTTTTGCTAAAAACCGACTTGTAAATTTGTTCAACTAAAATAAATTATCCTTGTTTCGTATGTTAATCAGGGGGGTGGGGAAAGGAAGGTGGCGGTCACACGGCCAATCAACAACAAACCAGGGAGGCCAACAAGGCTTCGCCGCTTCCACCCAAAGAATACAAATTCCTGCGGATATCGTTCAGTGCGCATGCGTGGACGGCGAGAGAAAAAAAAAATGGAGTCAATCTGCAGGCAATTACGTCTCTTAACTTCACGGTAAGCATTAGCTCGCACCTTGGACATCGCTTTTCTTGGCTTCCGCTTCCCCGCAGAGTGATAAGACCGATGTCAAAGGTTAGTGGCAAACGATGCGATCATGTCGACATGAGGGAAAATTGGTCTGACCTCCAGTTACGGCCCTCGTCCTCCGTATCTTAATCCCCCTTCGTTCCCATTATGCAATTGCTTTCCCTCCCTCCCTCCCTCCCTCCCTCTCTCTCTCTCTCAAACACAAATAACAAGAATAATCTGATGTTGTAACAACACTTTTAAGAGCAAACGAGTAAAAAAAAATAGGGTTCGTTTCTGGAATTTGTGATAAGTTTCATTTTGGAAGGCTACAAGAAATAAATATTAAAAAAACCTTGGCACAGAGAAATTTGTCAGCATCTCCAACACCGGTGTCCTCCCTTGCTCAGATATCGCATTAAAAAAAAAGAATTTGCTTACAACAAGATTGGATGAGCTGCAAAAGATCAAATCCTTCTTCGTATAATTTTTAAACTAACATCAACAACCGTGGACTGTCACTGTCATTAATCTTTTGTTCCAGTAACTGATAGATATTAAGAGAAGGATAAGAGTGGAATTCCTGGATAATCTTCATCCTGACCAAGCGCAGGGTAAAGGTTGAAAAAAAAGGGAAGGAGTAGCCTAATGGTAAAAACGGCGTCCAAACCTAAGGAAGCGCCGGTTCGATACCCGTGTAGCGCAGCGAACTTCTCCCAGCTATCTTTGTCTCGCAGTCGTAGAAAGACAAGGTAAGGTAGCTTTGTAATAGGCTCTAAACCCTCCCTACAACTGTTTTAACATTAAAATTACTTCTAAACATCTGTATATACTCCCCGAACACGTTTGTTTCATGTACATGTTTGTCAATAAACATTTTTATTATTAAGTATATATATATATTCCAAGATGTCTTCGGAAACCTAGGTTCTAGTGTCAAAGCTCTAGGTCTCAGCCTCTGAAGTGCTTATCTCCTCCAAAGACATGTTTCTTGGGTGGCGGAGGCAACTCCGTCCAACTCCAGCACAATCTACTTTACCATCGCGGTTATCTGCCGAGAAGAAGAACGCTTCCGGACAAACTAGGGAAAGGAGAAGACAACTCTAGACATAACGAGTGTGTGTGAAATGCTTCAACCTGTCTACACTCCTCCCTGCCGCGTTCAGTTCTCGTCTGATCAGGACTTTCTCCTCGCCACCAATAATTCCATCACAAAGCTATACCTCCAGTTATCGCCGTCATCCTCAACTTTTCTCTTCCACGCAGCGATCCTCGAAGAATTCGACAATGATGTTTCATCTAGCCATGTCAAAAATAAACATTTTATAGATATGATATTCTGAAGGAGTAAACAAACAAGTGTTGATACGGAACTGACATCAGAGCTCCATTTTTATTATTTTTTGGTCCAATTTCTGATTAATTTTGAATTCAGTGTTCCATTCCCACGCGAGATTTCAGCGATGACGCTTGCATCCTATGTAGTCCAGGCGAGTTAAATCTTCGTAGTATCATCGCTACGGTCGTCTGAAAGATAACAACCCGCGCGTCATTAGAAGAAACGAACCAGAAACCTCATGATTTAACTCTCCTGAAGACTCATAAATGTGTCTCGCTAAAAGCCTCAGTCTCCCCCGTACGGTCCCGCCATCTGGTGCTAGCTACCCTTGCAGTGAAATAAGGCGTAAACTTTGACCCCGATAACCTTAATGGCTTGAACGATGATAACACGTTGCAAATGTAGCGGGAGTGCGGAAATGAACGAATCCTGTGGCCCTCGTCCGACGAGGTTTTGAATAAAAGATCGTTCTCAACCTTTCAGAGTTGACGAATGTTTCACCAACCTTGACAAAGTTTTTAGATACAACCATTTGGCAAGTTACTTTGTCAAACTTATTCAAATGTTCATTTATGCGATTTTTTCTCTTTTGGTTCAGGAATGGATTAATGATGAACGATTTGTGGATGGCTGGATGGCTGGATAAATGTGTTTGTGATGTGAGTGCGGGGTCTCCCCCGAGAAACCAGGGCTATTAACGTCCACTTCATCATTGCACACACGTGGAAATTCCACGCCCCCGGTTCGCGACCTGCCGAGCGATGCACGTGTTCGACTATTTTTGACGATCGTCTCCATTCGGAAGGCTTTAGGCCCAGCATTTCGGTTCTTTGTTTGTTTATTTGTTTGTTTGAGACCTCATTTTTCAATCCGTCTCCCAAGATGCCCTTGGCCGTAACCCGTCCCCTCTCTTCATGTCACCAACATGGAAATGACTCAAAATGTTTTTTCGTGCACGCGCGTGCTATTTCTGTAGAGGGAGTGCTGCTTCATTTCACGCCATCCATCTAGTGTCCTGCTCTCAGCCATTTGCTTTTCTTTTCTCCTGAAGGACTTCTTTCTTCGCCTGCTTCTCCTGTGTGCGCACACACACACACAAGCCTTCTTCCTCCAACCATTGACATTTAAAAAAAAGAACCACCTAGTGACAGATGAACTTCACGAAATTCATCAAGACGCTTTTGGCTGTTAATCAGTTAAAAATAGTTTTCTGTCACAGAGACAGACTGGTCTTCTGGCATCATCACCTAAGGTCTGTTCTCTCCACTGTTTTTCTTCCCATCCCCATCCACTTCAGTCACTCCCCTGTTCTCTCTCTCTTTCTCTTGTCGTCTGTTCTGATGATGTCGATCGGTAGGTGCATCCTGGGAAAAGCACAGAAAGGTCAAAAGGCATCGTCTTGTGTTTTCAGTCAATCTGGGGTGCGTGACTACAAACGCGCCGGCGTCGGAGAGCGATGACAAGTCGTCTGGGATGCTTCTTACTCTCTGGTCTGTAGTCCGACATTTCAATAAATTGCATATCTCAATATTGTTAACACTTAATGGTTCTGTTTCCAGGTGATGAAACTCACTTTCATGGTCTAATTTTTGCTCAGGAAGGTGACTAGCGGTAAGCACTTACACTGTCATCACCACATCGCCGCTGTAGTCGTCCTTAGCATCGCTGTCATCATTATTGTCAGTATCGCCATCCACGGTAAACAAACAATAAACAAAAATCCACAGCTTACACCCGTTGACTGTAGAGGTTCCTGGTGTCCTACGAGTGTGGCAAAACGGGATTCGTACAAAGTCATTGGTTAGAAAGTAGGCAAGGGGAAATAATTCAATGGTTGAGGGATGGGCAAGGTGTAGGTTAGCAAGTACTGTGAGAATCCGGCCTATAGTGTTAAATTTAAGGGATTATTATTTGGGGTTTTTTTCTGGTTTGGTAACCAGCATGGATGGAGGCCAACTCTCAAACCTTTCCCTGTCCTCGTGGACCGTTAAACATGGCAGCAATGTTAGGGCTAGGGGGGAGCACTCATTTCAAAACTCAAACTGGTAACTGAAACATGAACTGAAACTAAACCATGGGAAAATCACCTTCCACTCCTCAACTCTGCGACCACAAAAACAAGCCTGAGACTAGGAAGTTGTATCATCTCCACGACTACCCACAGTGCTCATAACGTCATTTTTCCGCGCATGCCCAGAGGACCCGGATTTTGCTGTCAGCATCACGTAACACAGGAAGCACCCAATCGTTATCAACCTCTGTTCTTCAAGCTACCAGCTTTTTCCTAGAGTCCTGACGATTTCTTTTTTTCTAAAGTTTATTTGCTCGTAGCCAGATTTAATACCGAGCGAGCTCCCGCCGATGAATTAAAAAAAGAAAAAAAAAAAAAAGGAAGTAGCGGTACATGTTTTCTAGCGTCTTAGGAAGTTTGAAAGTGCGCTGGCTGTCTTTCATTCCTCAAGAAATATGGCCATCACAATGATGAAAGTCAAACACAGTGGGCCTTGGGAAAAAAAGTGTATCTCTGGACGGGGGTCACCGGGCCTTGTTTGCTCGCTCACCGAGACATATGAAAATCAATCCCATTCTTTCCCCAAACGCAGCATCTCGTGACAGTTACGGGGCAAACAAAATTTCAGACGAGCAGCGCGAGAAATCGATGGCATCTGGTCTTGCTTGGACTCGTGCTGGTCACGCGTTGGATGACATCCTTCTGCCTCTGTACCCCCCCAAGACCTTCACCACCATCCCTACACTGCCCAGCACCCATCTCCCTCTCCTCCATCCTTCCCCTTCAGGGGACAGCACTCTCAACTCTTGCCAGGAAATCACGTTCAACGACAAAGCTGCCCTTAACTATTGTTCGCCAGCACTTAACTGGTGTTTGTGGCGCTGCTGCTGGTGGTGGTGTTGGCAGTAATTGTCGTCAGAGTCGCCATCTACCGTTAACGGTCCTGCCAATCGCGTTCAGCAGCGGTGAGGGAGGTATTGAGCTCTGGCGATGTCAAGTTGCTGCAGAGCTGGTGGAGGTAAGTCGGTGATGGTGGATGCAGCACAAAGCATTGAGGTCTTAAATCCCGATTACGATCCTTCACCTGCTTATTTCAGACATTTAGTAATCGCATTGTTCTAACACCTTCGCGAAATTTCCATTCTCTAAATCATACATTTGTTTATTTTATTTATCACTTTGGTAAATGCTTCCCTTTTTTTTCTCTCTCTCTCCCTCATTCACACACACAGCTATTGCGTCTTCTTTTTGGCCTTGTCCCAGCCTCGTGCCCCATAATTCCACTGGCGAGACCAAGTTTGACTCCCTACGATAAGAGTGCCTAAATTATTTCCCCCAGAGGCAGTATCTTGCCCTACTCTGTGTCGATTTCCGATGGTCAAGAGTGATTAATAACGTTAGCGGGCAAGTGGCCGCCAAGACTGTCCAATGTAGGCGCACGTCCGGGAAAGTAAGTCTTCACTTCACCGACATTCATCGCCCGCCAATCTCGGCACGTAGGACGGAAAAACTTCATTCTAGAAAAACACAATTGGCCCGCCATCTGAGATCTCAAAGGGTGTGGGTACATGTTGGAGGAAAGGGGTGGTGTTTTAATTCTTTGTGTTGATTCATTTCATGGAAACTCGTAAATACAGTTTGGGTATTCAGCCGAGGTGTTGGCGCCTGGTAATGAATGGTGTGCTACATTTCTTGTGGAATATACGCTGAACATCGCTTTTTAAAATTAAACCAAAAACATCCAGAAAAATTTTTAAAAAAACCTGAAGAAGCCATGATGCATATTCTATAGACAAATTCTATGATACCTTGTTTCAATCCTCTAAGCATAAGAAGATTTGAAGTTATGAGTAAAACTTGGACAAATACAAAAGAAAATTGTTTCCGCGCAAAAAAATATTTGAATATTGTTCACTGAAAGTCTCGATCTGAAGAGAGAGTGTGTGTTGGGGTGGGGGAAGTTCTGGTCTGTTGCACCACATTGTCAGACTGGTTAAGGCGTTCTTTATGTTTTCATCGCTGACGTTATCGCGAGGCGTGAAACAGAGGGAGACGAGTTTCACCAGAGGCCGTTCCTGCAAACCTGTCGTCGAGGAAACTAAGCGATATTTCTAACTACATTACCATCCGGGTCCCGCTCTAAAGTCTGTCCGTTTGCTTTTTGGCTTATCTGTACCACATGTCGTGCATCTTCCCCACCCCACCTCCTCGTCCTCCACCGCCCACAAAAAAACCCGTTTTTTTTCTGAACTCCCCTCCTCTCTCTCTCCCCCCTTACAACGCCTGTTACACGAACGAACGATGTTAAACTTGCTTTACTCGGGCAGTCAAGGCTCGTGGATGGCGGACTGAGCACAGAACCATGCCGGCTCCATGCTTGTTTTTCTTCTCCCTCCTGCAGCCGCTGCCTCCTTCGTGCTTTCCACTTCCTTCGTGCGTAATTTTTTTTTTATACATCTCCTCCCCTTTACTCTCTTCCCTTCGTGGACCCTCCCCCTCTCTCTAATTTTGTTTCCCTTTTTTTGTTGCTTGCACTCAGAAAACTTGTACGTAAATTAGTACTGTCGTAGGAACTCGAAGATAGATGTTGAAGATGACTGTTTGATGGGGCGGGAGGGGTCTCGCGGCTGTTTACAGCAGGAGGCTTGTAATAAGCAGCTGAGGGTCTAGGGAGAGACAGAGAGGCCACGTGGTTGGCTGTCTTTACGGGGCAGCGTTCTGACCAGTGTTTTCGTTTTAACCGGGTGGTGTGATGCACGGTAAGGGTAAATATGAAAGAAGAGGGTGGATGGCTTGGGTAGGGTGTAGAGGAGGCAGTGACGAGGGAGTCGAAGACTCGAATGATGCGGATGAACATGGCTGGAAGGCCGCTTGTCTAGCTTCGAGTTCGTTTAGTATCTTTGTCCAAGTCATTGTCCCTTTTTTTCTTTTTCTTCCATCGTCCTTTTCAATTTTTGTGACAATGATAATTATAACGACAACAACGACGACGACAGCGGCAACAGCAATGATGATGTGATATATCGACTAAAACTGTATAGGTCAAAGATTTGATGAGATGACAGTGGTGAGGGTTATGCCATCGGGTAGTTGTTGTTGATGACATCAGTTTTTGACAAACCTCACCTCCCAGAACCTCTCAAAATAATTGACCTTATCAATCTTTCCAGCCTCGGTCAGTCGGTTACTGAGCTCGCTCATACATGTGGACATAATACATCCCACTGTGTATCGTACCGGACCACTGACGACATACTTCTCGGCATTTCAGTTATTCAAGAAATCGTCTCAGACCATTACTGAGTTTTCTGTGATCTACATACGTAGCTGCCTCTTGCCGCTTGTTATTTACATCACGTGTGTCTACATTGCAGTCAACCGTGACTGGGGGACGGGGTGAAAATTTATCTTCGGTCTTGAAGATTTCCCAGTTTGGTTCTTGCGAGTTAAAGTAAAGCGAATTCGAGGGTTTGTTTGGGGCTTGTTGAGGGTGGGTTTGAAACACCCTGCAAAAGACTGAGTCGATTTGGTGGTAGACCAACCGATTTGGAGAAAGCCAAGTTGTCCTCAGCTGCCTGTGGGGATGAAGGTTATTGGGTGAGTCAGCGGCTTTCTACAAACTCTAGGAATCTTTAGGCATCTGTTTCACACAAGCCGAATGAATGTACCTACCATTCCTGCCCATTGTTGGTAAACGTCTAGTCTGGTCTCAGTTTTCAAGTCAGTGAGTAGGACTAGAAATACCACAATGGGCAAAAAGAACTCAACAACACCGACATCAAGATTGTACGTGGAATACATTTACATTACCGATGACAAGTTTGTCGAAACTCAGATAATAGGAGAATGGTTAGCCATTAGTTCATAAATCCATTTCGTTTTATTTGATGTCGTTCATTATTGTAGTTTGTGTTTGTGCTTTTAACAAAATTCTTTATTCTAATATTCTAAAACCTAAGCATTCTTTGACCCCCTCCCCATAGAGTACTGGACTAGAAGGGAATCACTCTCAGAAAGGGGAATTTAGGTGAGGCGCATGCGCGTGAACAGGGAGGCATTTTCCCCAGAAATGGAAGGAGGAATGTCACAACAGTCTTCGGTGTGATGGATCACTCCCCTAAAAGTTTGACGGGACAAAAGAAGCGGCAGTGGTGTAAGTAATAAACCACAGATACCAGAAAAGTCTACAGTTCCACCAAAAGGTGTAACAGAGCGCAATCGCACACACAACACAAAGCTCACGCGCGAGCTGCGACGAAAGGAAAGAAAGAAAGACTGATGGATGAAATGATGCGCGCTCAGTTTCCGTCCAGGGATGTGACCTTTAGCCCCAGCTGGCATGTCCATCAAGGCTCAGCAGAAACTGTTCGATCCAGCCCTTTTCACCCCAAAAACCGAGGCAGTCAAAGCAGACAATTTACATACCACCTTGTCCAGCGCCGTCTGGAGTTTGCGCATGCAACCGAAGCGCTGAAAAGAGCATGAGATTTTTTTTCGTTCAGTTTACTCCCTCGCTCACTCCAAACAAACTAGAAAATTGTGACTTAGCCATATATGCAAGACCACACGACTGACTTCCTACAGAGGCCCGTAACCGCCAGACAAGGCGGCAGGGTGTGAATCAGCGACCTCCACTTTCAACGCCTGGATGATTTAATAGCGCATCTCTCGAGAGCACGTGCTGCTGAGGTTGGTGGCGAGAGAACGGGATAGGGGAGGGTCTGGCCGACGTTTGCCGCGAACTCGAGACGCGGAGAAGAGAAGTGCTGGTGATGGGGAGGAGAAGCCGATGTCTACTCTGGAGACTTTCATGACGGTTGTACAAACGTACTTCCCTCCCTACTCACTTTCTATGTCTAGAGAGCACGCGCGCGCACACAAACGCATGACACAAGACGCACACCATGCGAGACACCCTTTGTGGAAATAAGGTGTTCGCGATGACAAAGCCCAGTTTGTTGGCCAGCTCCAACAGTCTCACACCTCGCGCGTTGGTCTCTCATAGACCAGGGGGTCCTACGGTGCCGGCTCAATGGTCGAATGCGTCTGGACCGACTTTTGCGTTAAAGTCACCTACGATGGCGATCATATCATTCTTGGAGATGCCCCGAACCGTGTGGGCCAACTGTTCATAAAACGCTTCCACCTCGTTGTCCCTTTTCGGTGGTTGGGCATGAACTTGAACCACCGTAAGGTTCATTGGCCTGGCAGCTATATGGATATTCGCGAGAAATCAGTGTCCAGTTCATTACCACCAGAGTCTATTCTTTCGTTCACCAGGAATCCGATGCATCGATCCCGCCTTCTGTTGTATCCCGAATGGAATAGCTTGTGTACTCGGGGTATCACTGTTTCTCCATCTCCCGAAGGCCCGGAGCTTGTAGCCTGCGTTACCTCCGATCTAGTATGCAATTCATTGACTTTCGACTATATCATAATTATACTTTGGCAATGTACTGGACTAGCAGCGCCCCCTCTCCAGTCCAGGTTTTCTGTTAGGGGTTTCTCCCTTAGCCTTCATCCCCTGGCAGGGAGAGAATTGGTTGAGATATGTATGTGGGGTCCCTGACCTACGGAGTCGCTGGCGAGAGGGACATCTGAAGAAAATACGGAACTTAGTGGCATGTAACGGAGCGCTGCAGATGAGGAGACAACTTTCTTGGTCCTCTAACATTAAACGCAGAATTCTGAGAGACATAAATGTGTTTTTCTCTATTTTTACATTCTAGAAATTTAAGTGGAACAGAACTGGTGGACCGGCTCACCTGGCTAAGCACCCTGTATAACGGACTAAAATGAATATTCGTGTTACAGTATGTTACAGTGTTACTACAGCAGTCATAAAAGGTTGGTGAGTTGATCAATTAAAACAGACATCTTTAAAGTAAACAGATAATGATGATGAAAAATACCCGACTCAATGTATTTTTGGAGAAACATTTTCTGAAATATTCAAAGAGGATGAAGATGAAATATATCGAAAGAGATAAATGATAAGAAACGAAACATTTCTTTCCCCGAAGATTCCTTCAAACCTTCTGATGACAGATGATAAATGATGAAAAGAAGACCATGAAAGATTAGTGAATCTTTAAAGGAAGGACTCCATCCTCAACTCCAGTCACCATATCAGGTCAAAGGCCTGGGACTGTCATTACCTCCATCCTCAACCCTCCCCCACAACTATCTCTCCCCATCCCCACCCACTTCCAACCCGCTTTCGTTCCCAATCAGTCTTGATCGCACATCTCGACCACGCTTCACAATCGACGAATAAAGAAAGAAAAGAAAAAAAGAAATAGAAAGAAAAAGAAATAGACAAGTCGAGAGGCTTTCGATCCCAGACAGTCCAGGCCATAAACCGCCAAGTGAACACCAGCACACGGACCCTCCTGCACTGATCTCCAGCCACAAGCAGACCTCCGAATGGTCTTTTCTCCACCATACATCAGCACTTTAGACCACCAGAATTTCCTCCCGCCTTTAATAGCGGTCGTCGGGCTTCGGTGGCTCATTGCATTTCTTTTGGAGTTTATCTCGCGTTTCGTCTTCTTCGTCTTCATCTTCATCTTCTTCTTCGTCTTCGTCTTCGTCTGCTTCGTGGTGATTTTTTTTTGTGTTTTTTTTTTGTGTTTTTTTTTTTTTTTTTTTTTTGTTCTTTCTACGTTTGTGCAAAGGCAATGAAAAAAGGAAAAAAAAGGTAAATGTCTGTCTATATATAGACTGTCCCACGCTCACCGCAGCACGCGAATTTCTAGTTTGCGAAGAGGAACAATAAATATTTCATACCGGTGTCACGGTCTGCAAGCATCGATCTCTAACTCGGTCCTCTCCATCTTTCTGAGATACAGTCAGTCTGCTGGCTTGGCTGCTGGATTGTGTAATGTGGTTATTTGTATTTGGGAAGATTTGTGGTGGTGGTGGTTGGTGGTGGTGGGTCATTCTATGATAGATTCGTAATCGACTTGTGTGATGAATATTCCTTTTTCTCTAATCATTGTCGACAGCTAAAAGTATATACTTAAAGTTTTCTGTTATCACATTAACGACCTCATTTATCACTGTTTTCACATTATTTGATACTTCTACAGTCATGATTGACATAAGTGTGTGAATATCTCCAGGTTGTCAAATCGGCAAACAAGAAGTCGCGACACTCATAATATCAGTAACCGTCACATATCAGCGTTATGTTGGGTTCAAACATCAGCTTAAAACATACAGTCTAACATAACACACTCCCAGACAGACAGACAGACAGACAGACAGACAGACAGACAGACAGACAGACAGACAGACAGACAGACAGATCTTTTATTGCTTTAAGCACATTGGCTAGAGCAAGGGTGCGAGAACCTACTCAAATATGGTAATATACCCAAATCATATACAATTTTTATTCGCAAATTCACCTGTGTTCTCAAACACTCATATACACTTATAATTATGCAGCAAGGACATATTAGAAAAGATTGTAAAGTTGCACACCCACTTCCACACAACTATAATACATTTCACCTCCTCCTACCACAACCACCCCTATACCCACCCTGACCACCATTCTACTTCTGCCTTCTGAAACACACACTGGCCTCCACATCTCTTCAAACCATCACCCTCCTCCAGATATTCTCTCTTGGTAAACTACCACACAGTCTAACAGTTCCTTTTTTTCAACATATCGTCAGACAGACAGATAGACAGTTGATTGAAATAGGGTTAGAAAACATTTTCCATATTTTATAATAATATTACAATGTCGTAAATTTTTTCTCGTGATATATATTTGTGCAGTCATAATTATATAGTAATATAATGTATGCATGCTCTCAAACTCGGACAGCAACAAATTCGTGACTAATAATTTCAGGAAGGAAATCACATGCAAGTACATCTACATACACTCATAGATGGACAGACTAACGGTAGAGTAATAGAAATATAAATAGCTAACAGTTGATACATTATATGTCATTAAATCGTAAATTTTTTCTCGTGATAAATGGAGACTTCCACTTTGATAATGAGACGGATAGATAATCAGAAAATTATTTTTTATTATTATTATTACTTGCTGTTGTAAATTATTACCAACATAAATGCATATAAAAACGCACATATAAAACACACTCATTCATATCTACACAAGCATACCAACAGGTGCAAACGGCTTATGAGTGCATATGCTTGGACATAATTGGCCGTCATGATCAGAAAACAAGTAAAAGGTATCTGAATTTTTAAAAAAAGGACTTAACACAGTCTAATATTTTTCTAATATCTGTTTCCTATTTTATTACAAAGATACGACTTTCAGAGCAATAATCTATGAGAATATTTTGTCTTTTTGAAGATATAAACATCAACATTCCAGTCTGATCTACATGCAGACTTCACATCCCTACAGGGTACGTCAGTTAACATGAATACACCCGGTTAACCTCTGACCTCACTTCACTCAACTCTGTGGTTCTGTGGATTTATTTTTGCTGTGTAAAATGCATTCGTGATTTTGATTTTTTAAATCATCGAAGAAATTTTTTCTTTAGAAAAGGTGGTCTGCAGCGATTATTTTAAAACAAAATAATAACCTTCTGTAGAAGAAAGGAACATCAGGAAGTTGGAAGAATTTTCTCAATCAGAAGTTTGATGCAGAATCAAAGGTGTGTTATATTAAAAACACTTTAAAAAATTAAAAAATCATTTTCTATCGTCGGCGGATATTTTTTTAATTTTCGTTGGGATGTCCAAAATTTCGAAGAATTTCTAAATCAAAATTTTCGTGTAAGCATGTGGTTTTTTTGTGCGGGTAGGGAGAACCTTGATATCTGCGAGTGAATTTGTTAATATATGTTAATGAACTAAACCTCTGGGTTACTATTGGACTTATTTTTACATCAAAATTTTTCGAACGTTTGACCCACACCCCACCTCTATTTTAATTATTATTATTTGATTGATTGATTGATTGATTGATTGATTGATTGATTTATTAAGACTAGCAAAAGAGAAACCTTCTAAACCAAACCAAGTTGGTATAAAATATCAGCGTGACCATTCACTCACCCGTGTAGAATTGCAGCCCCTGCTACCGCTCCTCCGGTCTGCGCCACGGCGTACAGCAAAGCCCGCAAGGGCGTCACCTTGCATGTGACTGCATGCACCAGGCTCACCACCGGGTTGAGGTGAGCGCCGGAGATATGCTGGAAGCACTGCACCAGCGTGCCCACGGTCAGCCCGAAGCACAGCGACACCATCAGCGTGTGGGCGCTGCTGTCCAGGTGCTTGGTGCACGTCAGCGTTGCCAGGCAACCGAAGAGAATGTACAGCAGCGAGGCCAGGCACTCGGCGATGACCGCG
This sequence comes from Pomacea canaliculata, assembly GCF_003073045.1. Classification (NCBI taxonomy): domain Eukaryota; kingdom Metazoa; phylum Mollusca; class Gastropoda; order Architaenioglossa; family Ampullariidae; genus Pomacea; species Pomacea canaliculata. The sequence goes on from NC_037593.1 coordinate 16,994,031, forward strand.
CGCCAGAAGGCGATGGTGGCCACTTCCGCCCTCATGGCCATCACCGTGACGTCATAGGTGCGCAGACGCCCTGGGGGGCGTGGGGAACTTCCGTTGTGGACGTGCGAGTAGTGGCCCATGGCGGCCATACTTGGAAAGGGTTACGTAGTCAGGTGCGTCTGCATGTTTTCAAAGTTTCTCACTGCTGTGTCTTTTTCGCCTCTCGGCAGCATTTCACAGGATGCACTCGGGCGAGAGGTAGACACCAGCACCAGCACCAGCGCCCCCAAAACGTGCTTTTCACTATTCTGTAATGTGCACCATCTGGTCTCTGATCATTGACCACCGTCTCCAAAATATCCTTGCAAAAGCGTCCTTACAATGTTCCCTTTGGATTGAAATCCTGTCCAAACAATTAACTCAGCCTCTTGTCCATCCACAGCATGTCCAGTTGCTAAATCCTTCTCAGCTCCAGTAAACAAGAGCGGTAATGATGTCAAATGAATCCGCCCACTGCGGTATCCCTTGGCACTGCCTAGAGAACTTGGTTCAGATTGTCCTCCCCTCCCCCATTACATGTCCGTTGGTTAGGGGGCCTTACGGACTCCTCTGGACACCGGAAGCTGCGCGCGGAGGCGGCTGCAGACGTCGTTAGGACCCGCCACGAGACCGAGGCTGGGAGCGCGGGCAAGACGTGTTCAGACTAAAGCCGACGCCAGCCTCACAGACCCTCGCCATCCGGCGCCTGTCGCCTCGCTTACAAAAAATGCTGAAACACAAAACAGACGAAAAAAAAAGTTACTAAGGACAATGATGGCTGCGAGTCTGTCCTCCACTGAGTGTCACATCATAGAGAGTCAAACATTTCACTATACACTCTTTAAAGTAGTGGTAATAGATGATGGATTGATGATTGATGATGATGATTAATGTCTGCCTCAAAGTTTTCGCTTAAGAGGTCTATAAGTCTCTTTATTGAATTCTTTTTATTATTTAGTCAGTTGTTAACTCACTTTTATATAACCTTTATATATCCTTTTCATTGTTGAGTGGATTATGAAAGGTTGTTGTGTTACTACTCAGTTTCTTTTTTACTATGTCTATTACGGGATGTTTATTATTTTTGAGATTATTATTGTTGTTGTTGTTGTTGTTGTTGTTGTTGTTGTTGTTGTTGTTGTTGTTGTTGTTGTTGTTGTTGTTGTTGTTGTGTTTTTGTTATTTACTAGTCTTCCCCCTCTGATTGTAATCACCATCTTCGATAACTAAAAGAAATACAAAATAATTTTAGTCATAGTGACAGCACCTCTATTTGTGACATTAGCTGTTGTACTGAATATTATTTATATTCGAAGTTTACAGCAAACATACCCCGAAGCACTGTGGATGTAGGGACACCGAGCTATATTAGTTGATAGAGATGGCGCTTTCACAGAGCTACATTAACCACAAACAACTGCAGAATCGGGACTGATGAACAGTCCAGTGAGGTGTATATTAATGGCCTAAAGTAACCTGGATCACTCACAGAGTTATATGAGCAAATAAAAATACAATAGAAACTGAATGCGCACAGCTGTTTAGCGACTAAACGATGTACAAACTTTATTTCACACCAGGTTCGAATCAACGAAGCCACGGTGAAGATAAGTTTAATCTCGAACCAAGCATAGATAACAGCCAGAACTGCTGCCTCTGCATCCCTTCTCTCCACCCCCATCCTGTGCTTCTCAACATATGGTCCGCGGATGCTGCACCCAAAACACATGGCATGTGGGCTGTGGGTAGGCAGAGAGGAGGGGTACCAGGTAGACTCGGGTGAAGGAGATGACCAGGTGAATCCTGGGGAGTGTCATGGTGGGTAGAGCAGGGGAAGGGGGGCATTGAAGTTGAGTCTGGCCCTCACAGGAGGTCCCTCGGTTCAGCTTCGGAACTGGATTAATGCACTGTTCCTGGGGTGGGGTTTCCATGGTGACACAACGAAGTGCTGTTGGGAGCGCAGCACGAAGTAAGACGTCACAGCATGGGAACCGGGGGCATGGCGGGTCTGGAAGATTTGTGTGTGGTTCGTCACAGTGCGCATGGCAAGACAACACATAACACCAACGAAAGGGACAGAAATGGGTCGCTTCGCCATCAAGAGATTCTAGAGAGAAAGAAAAGAGCATAGAAGAAATAAATGATGCGATAAGTATTTAAAGATTTTGCTGTGCGTGCACGTGCGAGTGTGTGTGTGTATGTGTGAAGACAAGATGCAAAAGACTGGGAGTGGCTGAACAGAAAATCTTTAGAACAAAAGAAGGATGAAAGTTCACAGGTATTGTGGACAAAAGGTTACATCATCTCTGAAAAAAATCTGATGGTCGTCACCAAAGAATATAGCCGCCAGCTCCAACAGCAAACGTGGAGCCAGAAACATTGTTTTGCAAACAGTGATTTCGATTTTGAGTCAAGAGATCAGCAAACACACCTGATATTTTAGTTTTCCATAATCAGTCTTACAGTCCGACATTTCCCGGTATTGTAGGGAGGGTAGAGTGGTAGTGAACTGGTACAGTGACATGGAACAGAGGAACTGCTGCCTCCTCCTGTTGTTGACTCAGCTCCAGTCTCGACATCTTCAGCTCCAAGTTTTCTGTCTCCGCGGTTTTCAGAGAAAGATAAGGGATAGTCAACGGGCGAAGAAAGAAAGAAAAGACATTTGGTCCACACAGCAACATTCCAGCCTTCTCTGAGTTAGTTTTATTCCATTCTTCTACCTACGTGGCCCGTAATGTTCCATGTAATGGGTAATAGCAGAGATAAACTCGAGTTTGGCTGAAAAAAAGCGATTATAGCTGGTCCTCTGAGCCCAGTCCGCATACAGATACACTTTGGGATGAAGATAGTAATGTGGTTGCTAGTTTAATAACAGATAAAGGAAAGCTTAATGTGTGGTTTCTTGTCAGGGTAGCATTTCCTGTCATAGGGCTGGTGGTAGAGTATATATCTTGCAAACCACGGAGCTTTATCTGTAGTTTGTGGACAGAGGAAAGAGAGAGAAAAATAAAAAGAGAGAAAAAATACGATGAAAAAAAAGAGAAATAAATAAAATGAGAAAATATTAATAAAACAAAAATGTAAATAAATAAAAAGAACGAAAGAAAGAAGGTTAATGGCGAGAAAAATTGAGTTTGTTTATTATTAATGGACAGGTGAAGTACAGTTTATAAACTTATAAATTATGAAGTTGTAAATGATCTTGAAATTGAGTGAGCGTGAAAGAGAGAAATACGGCGAACAAAGAGGAATACAGCAAGGAACAAATAGAAATAGAGCGAACAGAGAGAAATACAGCTCCCAACAGAGGGACATACAGCAAGGAACAGAGAGAAATACAGCGGGCAGCAGCAGAGAGGAGGTGATGGTGGAGGGAGGAGGATGGAGGGCAGACAGAATCTTGTCAATACAGAGCCGTCGACATGAAAGAGATATGACAGCTGCACTGGGAGAAGAGTGGAAAGTGGCCAGAACCAGTGCCGACAACTGTCCAGACCTCTCACGGTCGGCACACAGACCCGCGCCTCTCCTCCTCCATGGGTCTGCGAAACCGAGAGACCAGTGGCCGTGAGACCGAGCAGTGAACGTGAGAGTAGGGGCACGCCGAGACAAGCTCTGGCATCTGATAAATCATAACCGCAAGACCTTTGCTCCTATTCCCACTTACAACTGTAAAAGTTAGCGAGTCTAAGATTTGAGAGATATACACACGCACGCACGTAAAATTGAGAGAAGGATAGAACCAGGGACGAGTATAGGTGGACTGCTGTCTGTCTGCCGAGACCAACGCTTAGCCTCTTGCGAAGATCGCAAACCATTTTTACCGAGATATAAATATATTAAAAAAATTATTTTGAGATTAGAAAAGAATTTTTTTTGCTTTAACTGATTGTTTACGATCGCAACACTTCCGGTCTACCTGATTCACCCGCACTTACAAAACTTAACAGCTTTAAAGTATTTTTATATATCTAAACATTTATCCGCTACAGATAAAGTGTGTAGTGTGCGCGCGCATAGCCTGCAAAGGAAGTGCGCATGCGCAGTACGGTCGCCTAGCAAGTAGACGCTGGTCTCTTTCACGGGACCTTGTCAATATGGCGCCGATGGTGAGACAGTTACAGACGTTAGCAGCCTAAACACACAAAGTGCTTTGCATGGTGACCATAACGACCATGTACGTACATGCCGGCGAAAGAAAATTATGGAAATGACTTCCGCAAAGAAGAGCAAGCACCCAGTGCTTCGCGGATCCAGCGAGAAGGTAAACGACCTACGCGATTAGTTTGAGGCCAGGAATGCCAATGCGCATGTCAGCTGGCATGCAATTTCCGGCCCGGGTGTAAAACACACGGCACTTGCTAATTTCAAGGCGACTGATTCCGCGCACAAACAGCGAAATTAACGCGGAAATAAACACGCCGCCAAAGGAAATAAGAATGGAAGTTTTACAATGAAAGCTAAAAATCTAATTTAACATTAAAAAAATGATGACAGCGTTTTAAATGGTGAAATCACAAGCTGGCGCTGACAAGAGTTCAGCCGGGTGGCAGTGCGGATGTTGGGGAGTTTGAAGGGAGGAGATTGGTCGAGGCTCAACAAATACTTTCAGCTATGTGCGTGAAATCAGCTCGCTCTCAAGATGAGGTCCCGATGCCAGGAGAAACTAATAAATACATTTCTGAGAAGATTTCTTGTGTTGGTGTCCACCAAGACTGTCAGCCTTTTTTATTTATTTATTTTTTTATTTTTTATTTTTTTTATATTTTTTTTTTGCGTCAAGAGGTCCACAGTGTTAGAGTATACAGAGCTACCCCTCTTCTTTTCTCTCTCTCCCGTAACACCACCAGTACACATTCTTTGTCCTCTCATCCATCTCTCTCTCTCATCCACACACATACACACTCTATGTCATTGACACCGAGCTGTTCAGCTGTCGCTCCACAACCAACTCCATCATCTATTATTTTCGGCCAAACGAGCGGAAGTTATTTTGCAGGTCAGTTGAAGTTCATGCAAACATGAGGATCAGGTTCCCCCCATGTCGTCACCAAGTTACATTAATATCATGTCAACAAAAGGTTACTTCGTAAGATATCCCATAATGAGGGTTTATGTTTCTATCATCCCAACATTCGGGTACATCCATATCATGCCACATTTCAATAACATTAATTCGAGTTTCATGTCAGCAACAGGTTACGTTTTTTTTTTCAATCATGTCAACATATCATGTCATGTGGTAAGGTGTAAACATAAGCATAAAAAAAATGTAAGTGGAACCCCAGGATTGCTCACATGAAAGGAAGTCGATCTTTTCATATTATAAAAATTCTTACTCGCCAAGGATGAATGAAAAATACTATCAATAAAGTTGAGAGATTGTTTGAATGTAACAGTTCTGTAGCGCTTAAATTATTTTCAAATATACACGTTAAACAAATTTCATACGTCGACTTCATTTCTAAAAAGTGGATTTACCAAGCTTTCCAACCCTTACATTTCTCATCCCAATCGCAACAGAGAGAAAGAGAAAGGTACAGAAAGACAGACAGAAAGAAAAAAAACATGCATTCAGAGAGAAGGAGAGAGAACAGAAAGAAAGACGATAAGAAAGGAAAAAACATCATACAGAGAGAAAGAGAGAGGAAGAGATAGGAAGAAAAAAACATGATACAGAGAGGAACAGAAGGAAAGACGGACAGAAAGGAAAAAACATCATACAGAGAAAAAGAGAGAGGAAGGGATAGACAGAAAAAAACATCATACAGAGAGAAGAAGAAAGAAATCACTCTCTCATGTTGCCAGCAGGACTATAAAGCTACCGTCTCATCTACAGACTTACTAGCAGCTGGATGGGATCCTGACACCGAGAGGAGGTCTCTTACTGCAAGATGCTACCACAGCGTCGATCGCGACTGGAACTAAGACTTCTGCTCCGCCGCACGTCAACAGCAACACAGCCGCCGCCGCATCATCATCACTGGCTGCACGAGCGGCGCGCTGGGAACCCGCGGCGATCGCCTGGCCCCCCCTTTGCCAATTTGCAGGAAGTGAACGAAAGCCGCTTACAACGTGAGCCCTGGCCTCGGAAGTGCCTTTCTTTTTTTTTTTTTTTTTTTTCAAAGAGCTCACAACTTGGAGAAGCCATCCTGTCTAGCAAAGCAAGCGACACACCCGCCGCCCTCCGTCTACCCATCACTCCTCCTCCTCCCCCTCCTCTCTCATTCCACGTTTCAAAGAAGTTGGAGAGACGAGGCCCGCGATTTTTTTTTTTTTTTGTATCCCCTGACACCCATATAACCCCTCATCCTCCAACATTACCCTTTTCTTTGTGCAGTGTGCGTGCACACTGTTATATGTCAGGATTACTCATCTGAAACGAAAGTCTTACAACTTTTTTTTCTTGTTCTTTTTTTCTTCCCCCAACCTGTCGCCCCGCCATTGGTGTCGGCAGAATCAGTTTTACAGCTGTCACGCTCTTTAGCGCCGCCTAGGTTTCACTTTGCAGACAGAGCTGATGCCATTATTTGTGTGTAGTGGTGGTGTGTGTGGTGGTGGTGGTGGTGGTGGGATGCTGTCGATATCATCGCTCGTGGGCAAAAGCGCAGGTCTAAATGGATGTCGACAAGAGCGACAACGAGCCATTCACAGCTCAAGTGACGTTCGCCCGGTGTGCGTGACGTGACGGCAGACGAAGTAAGACGCCTTGCGATTTCACCTGCCCTCAGGTGCGCCTCACCCGAAACCTTGCAGTCAGGTGTTTACAACCCCAGGGGCAAGCAGAGTGAGAAAGAGTAATTTATAATAAACGCACAAAAAGAGAAGAGAGAAAGAAATGAATTTAAATCGTCTGAATAAAAAATATCAGTCCATTTCAATGTAACAAAACCAGTTCATCAGAATAAAAACATGCATTAACCAAGTAAAAGTGCTTATTCATACATAAATATACACATATAATACATACAATCTTAAGAGAGAAACAATATCGAACTAGTTTTTCACTCGTTCTCTCTATTTTTCTGTCACTCAAGTCGTCAAGTTTTATCTCAGCTGTATCTCATCAGCACATCATATATATATATACAAGATATACACATCATATATATACAAGATATACTCTGGCAATATTCTTAGTCTTATCTTTTCAATGTCCACACACACACGCGCGCGCGCACGCACACACAGAGGACAGCCGTCAGCACCCATTGACCCAGCACTCGGTCTGGCACCAAGGTTCCTGGCTAACCTGATCAACTACACTTAGTGATCTATTTCTATCCTCGTCAGGGAGTAATGATACCTAGCTGAAACGATGACAGAAAATAACTATAATTCAGTTTATGTGCTAAAACAAGCGATCGTTGTCCGGGGTAGATCGCTGACTGAAATAATTCACCGGGCCTGCCCATGGCGGTCAGTGTTTCTTACCAGCAAATGGCGGCGGCTTTCCTTGCCAGGAAATTGCAGTTGCCGGCTCCGCTTTCCAGCAATTCAAACGGGTGCAACATAGATGTGTATTAGCAAATAAAAAGATTATCTGACAGGCCCTCACAATCGCCGGTAGTTTTTCTCCTCACATAATAGAGCTATTTCACTCACAAGTGACGTGGCTTCAAAGGCCACCACCGGAATTAATTTCTCTTTGCTTACAAGACATAGATGTCCTGTGACGAGGGAAAAAAACCCGAAATAATGATAAAGCTCAGCAGTAATGATAGCCCTGTAATCTTGTGGTCGTTGTGGGAGTGAAGTATTAGAGACCGCAGTTATCTCGTGATGTTTCTTGTGAGGACGATTTCCTTCTCCTCTTTCTCTCTGTCTTTTTTCGCAGCCATCAAAGCAGTGGGGTAGTCAATCAACAGCTGGGTAAAGTATGTAACATATATATGTAACATACGGCACGGGTATCGAACCTATTGATGTACGCCTCGGACTGAGATTACCTCCTGACACTCAGTCACGCACGCATGTACACGTCACAGTGTAGAGAACCTGGGAAACTCTACTGAAGGTCTGTGAGGGACTCTTAGTGCAACCTGCTTCCACGTGTTTGCTGGGAGGATGTCTAACCTTACTCCTAATACTTTATAAACATTTAAACAGACTACTATGTCATCCTCTGTGTGTGTGCGTGCACCCAGCTCCTGGACCTTTCTCTGTGAGGGGCTGACCTTACTTCTCTCATCCCGTGATGGGTGACGTATCTCTTATAGTCAGCAGGACTATTCAAGCCGGTCTGGCTGCTATAAGGCAAAGGATGAGCGGCATTGCTACTCCAGACACCCGATGACTGAAGGCGCTGATGACGAGGGTCTGGCTAGTTTGACCAGCGACACGCGAGTGTCCCCAGTCTGCTGGCAAGAGGCTCATACGTCACTCACAGACGCGGCGGCGAGAAGGTCCCGGAGCAGACGACAGTCTCACGAGATTGCTTTCCAGCAACAGATGACGAGATGCACGAGCTGAGGGTCGATACTCAGGGTGACACGCATGAGTGCAAATACTTTGTTCACTATGCACGAACTGAATGAACTGGTATTTGTATTTCAGCGCACGAATTCCTACGCATGCGCGTGCATGTGTGTGTGAAGAAAAAGGTTCCCATACTCTCTTAGTTACAGACTTGGTGAGCCTTGAACCACAGTCTCTTTGCTCCACAGTTGAACCCGGGTGTATGTCCCTGATCCCTGTATGAACACGCTCGTACATGCAGATCTGTGTTTGTGTAAGCTTGGATAGAAAACATTTCGGACCCCAAACATTTTTTTTAAATCGGAGGATATTTTTTTTAAATTTGTTGAGGTAGGGGAAATAATGATGTATGATGCTTCACTAAACATTACATCGTGAGCTGGTGCATGAAGTGCTCTCTTCCACCACAAGACAACGCCACCCTATCTTCCGCCACCCCAGAATCTGAAGTATCGGTAGTGGTGGTGTCGGTAGTGGTGGTGGTGTGTATGTGCGTGTTCAGGGGGAGGTAGTTTTTGTATTTTTTTTTTTGCTTCTGGAGGACCCCCCGGAGATTCGCAGCTTGCAAGGGTAACTTGAGCGTAAAAAGTGCAACCGATAGAAGCGGCGTATCAGTGAAACATCGAGCGAGCTGCTAACCATGTCGCCCCGCCAGCCAGCCCCGTGTTGCCAGACGAGGCTTCAACGCCTGTGTTGTGAGTGGCTCGCCGAACCTAATGAGGGGGGGGGGAAGTTTCCCCACCTTTCCACCCGCTCCCATCCCTTCTCTTCCTCTCCTGCACAGCAAACACTTCCCTTCCTCCTCCCCGCTCTCTCACTCCCACCTCGGAGATTTTTACCCGCTAGACCTTTGGACGCTGTTTGACAAAGTGACTCGTTCCTGTAGTCTCGTCACTGAGGGTCTCGTACAGACAAAACATTCTCACCTCGCACTCTCCCTCATCCCTTACCACTACCTCCCCCCTCAGTCTCCATCCCACCACCGACCACCACCACCACACACACACGGAGCAGAAGTTCATGGAAGCTGACTTGACCAGAGGTTGAAGTGAGTCAACTTTATGAAATCTCCTCACTCGCTTCTGGCAAATCTCGCCATTACGTAATCTCGCGAGATTCGTCCCAGAGCCGCCCTGACTGTCGCGCACCTGTCATTCCGTCACGTGGCGACGTCACTCAGGGTAGAGCGTTTTCGTGTTCCACACACGTCACGTGAGAAAAGCCGAGTTCTTAAGTAATTTTTAAAGCTGTTGTTCTTTTTTAAAGAGATCACCTAAAGGTCTTTTAACACTTTTTTTTCAGTTTTACGAAATGTATGTAGTACCCATTCTCAGGGTTGAGAAAAAAATCGCGAGAAAATGGAGTGGCTGAGTGCGTGCATCCCAGCACCTGCATAAAGCATACGTGCCAAATGCCAGCTGTAGATGAATGTATTCGTCTAAAAGGGACACAAATCTCTCATGCCGAAGCAGAACAAAAGCTATTTTCCTGACAGAATTTCTGTTCCAGCGTCAGAGTCGGTCCATGTATCACGAGAACAGCCCCTTTTAATCGTGTTTTATCTCCATTTTGAATGGTTTTATTTTTTAAATTCTTACTTTTATTTTGGTTTTTATATTACCTTCTTCCCCCTACCCTCTCATCCCACAACTTCCATCATTTACACTCTAAGTTTGCTCATGATGGCGCTTTTAAGATGGCGAGGGGGAGCAGTTCCCTTTGGGCTCACTTTCGCGCATGAAAAATATTTTGCTTTGTTCTTAGTAGTCAGAGAGAAATAAAGGAGATGGTCTCCACAGAGAGTTGTTTACACCTCATCTGACCGAAGGCTATGGGCATAAATGTGTGATGTTCACAGGAGGAGAAAAGTTTGCAGATGCTGACACGAAGGAATATGACATACTCGGTTTCCAGACCGCTCATTCGCTACCGCACGCACGCACGCTAGCACACGCACAATCGCACTCACTCGTACTCGACTAGAAATGCTTCACCAGCGCTCGTGTCTGACAGCCCGCATTCTTTAAAGGAAGTCGGGAGAAGTGGAAACTCGAAGACAACAAAGCAGGCAGGTGTACCATTACCAGACAAGCCTGCAGGAATTTTAAAAACACTGGTCGAGACAGTGTAAGTGGCGCCATCGCATGCACCTCGTGTACTTGCCCCCAACCGTCATGCTGAGCCTGTGCGTATGTGTGCGTGTCCGCGGGCGTGCATGTGCACACCAGAAAATACTCCTTTCGAAAGCCATTTTTGACAGTCACACAGCCTGGTGCTCATCACATCTGTAAAAGACGGATCCATCAAGAACGATGTACATCTAACTTGACAATATTCTAGTAATCCAACAGTTTATGTTTCCACGTTTGTTTTGTTTTGTTTTGTTGTTTGTTTGTTTGTTTGTTTGTTTGTTTGTTTGTTTGTTTGTTTGTTTGTTTGTTTGTTTGTTTGTTTGTTTGTTTGTTTGTTTGTTTGTTTGTTTGACGTAAAAGCCAGACCAACTGTCCTGTCCTGGTTTCGGCCACTCTCTGGTCCACTAAGTCTCTCCTGAATATTTTGAACATGCCATTTGTGAAAATAAAGAACAGAGTTTGGGATGTTTTTGAAGTTTCTCTCTGTTTTTAAGCTTTTCTGTTTGTTGACTTGCATTAATTAATTTTAACATAATTAATTTAAATATTCAGAATCTGGTTTAATATTTTTACTTTCCTTTCCCTTTTTTTGAACTACTATTGCTATTACTATCTCACTCACATACACACACTCCTTCTCTCTCTCACCCACACACACCTCCTGAAGACTGACCCTACAAGACATCATCACACAATAACACCATCGTTCACAAATAACTTGTCCTTTTCTCCCCTTCCTCAGCTTGCGTGGAATGATCAAAAAAAGGAGGTAAACAAAGACAACAACCTTCTTCACTTTCCGTGGTGCAATCCAGGACGATTCGATCGCGTACTGTGACACCGTCTGCGGCTCTCGACAGCCAGCTAATTGGTGAGCAGTGCTCAGTGTTCTTGCGGGCGGATTATGGATTGTTGCTAAACGTAGCAGGTCAACACGCTCTTGTTCACCGACTCCACGCCATCTTTTATTTTTTTTTTATATTATTAGGGCACTGGAAACGTCCGCTCTGACAGCAGGTATCACATTATCTCCAATACTCTGCTCGATCGTTCACGCTTGGAGGGGGGAAAATGGAGAGAGGGAGAGAAAGTGAGGGAAGGGGTTGTAGTGGGAGGGGTTGGCCGCAAGCAGGCGTCGACTTACATTGTGGAGCGATTCTCGTCAACGTCACTTAAGGTATCTTCACACGATCCGACGGTGAGTCGACGAAAACGGGATTAGGTCCGAGATATGTGCAGCGAATGGGTTTTATCCAATTTTCATGGAAGAAGAGTTCTTTCCTGAACGGTTTTAAACAAAAATAAGTAAAGTTTGTGCTGGAGACGACATTGCACTTCCTGACTACTGAATTCTGTCGATTTATTTTAACCCTGTTAAATTTGTTGCGGACTTCAGTGACGCGGTAAGGTACATAGGTCAATCCAATCTTCTATTTCTTAAAATAATTAATTTTAATAAAATAATTCCAAAGTTAAAAGTCCGACAAATATAGACGACCATCTATATATATATAACCCTAATGCAACAACATTGCCAAACATTTTCAATCGTTTGGCAATATTTGTTCAGTTAAGACCGGCCATTAATACTGCAAAAATTGCTTTTAACTTTGAGCTGAATTGACTCGGGTTCGCCTTTAAGTCAAGGTATGTTATTCAGGTTTTTTGAGTCCGTGTAAGCAAGTGCGATGGGCTTTCTTGATCATTTGCATCCTTGAAAATAAAACTGGAAAAGGAGAGTAACGACCTCTAATAGAATCTCATAGTTTACACATCAATATATTTTTTTCTAGGGATCAATGCAGGAGGAGTCCCATGCATTTACTTGTAGGTTAGCTGGGCCTAATTTCTAGCCAGCAGCGAAAGGGTCAAACTTTGAGCGTTACCACCCGCCCCACACGCTCCACCCGCATAATTCCATGGGTCCTCATTATCTGCACGTGAACGATGCGTTACATGAACATCACTCATTCTCGCTCTGAGTGTCGACACGATTGGTGGCTTTAGCCAATGGCCCTAGCCGTCCCTAATCTTTTTGTTGTGACGATCTGCGGTCCGTATTGGATTTAATTTCGCAGAACGACTCACAACAGAAATCTGGACATGGTATCATTTCAATTAAAAATTATTGACCGACCTTTAAGTGCCTTGCCGTTGGACGAGGGTATAAATTATTGCAGGTGCATCTCTGTTTTTCATAGCAGTCGATGAACATGATTCATCTCGATTCCAAAAAAATCTACCCGACAGTTAAGAAGCTGGGCTTCCCACTAGCGAAGCACAAAACAGCCATAATTTCGATTTGCAGGATAAGACACGGTAGACATAACTTTTGCAGTCAAATCTTAGGTTTTTGCTGATTTTTTTTTTTATTTATTTATTTAGTTATTTTTTATTTATTGTTCAGAGTACTGATTAGGATTGTTTACAAATAATCATTATCTCTCGTTTATAGTTTGAAATTCACAGACTTACCTCGGTTGACGTCTGTTGACATCTGTTTCATTCGGCGTTCCTTTCTGCATTCCTGTTGCTTCCATAAGAACGACAGTCAAGGCTCGTTGTCGTTCTTGCCAGAACACTTTACCATTCTTTCATCGGCAAAAGAATGAACGCTGGTTAGAGCCCTTTGCAATTTTTTTTTTTTTTTTTTTTTTTTTTTTTTTTGGCAATCGGCGATGCGTGTTAGCGCCCAACGAATGATTTAATCAATGCTTTCCCCGCATGAGTGGTCTCGATTATTTCCTGTTCTCTTGTACGAACCGTGCAAACGTTCCTTCTCCAGGCCGAGCTCCACACACGGAGCTTGCAGACATCGAGAATGGTACTGCGGCTGCTCTACGACACGAGTAGGGGTCTGGACTGATGTGCTACAGAGTTCGGACGAATCCGTGTGGTTACTGTTTTGACAAGTGTTAAATTCTTACTTAGAATAAATGTGCGTGAAAGAGAAGAGGAGAGGATGGAGACAGGAGGAAGATGACAAATAGTAAGAAAGTTGAAGCATAGCTAAAAGTATGTGTCTGGGGTTCCTCACCCTCCCTCCAACCTTGACTTTTATAGTAAATACACATTTACCTTGTACTCAAATTTCTTGTAGACATTAAAAAAAAAAAAAACCACACACACATGCGGTGTTCGCAGCCGTGAATTCTCTTTGAAGACAACGGCGTGGTACCGCGAGTAGCTTCGCTTGTCCGACCGAAGCCTTCCCTTTCCCTCCTCCTAACCCTGGTTTTCAATAAATGTTGACGTTTTTAAGAGGCAGATGGTTAGTATCTCTGGCCAGCCTTTTCTCTCATCTGTCTGCAGCCTTGCAGCAGGGGAGGTAATTAAGCGTCATCGGAAATGTAAATCGGATGGCGAGTAACGACTCCCCCACCTCCCCAATACAAGAGTTTTTCACACAGCCGACACGTGTACACCGGCAACTGATTCAAAAAGCACCCCATCAGTCCCCCCTTTTTTTTACGCTCGGACGACCGCGGCCAAATGTTGCCGTCAAAACGAGTTCGGTCTGGAATTTTCCCTTCAAACAAAAGACTTCCAAACTCTTCGATTTTAAAAGACTTTGTCCATGCTCAGCTTCACAGTTCTCAGTTATGATTAAGGTTAAAAAAATTTACTATGACCAAGCTGTTGCACAGTTCTTAGCGAGGTGATCTGAATGTAAAAACTGTTAGCCCAAAATCTTGGTCTGTTGTAAAAATACTGGCTGTGAGAATAGGTGAACACCCGCATGTGTGTTTGAACCAAGAATCTCTTTGTGTGTACGTGTACAATGTTTAGCTTCTTTGCCACAATTGTATGTCAGTAACAAGAGTTTACATTTCTTCTTTGTTCTTAATTAAACTGCTTTTTGGTTCTTGTTCTTCTTGTTTATCATTAACAGTTGAAGGACGACGACGACGATGACGATGATGACTGATGATAATGAAGAAAAAACAACATCTTCGGTCTTGAAGTACAACTCGGGTAGTCGAGAATACGCGCCTAGCTTAGCAAGCAAGCATGACCAGTGTTCCTGAGAAATCGAGCGTTGAAAATGATAGACTGGAAACTTCTAGCAAGGGGTTCCATTAAATATAGACATCACTGAGAAAAAAAGTGACGACAAGATCGCGAAGTGAAGACGAGAAAACGGCAGGTCCGTTTGAAAACGTGTTATGCAATTAGCCCCAGGAATTATGGAATCAGAATTACATTTTATGTTCTTCTGTTCAAGTTACCGTGACTTGAGAAAACAAAAGTATATTCCTAAAAAAAAAAAAGATATTTCCAGTATCCGTCAGCTTCTCGTTTCTCCTTGTCATTAGCTAATGTTAGTAATCTGTCAATTACATCTATGATGCGTACGAAGTTAAAATTTGTAATGAATAGCTGATTATTCAATGCAGCGTTCAATTTAAATTCAATTTAAAGTTTCTTGGCTTTTGAACCCCTTGAAATCGGCTGAAGGCCTACTCAATAAAATTCCAAATTCAATTCAAGTTCTCTCTCTCTCTCATCCCCCTCCACCCCTCACACTCTGATCAAGATGCTGCTGATGTTTCCGAACCCTCGTTCATCGCTTCTCTGTCTCTCTGCAGCCTTGTTCAATGGACTGCTAAATGGTCTCCTGGGCGCCACAGAATACTAGGAGAGCTAGGCGGTTTTGTCTTAGCTTAATTAACAACCAGAAAACGGATATTTTTACAACAAGCCAAGCGGCCAGAAATAGAAGCGAAATGATGTAAACAGCGCACTTTGTGTGCACGTGCCAGAATATTGTTCCTACAAATAGATCATAGCCCTGTAATTGATTCTCTTCTAAACTTTGCCAGAGACAAGCATGTAACTCATAGCCTGCAATATTATTAACGCCGCTGAGACTAAAAAAACCAAGTGCCTTGGTAAATAAGCTTACAACACAACTTTCATTTATGCACAATTTTTTTTTCGTATGCGCAATAAATGACTACATTTAATAACAAACGTCAACAATTTTTTTTTTCAGCGAGTGTCGACTTCAGTGGAATTGTCGGTCATGCGGACTGAAATATCGTTATAACCTCCATATTTTAATTCTTTCTCCCCCATTTCCCCACCACCACTACCACCGCATTTATTCTTACTTGTTACGGCGCTATGCTCCTCGAACTGTAACAAGGAATAAACTAAACTACTCTTGTTAAACACTAAGCCATTAACAACTATAAAGAAAAAAAAAGCAGAAAAAGCGAGAGAAAGAGTGAAATAAAGAAAGGAAGGAAAGTCGTCTTGCGATATCTGAGGCATAAGCGTAGCATTTGTCTCCCCGCTATGCT
This sequence comes from Pomacea canaliculata, assembly GCF_003073045.1. Taxonomy (NCBI): domain Eukaryota; kingdom Metazoa; phylum Mollusca; class Gastropoda; order Architaenioglossa; family Ampullariidae; genus Pomacea; species Pomacea canaliculata. The sequence continues at coordinate 17,009,965 of NC_037593.1, forward strand.
GTCTGCCCTGTGGCGGCCCACAAGGTCTGCTGCTCGGTGTTTCCAATCAATGTTTGTCTTGCTAGTCCTCTCGTATTTGCTTCATCCGGGATCCATTTCAAATGCTGCTTCGTTATTTCAGCCGTGTTTCATAATGTTTGCCGTCCACCTTTTTCAGGTTCGTCACAATGCTTTGATCGCCACTGGCTTTTAATTTCCGACCGGGAGGGCAAATATTTAAAGGGAGGTAGCTACTGCTAGGCGAAGACGTTAACTGTTTTTGCTTGTTATTTCCCTTGAGATTCCCTCCGCGTGTTTGCACTTCAGGCCGCGTTATCATTCAGCGTGACTTTCACAATCAAGAAGCTCCCCTTGAACGGTTTCCAAGTTACCGAATGCCAAACATCACGTGTGGCATTACATCTCCAAGAATCTCTGGCTGATTAGAGGCCAAGAGGGGCCTCCTTTTTTTTCACTTACATGTGTACGTGCGTGCTTGAGTGCGTATGACAGATCTCTGACCAGTAGCGTAGGAAGAGGCTCAGCTTTTGGCGGGAGAGGGGGGAGGGACTCCATGCTGACAGCGAACGACGTTCACATTCTTGTCCTTTTTTTTATGGGAGGTTGCCCCCTTCTCCCTCCCCCCCCCCACCTGGTTCCTACGTTTATGTGTTTTATATGACATATGGAGCACCCCTGTCCATCTCCAAGCCGTATTATGGCTCCATTTTTGGAGTTTATGTCCGACTGTTTCAGTAAATAGTTGTCCAACAAGATATGAAGCATTTGCAGCTGTCACTGTTAGCTTGGTTTTGTGACTAGGAAATATATAGTTCCCCTCTCTTCTATCTCTGTATGTCCGCCTCCCTTCCTGCTACCCTTATCATTTTATCCCTCTCTCTAAAACAAAACAGAAAAAAACGCCGACTTTACATGAACATCTACATATATTTATGAAAAATTAGCACTTAAAAATGTATGCAAAAATATATAAAAACAGTATTGGGCTGATCAAAAACAATAAGTTGTAGCGTCGAAATATGTAGATGAAGACGTGATGCAGAAGAGGTACACTTCATTGCAGATTCGGGAAACACGTCGATCTTGAATACTGTCGAAGTCAGCCACATTAAAACAGCTAAGGCAGAGCTGCCGCACCTTACCATCTCTCACTGATTACGTCAGGGATAGGGAACAATTTTTTTTACTTCAAGGGCCATTTTGATATTTATAACATCATTCGCGGCCCATACAAAATTATCTACTTGAAAATTACCCTTCTCTTTTTGGTCAAGCTGTAGTTTTGCCATTGTGTTATCACTTTTGTAGCGTGTTCAGTCCTATCCTGCATGGCACTACTGTCCTGTGAGCGATCACCACAATCAACAATAAGGTGAGCAAAAAAGGTATTCTCCTCCTATAACAGGCCTAAAGAAACAATGCACGTTTGGAATCTGTAAAATACATGTTTAAAATAAGAAAGTTCCTATAAGGGACAGAGTAGTAACAAAACCTTTTTCCTAACAATTTGCTGCTTGTAGTTGTGCAGTGAAAGAAGAGGAACAGCAATAATAATAATGACTATTCAGTACACAAGCACATACCTGTTCATGACATTTACAGACACGCACAGGCATGCTTCCACATGCACAAAAAAAAAAAAAAAAAAACCCAACTCATAAACCCAAACAAATTTTTCGCAGCCCAAGTTTTTCTCCATTTGATCATCCTTTGGAAATAAATGAAAGGATAGTGTTGGACATTTGTAAGCCCGAACTGTTTACTAAGGTACACAGCAAACGTCGACGAAATTTTTTTTTTCCATTGTATGAGTCGACATGCATGGTTAACTAGAGAACGCTATCAACAGCCGCCATTAAACTGAAAGTGGTTTACCCTTTCAAACAGACCGCAGGCAGCCGACGAGAAACATATGTGTCTGTCTCGTAGTGTACTCAACTACTAAAGTGTGTGTGTTCTGTCTATCCCATATAGACGTTCGTTGCCAATCCCTCAAAATGTACGTTATGTTATTCACTTCATCATAAATCTGTGCAGAGAGTGTGATATATTTTGGTCGTTATAAATTCCCATTATTATAAATTTATGATGCTATGAAAAAAGCTCCTAGACTTACAGAAATCTGCATTTGCCTTGGCGGGCTAGATCAAATTATTTCGCGGGCCGGACGTCCCTACCCCCAGGCCCGGTTCTACCTATTAGGCGAACTAGGCAATCGCCTAGGGCGCAGCGACCGAGGGGGGCGGAAAAAATGGCCTGCTTTTTTTTTTTAATGAATAATTTTAGGGAAAAATGTCATTTTCACAAAATGATATTAGCAGGACACTTTTCCTCTGCTTGTAGACTGACCACCAAGCTAGTTTCTCAGTACATGTATGACAGGAAAACCCCATTATCGCATTATCCCAGGGCGCACCTGCAGTGACCACAGCTAACCGGCAGGGAAGTAGAGGGCGGGAGAGGGGCGGGGAAGGGAGCTGAGAGGGGCGGCGTTGGTGGAAGACAAAGGTGGAAGGTACCTTTTCCTCAGCTTGTAGGTTGACTTCACCACCGAGTTTCTCAGTTCATGTAGTGATGTAGTACAGGAAAACCCATTATTACAGGGCGCACTTGAAGTGACCAGCTAACCAGCGGGGAAGAAGGGGGCGGAGAATAGACAGCGGAGGGGCGGGTTGGTGGATGGGGCCTGGTCAGTGCGGACCCCTACGATGGAGTGGACCGCATTCCACTAATACCAAGCTCACCTTTCTTTCTTCTATCCTACTTTGGAAGAGGTTCCACACTTATGCATTGAAAACACTGCAGCTGACATCAGGGACAACAACACTGACTTGTGTTTGCTACTCGAGTTTCTCTGTGGTTATGACAACAGTTTTATGCTCAATATTGATTACACTTACGAACTTTCAACCCGAAGGAACTTACCTAATGTCACCAACGCGTTCTTAGTTAATAAGAGTATTAAAGTCTTTAGCAGACAAACATCAAGGTAGAGCCATTTGAAGTTTATAGCATATCTACTTACTGACACTGATGGCCTATAGTCTTGTACTTACTGTTGTGACTCATGGTCGTGAATATTTAACTTTCTTATTAATTATTAAATTTCTGTTCGATTGGTGTATTACGCTTAATTTAGTTGTCAAATTGTAATGTTTATTTTAATTATCTAAGAGTGCATCTGTTTGTCTACAGTTTGAATGGCTAGCTTGTTGTTATGCTCCATTGACAGAATATTTGAAATTGGTTATTAAGAGATAATGCGTACTAAGACCTACAGTCTATATACTTCTCTTGTTTTCACCAAACCCTATGCTGGACACCACGCAGTGTTGATCACTGGACTGTGTTTGGGGAGCTGACACCATGATTTACAACTTTGCATTGTTAGCGTCCAGAAGACTCTCTCTTGACAGACCTTGCTCCCCGCCCACCTGTGAGGTGTGACTTTGGATGGGAACAAAGTAGCTGCTATCAGGGTGGTCTAGAGCAGTGGTTCTCAAAGTGTGGTCCGCGGACCACCGCGGGCATAAGTCAGGTGGTCCGCGGCTGACAGTCGTCATATGTCAGTAAAGTGATGTTTAAAGTGATGCATTCCTCGCATTAACATTTTAATTACAAATAACGAGGTATACGTAGTTTTATGCCTATTACTATACTACTTTTCCAAAAGGACATTTAGTTTTGAATTAAAATGAAACTAATGCGCTAATTTAAATTTGAAGTTCATAGTACAGACTGATTTTTAGGCCTTGGTGGTCCGCCATAGTTTTTGCTTAGGTCTTGGTGGTCCGCCATAGCTTTTACTTAAGTAAAGTGGTCCGCGGTCCGAAAAACTTTGAGAACCACTGGTCTAGAGCAGTGGTTCTCAAAGTGTGGTCCGCGGACCACTAGTGGTCCGGTCCGCGGACCACTAGTGGTCCGCGGGCATAAGTCAGGTGGTCCGCGGCTGACAGTCGTCATGTGTCAGCAAAGTGATGTTTAAAGTGATGCATTCCTCGCATTAACATTTTAATTGCAAAGTAGTTTTATGTCAATTTATTACTATACTACTTTTACAAAAAGACATTAAGTTTTGAATTAAAATGAAACAAATGCGGCAATTTAAATTTGAAATTCATAGTACAGACTGATTTTTAGGCCTTGGTGGTCCGCCATATTTTTTACTTAGGCCTTGGTGGTCCGCCATAGCTTTTACTTAAGTAAAGTGGTCCGCGGTCCGAAAAACTTTGAGAACCACTGGTCTAGAGGCTGGAAGCTGTGATAGCTTGAGTTTTAGACCACACAGCAAAATAAGACCAGAGCAAGGTGCTACACATTTCTTGTCTCCATCAGTGTGCACTCCATAAAACCTTTTACACGAGTGTTTGAAATCCCCTACTCATAAGTGTAGGTCTGATTTGGGAGGCATGCAAGCATCCATGTGTGTTTGATGCACGCCTGCAATTGAAAAACAGACGTACTTTTTCTTGACAAAAAGTAGTTTTTACTTATAAGTTATTAATCAAATCTGACAGCAAATTCTCGAAAAAGATTTAATTTTAATAAGCCATTCTTTGACACTTCTGGGTTCTAACGCCTCTGGTCGTAATGAGTTCTTGTAGAAAACCACTTTTCTACTATTTTTAAGCAGCAAACATGTAGTCAGTTCGCTTTTACTTGTTAGTTTGTCTGTGAGGTGAGAAAGAAGAGAACCATTGAAAGCACTTGCCGATGGAGGTGCCACCTAGGCAGGCCCACAGGTAGCGATAAATCTGTCACAGTTAATGACCAGTCGGATCAGACTAGCAGACTGGACAAAGAAGTTGGTGCGATGTTACTTGATAGTTGTCCGTGAGATGAGAAAGAGAGAGGAGAGAAAGATTGAAAGGACCTAAGTGGGGTGGTGGAGAAGGGTAGAGATAAATCTCTACCACTTTAAAGAAAGTCAGATCACATTACCAGGGCTGGACAGCCAGAGACTGAGGGAAGAGGTAGTTGTAACTTTGAACTTAAAACCCACAGGACGATGTACAAACATTTTCTGAGCGGCTTCAGACATCTCGTGCTGCTGTTTGAATTTACTTTGTAATCGTCTGTTCGGGTGCTTGGAGCTATCATCCTTCCACAGCTGAGTCAGTAAAGGTTGTGAACTGCATTTAGCCTGCCAGACTGAACAGAGCTACTGTCCTACAGCCACTTCATGAGAGTTTGTACAGATAAGTTCGCATGAATTTTATACAGTGTGACATAGCTGTATATATTTTATTAACACGATTTATGTCTTTCTTCACATTAATTTCATTTCCTTATTTCTTATAGTGCTTATTTTGATTGTGTGGATGCAACGGGTTGCGATAGCGGTGGTGTAACTTTTTGCAAAACTTTTCATTGCACAAACGGGTCCGTGACAGTCTGGTGGTCTTTATCACATCACAGTCGCATTTAGTTCTGAGACAGACCGCCGCAATCATTACTGGTGATATTTCATCCTAGCTTTCTTGTTTGAACTGCGTCCATTGAAGACAGATTTAAACAGATTCAGGAGCACAGTGCATTATTTGGATTTCTTTATGATATCCAAAGCATTTCTGAAAAACCAAGGAAGGACATTCTACTTTAATCTACTATCTTGCGAGGTCTTGGCAAAGGCACTAGTGCACAGAGACAGCAAAGACATTGACGCGGAGGAACTCTGTTCTGAATTACAGGTTGTGGCTAGAAGACTTCCCAAGCCTAAAATGAACCCTAAAGAAGTCTTAATATTCATAATCCAACATAAGCTATTTGATATTGTGCCAAATGTTGTAGTGTCTCTCAGAATTTTATTGACCCTTCCAATTTCTGTTGCCAGTGCAGAACGAAGTTTCTCAAAATTAAAATTAATTAAAAACTATATGAGATCAACAATGTTGCAAGAGAGACTGACTGGGCTGGCCACCATGTCTATTGAGCATGACTTGGCAAATGCACTCAATCTGAAGGAACTGATAACTCGTTTTGCACAGCAAAAAGCAAGAAAAGTGAGGTTTTAAGCATCAATTTCATGAATAGGACTAAATAAATTGCAAAATAAATGATATAACATGGTTCACTTTTTGTGAGGTGGGGGGGGGGGGGGGCGCAGAATTTTCTTTCGCCTAGGGCGCAACACAGCCTAGCGCCGGCCCTGCCTACCCCTTGATTACTTATTGGAATCACTCCCTTACCAGTCCGGGACCAGCAAGGTATGTAGATAAAGACTTTCGTTTGTTTCGTAATAGATTTACCACAAATTTCCCTTATTCATTTATTTCATATAATATATACATGCGTTGTTTCTGATTCTGATATTTCGATGCATAAAAATAGATAATCTTTTCTTATCATAATTGTAAGCGCATTCGTGGGGCAGAGAAATAACAAATGCTCCCCCCATATACGACGTCATCGTAAGCCCTGCAAACGGTTGCGGCCATCTATTGGACCACGTGATTGGACTGTCTGCCGCACACTGGCACTTGTCGCTTGTCAAAATTGCGAGTGACTTACCATAACTGGTTATGCTTTGTGTGTAAAAGTAATAATTATACAGTCCTAAATTATTTTAATTTCAGATAGTGAATTTATACATCATGATGCAGCCATGCCTGAGAAATCATCTGAGACACTGAATTAGTTTCTAAAATACTCTCTGCACCTGTGCACGTCATTGAAACTGGAAGATAAAATGATTATGTCAAGCATATATTTGTAAAACTCTGGGTTAACCCCATTTGCTAATTTAATTGATTTTTCGATCAAGCGACCAATCCTATTGTGTGGGATTAAAATAGAACATATATTTTTAGAAGTGGTGACAGTCCCGTCGGCCATTAATTTGTAGATAGAATTTGCTCTGACTGTAATTATAAAACATACGGTAATTTTTTTTCTTTCCTTCAGCAGTCAGTTCATTTCTTTGATTGTCAAAATGAACGAGACACATAATTTGAGTTCTAAAATAAAGGTATTGATAGTTTTCGTGTCTGCTTGAGGTGACTCCAGAGATTGATCATCGTCCTAAAAATATGAAAGTGTCATGTTAGAAACTATTTGAGTACAGACATTTCATAATAAAGACATTTGATCAGGGGAAGGTACTAATGACCGAAATATCCTATTGTTTCAAAACCAAAGCTTGCACAGATATAATTACATTTTGAAATGCATGTACTTGCTGAGGCAGGTACTGATACAGATTATTGCTAGTAAAAGCTGCCTCAATCAGAGAGAGGATTAGGGAGGAGGCATGGTGTATAACCCGACCCCTTACACTACCTCCATCTTGATGCACAAATCAAACTATGCTATTGGAGAAAATAAAAGTATTTCTAGGATAAAACAGAATAGGAAGCAAAGACTTCAAGAGGCACTTTGATTCTACATTATAATATATTCACATCTTCAGTAATAAAAAATGCTAAATTTGTAAACTGTATACTCACACTTCTAAGGAGCATGCTATTAGCACATAACAACAATGCATGGACAACACGTGAGGAACAGAAAAATAACACATAAACTAAGAATAAACAACAATATTAATGATTATTGAAAACAAGTACAGAAAATACAAAGAGGAACCGAATAACAAGTAAACTGCTTGACTAAAATGGTGTTCTACAGCTAAGACTTTTTTTGTGCTGCAGAAACTAATTTAAAGAGTGGTCACTTTTCATGACAGCAAAGTCAGCATGAAAGAAAACTATGTTAGAAGATTTTTAAGTATTTTAGTAGGAGCTAGGTGATTCAAAAGCCTTCTAAGCGTTTACTGAAAATTATTTTTTTTCTGCCATTGCAGGCTTGTGAAACCAGTTAAATGCTTCATCCATGGTCAATAGGAGACGTGGAGTTGTTGATTCTCAGCAAGATATAAGACAGATGGAGCTTTTTCCTAACCCAGGTGATACAGAAGCATCTCATGCTGTCACGTTTTGTGCATTTTGTAAAATTTGTGGCTGTAAATTTGGCTGCTTGAAGGAGACTTTACCAGCATCCACAGTCAATAGCAAGTGGAAAGGAGGTTCTTCATGGTTTGACAGTCACTTAATCAAGCAACCAGACGACTGGTCTCCTAGCTTAGGGCCTTGCTGTGAAGACTGTTTTGAACATTTGAAGGCAAAAGTTGTGACTTATAAACACAAAAGTGGACAAGATTTGACAGACAAAAAAGATGCAGATGAAAAATCAGCTTTAAAGCATTTGTGGGAGATGGTGTGTGGACTATTGAATACTATACAAGGGGCTTTTGCTAGACGTCCGGTGAGTAAACATTGTAGCAGTATGTCTTAAAAGATGTGTTTCATCTGAAAAAAACAAATTTTCTTTATCTGGATGTATTCTTTACATCAATTCTGTTCTTATAAATATGCTAAACGGTATGATCATTCTGTGCAGATAGTGGGCTATAGTCATGTCTGAGTCTGACTGTATCAGATACAATAATTTATACAATTTTCATTTATCCATAGTAAATGCCAGAACTGAGAAATATTCCTTTAAAAAATCAGTGATATTTTCTTGAACCATCTACATCAAAAGAAAAATGCCTACAGTAGAAATGCTGCTGATGACATGAAGAATATAAACATATATTCACTCACTAGTCAAGAGGATTATTTGAAGGGAAAATAGCACATAAATAGATTATAGTTCTACCATTGCCTCCACTATGACAGACATAGCTGAGTATAGTTATATAAAGTTTGTGATATGGTGTCTGATTTAGCCAGTCTTAACATTAATCCTAAAAACAAATCCTAAACCTAAAAATCTTGGGAACCTGACTTCAGCTGACATATTGATGCTGCCACAGACAGCAACTACAATCAGATGCAACTATTGACCTTGTGCACAGAGCACCAGTTATTACAAACACATTCTAGAAATGTGATAACAGTCAGACATGGTAAAAGTGGAATGACTTCACCACAAAGTCACAGATCGATAGACCGATAGACATAATCCTGGCGAGAATTGCATTGAGATCCTAAATCAGAAATGCAAGGGCTGTACTGAATGCCTGCCTACACACAGAACTATAATCTTGTCCTACATTCTTGTCAAGCAGATTTAAGAAAAAAGCAAGCAGCTATTCAAATCAATCAAAGAAAAATGTAGCATGTTGAGTTTTGAGAAAAGGTATAAGAAGAATTGAAAAAATTATAAAATTTTCAAGTCGACAGACTGTTGAAAAAGGCCTCACAATAAAACAATCTATTTGAAAACCCTAGAAGAAATGCATGGTAAGAGAAAAATAGGAGAAGGAACTTATAGATGACCAATGGATGGAATAATAATGTGAAAGAGGTAGAGAGACTGTTTGAATGTGGGGTACATTCCAGAATGAATGAAAATTATATGAAGTACATTTTGAGAGTGATACAGACACCAAAAGGTCAGTCATGGACTACTATGAGGATAAACTATCAACTCTAAGCCAAGGATCCCCACCAGAATTTTTATAAGTGTGTCAAGGCAGTGAGACCTAGAGACAAGTCTTATCTCCCTACAATAGTTATTAGTGATAAAGATGGCAGCCCACTGAATGCAGAAAGCAAGATCAAGGAGAGGGGTTTCAAGTAGCTCCTGAATCCAGTCACATAACCAGCAAACCCATCACCTCTTCATCCCACAATACCTAGAACAAGAGGTACCCACCACAACTAAATCGGAGGTCAGGCAGGTAATTTGAACCATCATGAAGAATAAAATACCAGGTGGACATCAGAGGGGCTGGTAACCTGTGGAGAAATAAACATCACATATATGACATGGTCCCAACTGGAAAGGGATGCAAACAGTGTCACCTATCAGTTGGCTTCACTCCTTAGACATCCTAGCATTGCAATAAAGACAGCTAATCAACACAGTATTCACACCCACCCTAACAGATATATTCAAGTCCTGGGCATTGATCAATAAAAGAAAAGTAATTATATAATAGAGGATGGGTGCGAGGATTCCAGACTACCAGCACATCCAGCAACAGAGTCAACCACTCTCCAGGCCTTGTCTCCAGGTTCCCAGATGACTAGCAAGCACTGAAAGCCTGCATTTGAAGATGCTCTGGCGCCCAAGCAAAATGATGACTCCACAGACACTGGATTTAACATGTGACAGAGACCCTCTCACCACATACCCATACTGTTACCGAGGCCTCATGCCAAGCCATCAGTCGCCATCTCCACCTAACTTTTCCTGTGACACAAGACAGAGAAGCAGATGCATTTTAAATGCATGAAATAAAGTTATTGATACCTCCTACTTTTTTTTTTTTTTTGGAGGACAACAAACTTTAAAACTGTTTCTTTTTCTTAGAGCTAGGGAGCTAGTGGAGACATAAAAATTTGAGGTCACCTTAAGTGCTAAAATACTCCCCTGTCTAATGCTAACCAGTGAAAGGGAGATAAGTGAAGCCAGCGAATAAGCAGGAAAAGATCCTTCTAAAGGTGGAATAAAGATTAGTATAGCAAACATAGTACATCTACTGCCCATCAGCTAAACAGCACTTTTACACTTCAGGCCTAGAACTAATTAATGCTGTTCCCTGTCATATTTCCCAAAAAGGCAGTTGTTGAAGTCCAAGAAAATGTAAGGAGGAGGATTTAAAGCATAACTATTTCTCACAGTAAAAGCGTCAGGTGCTAAAAAATATTTTCTGCAGTTTGTAGTTGGGAAAGTTTTAAGTAGTCATCACAGTCAAACCAAACTCTTCCCCCCACCCTCTGAAAAAAATCTTGATGTCTTTTGTTTTAAGAAAATGTATTTCCTTGGTGGCAAATTCATCAGGTTTTCATGATGGATGGGGTACAGCCTGAAGCAGAGGGTTTCTTGGAGGTTCAGATTGTGATCAGCCACCATGGCTCAATGCAGCATTTAGAAATTGATTTTCCTGCAGATATACGAATTGATCTTCTAAAAGAAGAGTTGGCAGCATTGGTAAGTTGAGTTTTTTATATGATTGGCTTCATGGGTTAATTACATCATCGACTCATAGTAATTGCAGGTCAACACGAAGCAAATTTCCAGAATTGTTACTTTCAGAAGTCATTATTTATTAGTGATTGATTAACAGTTTCTTTATCTCCCTTTAGTATCTGAACTTGTAGAATCAGTTTGTAAAGTCTATAGAGATTTATAGGCAACATATCACATTCATGTAGGATTTTTGAATCAGTTTAACAGAAGTTGACAGATTGTTCTTCTGAAAGGGAAAATGAAAATAAAATTTTCTTTTAGAATATAATTATTGTATTATTCTTTGTCATAAATATCATACATGGTCTCATGTCAGAGAATGACTGTCCGTTTTGTCAGTAGTACCATTTCATCTACACTATTTTAAGCTATATCCTATAAAGTTTTACTTTAAAATTTTCATTTGTGCAGTCTTAAATCTGACAATGTTATCATGTCACTCTACATCTAGTTTACATATTAGTATCTAGATTGTCTTCCAAACAATAAAATCTAATGCAGTTGTGCATGTTCTTTTTTACATAATTATAAAGCTACATTTAAGCAAACATTATTTCCCACAAATGATTATCTCATAAACCTAGGCAAGACCTAGAAGTAAAACAATTTTCCCCTAATTATTTCAGTTATCTGAACAGGTAAATTCATGCGCTATACTATTAAATTGTTATTTAACATTTTATAAACAACCATTAGAAGCACACACTTGTAACAATATTATTTTTACCTTGATTTTATGTTGTGACCTTGTAAATATTTTCTTCCTTGCTGAGTTTCTAGGTTTGCGTGGCTTTACTGTTTTATAAATTTTTTGTTTCTTGTATTTGTAGACTTGTAAATATTTTGTGCTTAAATGAAGCTGCCAGCAAGAAGCATTTCTAAAAATCCAGGAAAATTCCTAAACTGAAAAAAAATCATAATATCTAGCAAAACAAATAGTACAAAACTTCAGTTTTTATCATTTTAAGAAACTAATTTTAAGCATGAAAAAAAATAATCTTAAAACTACTCTTATCTACTAAATAGGTGGTGTAAAATTCCCAGAACCACAGGAAATTGACAGACAACCATACTTCTTTATATTTAAAGCCAAAATAGATTCGAGTTGGTTTACTTGACAAATACCAACCTTTAAGCATCTTTGTATTCTTATGCTATTTCTTTCTTGTCCCTCTGAATTCCTTATGAGTGAGCATGTTATTTATTTGGTTGAGTGAGAGTGCAGTTGCATACTTTTGATCTTAATTTTTGTTTTTAAATTAACACTACTGGCTGAGTCCTGTGAAATTTCCCTTGTCTGATGGTGACTTTGAAGGTATTTTGCTATGCTCACCTAGGTGCCAAAACCCCTCCATAAGTGTATGTATACACATGCATTCATGCATGGGACATGCAATTATTACACAGCTGCTGCTTAAGCTGAACTACTGCTATAATAGTTTAATAAAAATATCTTGGTGAATCATCAGTCACAAAGGTGGTCCATATTGATTTTGATTTGTGTTTTCATAGATTGATGTTCCTGGACCTGCTCAGCACTGGTTCTATCTGGCAGTCGAATTAGAAGGCAGTAAAACTTTGGAAGAAGCACATGTAGATACAGGCGCTGTAATTGAGGTTAAATGCCTTGACCCAAGTTGATGAAGTGTTTTTACCACTAGTTCTTGAACATAGTAGTGCTTCTGAGTGATGCATATTCACATCCTCTCTGTAAAAGTGGAAGTATGGACTTCTTTATATTATTGTTGCTGTGATGTTCACTCTACTGTGTTTCTATTGATTAAAAACTATATTGAGGGTAAATGGTGTACAACAGAATTAGAGAACGTTGGGAAAAAACTTGCATAAGACTATTTATCAAATTGTACTATTCAGACTTCTGCTGTCATCAGATTATTTGGAAGAATTAAAATTTAAAAGAGAAACAAATGTTTTGTCCTCTTTACACGAAGACAATGCGTGCTGATTGCATAAACCTTTTATTCCAGTTTTTTTCATCCAGATCTTTACAGGGAAACTTTGGTATGTCTAATAGTAATAAGAGGAGGAATCACATTATCATCTCACAGGACAATAAAAATTAACAGGAAGAGAAAGTCTTCTGAAGTTACAAATTGTATTAATTCTTGTGATGAGCTCTATCAAGAATGCAAAATCTAAATTTTCTCACAATTTATTATCACACCATCTCTGTTACTGTGCAAATAGCTATATTGTTGTAGTAATAATAATGTAATTGATAACATTAATAATAAAAATGTCGATAATTGCTTTGTTTGGCTATTATTGTTAACAGTGAAAGAAATTATCAACATTAGGATCATGGGCAAGTGAAAAATTCTTTGTATTCTTAAAGATTTGGTATTTTTTCAACTTTTTTCCACTACTGTATTGTGTAATGTGAAAGCTTATTATTAGTATCTGAGCTCATTTTATTTTCTTCTATTATAAAATACTTATTTTATCACATACCTTTAAAAAATATTGGTACTTTAATACATAACTGTATGATCTTCACATTTTGCTGGAAAAGTGTTAATTTTAATGCAAATTGTTCATTTTTAAATGTGATTGAAGGAGCTAATTAAAACAAGGGAAAATAGTTTTGTGCCTTATTTCATATTTATTTATTATGGTAATCCATGTAATAAAAATCTTAATCCACCTTGGTCGTTACGTGTGAGTCCATCGACCGATTTCTTGCATCGAAACCCAACTGGTTTTCGCTTGTGCCCTTACCCTGTTCAGTATTCTAATTTCTATAGCTTCCAGCCTTTTTCCCCCTTTTTTGCTCGATTCTTTCATAGAACGAGGTCAGAGTTTGAAAACTTCAAGACCTTTGAATAACCGTGGATATTTTCACGTAAGCATTTCCTTTTGATTCTCGAATTTTCTAGAATCTAGAGAAAAATAACACTTCAACCACGAACTAGAAATACACGTCCATACTTCTACTGAAACCACCTTGGAAAACACGAGAAAGGTTAGGTGTCAAGAACGAAGGGTCAAGGCAAGTACAAGGCGGGAATCGATTCGTCTCCACAGTCAAGACATTACACGAATAGGTTAAACGAGTGCAATTTTGCAGCTTTCTACAACGAAAACTGGCATATCAAAATCTTAAGCATGTAAATGAAGTTCATTTCTTCGCTGCCAAATCTTGAAATAAATAAAAAAATTACATTCGAACATTACGCATGGCAGGGAAGGGAATTTTTTTTTTTTTTTTATGCATATTGATCATTGTAATGGAGTACGTGTAGTTTGTGTAGTTGCCGTTGTCTCTCCCCACACTCCTTATGGGAAGTTGGATTATTTGTATACTCGCAGTAGTAAAGGTCAAACAAACGCTCGAGTTTAGCTGAGTTCTCCATAAAATGCGCAGACCGTGCAACGTCGTTGAAGAAATATGCTGCAACGTCACGCGCCTGCGCACAGGTGAGAAAAATGTCAGCAGTGCTAGGGTTGGGAGCAGTTCGTGTGTGGGCGTGCGTGTAGGGAAAATATGTCGTCGTTTGTCATTCGCGCCGTTTATTTTTGTCACACCAAATATCTTAATTGCATCAACTTGAAATTTGGTATGCATTATTATGCTTTTAGTGCGGACCACCTACACTTCGGTACAATTCGCACACAAATAATTGCATGTTAGGAACCGATATCGGTACTATAACCGTATAACGTTTAGGTATTACCTATACATGTCCGTCGTACTATTGTGACCATTGCAGGGGGGACCACATGCGCATTACAACTCCTCTTGACAAATGGGAGAGGCCCTCTACACCCAGGCCTTTCAGCCTGCTTTTTGTGGCGGAAGCATTTACATCCGTCACACCTAGCCGATAATTTGTTGTAGTTTCACAAGGATGCATAATGCAGCATGACTAGCTGCTTCCCAAAAACTTGAGCATGGTATTTGCGCACCTCAGACACCTCTGTCACTTGTTGCAGCAGGTCATATACACATTTGTAAACAATATGGAGCCTCATCTATAAAATGTTTGTGCTGCTCAATGCATATCTTTCACATTCATTCACACAAACTACACACATGCATGACCAGAAAACATGTCCACAAAGATGCAAGCAGACTTCCAGTTCCTGTATTTATTATTTTGCCACAATATTGTACGTAATAACCATAATGATAGTAAAAGATAGCAACTCGCATTATGTGGAACATTAAGAAAAAGAAGAATTTCCTACGCAAGGAACTTTGCTACAACAAGGGGTATGAAATGGGCTGTCTCAAGGATATAAGCAATCTAAATCAAATGTTTGCTGCTAGACAAATCTAAAGGGCCAAGAGCAAAGATCAGACTCAATTCATTAAGTGGTAACAAAATCTAAAACTTTCAGATGAGCGAGCCAAGTGCCAATGCCAAGGCAAAACTAAGTAGCCAACGGTGGAACACTGTTCTCACTGAGATTTCCAGAGCGACAAGACGGACAGTACCAACATGACCTTCGATAGCTGAAGGAAAGAATAAACATGCCAACAGACAAGAAAGGACAGCATTACAGTGAGTGATAATTAAAAATAACAAAACATGGCAAAAACATACTGTTCATTCATACATACAGAAAGAGTAAACCTGACCAACAGGATACAAGTGGTGAAAGATAAAACATGGGAACTGAAAGAAGTGTTTTTAAACCTACTACTAACCCAAAACAAGGAATTAAACTTTTATGCTTCTAAAAACTCAGATGTTACATGCCTTTTCTCTGCATCCAAACAGTCTTTATAAAACCTACTACAAGCCAAGCCCCTCCAACCTCCATCCTGGCAGGACTTAATCAATGTGATGGAAAACAACCCTACAATTGATCAACAGTAGCTTCATAAAGAAAGCAATCTTATAGAAAGTCAAGAGTGAGAGGCAGCAGAACGTTTCAAGTATCAAAATGGATTTTAGCAGACAAGGATGAAACAACATAACTGCAATGAGTTAAGAAGCCACAACAACAGTAACATCATCTCGCAGAGAAAGTAACAGTTTGGCAGGCTAATCATCAAAATGACATGCATCTGATGTACGGACACACTAAATTAAACATTACATGAATACAGTAGTCACATGTCAATTTCTACAAATGTATTTGCTTTTCTGTTTTTTTTCCATTTCTTTAAAATCAAAGCTCAGTACCATATATCGGGTATGAAACAGCTTTCTGCCAACTGATAACAATGGTAAATTCTTTGACCATTACGTCATCAACGTTTCAGGCTCAACTCAGAACATCACTGCAGAGAAAGAAAATTCATCTCACTCCAACAAGAAATGAAGCGTACTTCTATCCAAGTTAAGTCATGCTGATCTGGGACACACACAAGAAAAAAAAATTAAAATAAACAAAAAAAAATTTTTTTTTGCAGCACGACTTGTTGACAAACAGTGGAGCATGCAAAATCTCCACCCTGTGTCCCGCTAACACGCACCTTGACTTCTGGAGGTGATAATCCAAAGCACCAGCAACTTATCCAACCAGTAGATCCACAGATAAACCAGGCGACTGCATGAGAGCCAGCCACTGGAAAAAGGACATCACACACCAAATGACCAGCTACAAAAATTAATCAGCCAGTCAGCTATGATGCACTTTGCCACTGCACAGGACAGAAACATGGTGCTAGATGTAGCTAAAGCGATGAGAAGGTGGGGCTGGGGGTAGTGGAATTAGGGAAGGGCTAAGGTGAAAAGCCCAGGATTGAGGCTGGGCAAGAGTGGGGGGAAGTGGGACAAGCAAGTGACGTGGCCTTGCACTTGCACTGGTCTCCATTTCTTCATTTGCTGAGGCTTGTGACAAGATGATGGTGGAGGGGAGGAGGTGTTGTGGGAGCAGGAGGTGAAGCTGGAACAGCATGCATCATCACTGCTGCTCCTGCTGCTGCTCATCAGCACACTCGCCCTGGGAGTCTGAAGTCCACAGCTGCAGCATAAAAACATGCAAGAGTGAAAGCAAAACTGTTCCTGCTAACACCATGTTCTATATTTAGGTCTTAACTTTTCTGTCATAGAAACACTTGGATTTTCAAGTTCTTGTTTTGAAAAATAATAGCAAGCATCTCTAACGATGATCCAAACCACATGAACCACAACAATCTTAGGTCAGGCAAAATGGTTTTAGAAAATCTTACTGTAAGGTTATCTCGTAACAGCTGCATTATCAATGTGCTGTCTTTGTAGGAGTCTTCATTCAACTGGTCTAAGCAAGCAATTGCATCATCGAAAGCCTGCAATAAACAGCAATAAATTATCACATGACAAGATTATAATGTCTGTTGCAAAATATTGAACAAATGCACAAATCACAAGCGACTGATGAATTACACATGCCATGGTTTCTACTTTTTTATCCATAAAATATGGGGGATTTTCATTAAAAATATTTTTGTGAATGTTGGGGAAATACTAAAAAAATTGAAGGTTTTATCAACCAGTCAGAGAGAAAATACACATCACCATTTACATGTTAATAGTAATGCTGTCCGTATCTTCACATCTGATGTCAAGAATCTGATTTATGAGTAAAATATATAATGTAAGACTCTCACAGACATTAGAGGGATTACAAAATATTTTACACAATGGCACATAACTCTTTTTACATGTTCAAATTTTTAACATCAAATTATTTACTCTTTCACATGCTGCCAATTTTCACATAATTTGGATTTTTTTGTGTTGCATGATTTATACAGGTTATGCTATGGAAAACATTTAACAGTCCCCAAGAAGCAGCCAAAGGTTATCTCTGTATACCCCAGAAAGCTCCTATATGTATGCCATGGCCTACTCCCATTTACTTTAGTTCTTCGCAGACACCCTACTATTACTTGTGATGTGTGTTGGATACCAATGTGAATGCTAATGAAGCATGGACTGCTTTTCCATAAAATATTTCTTCAAAAATTAAGCTGTAAGCCATTAGTTACTGATGAGGGAAAAGATTCCAAGATTCCAATTTTTTATTGAGGGGGGGGGCATTGGTGTTTTACACGACAAAGGCTATATTACGGCAAGCAGCCAGCCCTGTAAACAGATGTCACGTGCAGAGAAAGAACAGCGTGCCGAGACGAGAAATAACTGGGCAGCCAACCTTCACTGCATTGGTGACAGGCGCTAACCGTTGCGCCACCGGGCCGCTATGAGTAGGTCTGAGCCCATCTCAAGGGGAACAACAGCAGCCATCATAATTAACATTTTCATAAACTGTACTGTGGAAAAAACATACAACCAACTTTCGACAGTACAAGTATATAAGATACACAGCAACATTATTACTTTACATCCCAACATGGACAGTATTTGAGATTATGTTCACATAACCACATAAACTAAAAGGAAAAAAATGCAGAATTCAGGGAAAATGAAAATCTACAATGCAAGATGAGGGGAAAGAATGGGAGAAGACACAAGCTAAAGGTTAAAAAAAAAATGTACCAACTTTCCCCTTTTTAAAAGAGTTCGAATACTCTAATACTCACTTGCTTAGCAAGTTTGCATGCTTGGTCAGGATCATTCTTTATTTCATAATAAAATACAGAGAAGTTCAATGCCAGCCCAAGCCGGATAGGATGGGTAGAAGGCAGCTTAACAGCAGTGGCTGTTGCTTCCTCATAAGCAGCAGCAGAATTTTCCACATGTTCTGAAACAGTTAACGCAACAGAAGATTAAGTACTCTTTTAACTTGCACACATTTCTCCAACTACTATTCTGTTTCTTTTTGTATACCTCTGTGACTTTATGCTAGCAAATAACCATTTTAAGGTATTAAGCCAAGATATTCCTAAACTGAAAATACTAGTGTCTTATTAAAAAACATGTAGCCGCAATGATGCTTCATCATTATATCTGGTCATTTACTGATCAAGTATAAATATTACGTTACAGTGATTATTTGACAAATCTAAACACTGGAAAAAAAATTCTGCAACTCATCTTTATCCCTAAGCAACCATATTTAGCTGCCTTAGCCTAACTAGTTGGTTTTAATCAAATCAGCCATCAATATTAAACATTTTCAGTCATCACTCATCTATGCTGCTTTTTAAAATAAAGAGAATAACCTTTGGCTCTACACAGAAATTTATCTTTCAAAATGGCACAAAAAGTAACATCCTTACCCTAAAAATCTTCATCTAAACCAAGCCAAAATCTCTTTTTCGGCACATCTTTTCCACAACATTGGGTTCTAGTATTATTTTAATATACCCTTATAACTGCAGCTCTTCAGGATTAAATGGCTCACACCTCTAATAAAAAATATTATCAGTTTTATATCTATATAAAATGTGAATATTATTACAGCTAAATATATCATTAAAACCCAAAACAGGATGCTACTGAGTCACTTTTAAGGGGTAGCTCCAGAGTGTACTTATCTGCCAATGAGTGTACACCAGACTAATCCTCTGTAGCAGAGCAAACATTATAAAACCCAAGCCTTTAAAGATGGGATTTTATTTTATAACCCTTGTGTTATGGAAACAGGTTAAAGCCCGAGTATGTGTGGCAGCATATCCCTATTGATAACGTGCTCAGTGATGATCTCAGCACAAAATTATGACAACAGATTATATTAACCTGCAATTGTGGACTAAGTTTGTGCTTGATTAGATCAATCCTAACATATATCACAATAAGAAACAGAATCAGTTCTGTTATCTTAACATTCAGGTCAGGTTACTATGTGCTAAAATCACCTACAATGGCCAACGGTCACTGACCTTTCGAAATGTGTAAACAAAATACATGCACCACATTGAGCTACAGGTACAGTATTATCACATAGTTTGACAAATGAAAGGGGACATTTTAGTGAGGGGCAACCAGTTTTGTATATTGTTTCAGCATGTTATTCTCAAATTTAATTCATTCACATAAAATTGAGCTTATCTAAACATTTTTTACAAAACAAAACCCTTCATAAACATGTAGTCAATCTTACCCCTAGTAGCAAAGTCAAAAAGCAAGGCAAAGGAATATAAAGAGATAAAAAGTATACGTAAAACAAAATCCAATACTTCACATAACCTACAATATGTCCTCAAAATGTATATCACTGGTTACTTTAAAAACAATAAGAATGAACTTAAAACATTTTTAAACGAAGTGTACTAAACCTACCTGCTCTCTGTTCACCCAGTGAAACTTCAGACAAATAACGATAGTAGTCTCCTTTCATCTTCAAATAGAACACTTTACTTTCGCACTGGACTGTGTCGGCTTTTGCAGTTGGTATGAGGTACAGTGTCAGCAACTCCTGTAACAAATTCTTTCATGCTACTGTTCTTGGTGACATCTACTGATTACTGTAGAACCAGATAATCAATTTTGTGCCAGCATGATACAATGTCTTGCCAATTTAAAAAGTAAAATTATTAGTCTCCCAGTATGTTTTAATTGCTGCTAGTACTTTTTTGGAGATGTCGGTGGCAGTTAAGGGGTGCTTTATAACAGGACCCTAACGAAATCCACTTTAGGATGTAATATCATAATGTGTTAATTAATCCCCTTTTCATTATCATGATTTTGGGCAATATTAAATGGCGAATATAACTGTTACAATCCTGGCAGTATATCTCAAAGATCACATTATACTCTGTTTAAATAACGAACTCAGCATGGGGTGCATTTATGAATTCAGCTCCTATCATTTATCTAGCTGGCTTCGTGAATGCTTAGATATTCGTGTTATATATTTATCAATGCTGCTGTCTTTATTGTCCACTGTAAAGTGTTTAAATGTCGATGGAAATATAATCGAATCTGAGCTTAAATCAATTAACGCACCACCCATCTGCTCTGAACCCATTTTAATTCTTGTCAAGTAAAGAAAATTCACTAAAACCACATTCCGCTGTGTCTGTAAAATATCCGTAGTCGAAAATTGGCAACCATTTTGAATGTCATTGTGGGCGACAAAGGTTATAGTAATATATTATTTATTATGCGATCAACTATAAACCGGGTTTTAGAAAAGGTTTGATTTATATTTATCTGAGTCCCTAGCTCTGATCAGCAACAGTAACACAAAGCGACACATTCATTTTTTACTTCCTGAAAAGGGAAAGGCGTCAGCTACTAAACATGATCGGATGACATGTTATACATACCAACACCTCGTTGCAGATTTTTTTAAGCTCCTCTTCAATTTTTTCTCTGTATTTTCTCGCCATTTCGAGTTTCTTGTCATTTGCTTCGGTTTTTTGCTCGATACTTGAGACAACTCTCCAGGCCGAACGTCGAGCGCCGACGACGTTTTTGTAGGCAACCGACAGCAGGTTCCTCTCCTCGTTGTCGAGTGGAGTTTTTGGATCAGCGGTATAGCCCCCCGTTACGCATTGATTCATAAACCCCGACATGTCATCATATCGTTCAGCTTGCTCTGCAAGCTTTGCTTTTTGCACGCACTTGGTTTTAGGCAACATACTTGTGTGAGAATCCTAGCACTTCACACGCAAACGGACTCACCGGAATAAGCAGAATGTATCCAAAATGGCGGAGCCGTGCCCTATTTTCCAGTCCAGTCCCCTTTAGTAGACCTAAGATAAAGAAATCAGTATAGTACAATCTAGATCAATAAACAGCATCAGTTTATCATATTAAACTGACTTTGTGATCATAAATTAAATATGTCCCTAAAATATAGCAAACTTTGTTTATTTAAGCAGCGAACTATATTTTTCGTGCAGTTTTTCATTCAATAAGAACCGAATCGCAATATTAATTCGCGAACTGAGGGACTGCACGAACTCTAGCGATCTTGACGTCATGGTTTCTATGACGATGCCGTTCCCGACCGATCATTTCTTTTTCAACAATTTTCCTAACCTTTTACTATTAAAAAGTTTCTCATAATATACAAAGTGGTAATTTTTATATTATTATGTATTTTAAAAATGCTTATATAAACCCATCAACCCTAAAACCCGATAGCTTCCTGTTTTGATGTCCACGTGCATCAACTTACTCTGTATCACTGAAAATGCCTAAGTCTAAACGTGATAAGAAAGGTAAACGTAGGAAGCATTTTGATAACTTTGAGTAAATAATTTTTTTATTTATAAGATTGTATTTGCGTTTTGTTTTTTTTCAAGAGCCCATGCATAAAAGCGCTGATTCTAGTGTACAAGTTAAGGTCTAATCCAATTCGTTTACAATTGCAATCTGAAGCAGCATCTACCAGTCACAGTACTAAACAATATGTTCTCTTTTTTCAAATCTCTTGCATAAAACCAGTTACTCTCAGTTTCCATCAGTAGCACATATATCATGAGTCAAATGTAAAATTGAACTGAAAATGCTAATTGAGTACTGAGTTAATTTCTCATTTAAATGTGTAATGACAATTCTTTATTAACGAGAGATAAAATAAGCAAGAAGATGCTTTTTTCCATGAATAAAAATGCAATTTACACAGAGATGTCACATGGTTAGACACGCATGTTTAAAACTTCCTCCTTCCACCCGACATGTGCAAAACGAGTACTGATAAAAATGTTGTCATAGCTCTCATTACTTTTTTCCAATGTGTATAATTTGATTGATGGGATGGAGTTATGTGGAATACAAAAGCTTCAAAGCCACAAGAGAGACATGGCTTTTACATAATACATAGCCTTTCTATCCACACACACACACACAAAATGAACAAATTCTTCCTAATGTGTATCCTGCATGAGGACAAGTACAACTATGAGCACATACCTTTGAAAAGGCATCACACTAAAATAAGCTGGATAATTCCCATGTATTAAAAAAGAAAATAAAGGTTAGAATGGTTGTTTAAAATTCTTGTAGACTGGCAAATGCTGATGTACTGTGAATTGTCTTCCTTTATATCTTATTAATCAGTGTAAAGGCCAGCAGTGTACAGTGCTCATTGATTGATATATCAGAAATGCAGTTGATTATTTGTAATACCATTTATCAGAAAGGTTCATGTATGCTGAAGATTCAATCTTAACAGAGACCTTTTTTTTTTTTTTGGCAGTGTCCTTGACACAGACAAAAAAGAAAGGTCTTGCTCTGAAACAGAAACTGATTGAGGATGTAAGTTTTTCCAGAAGTTTTCTGTCTTAGATTAGAACTTTAAGACATGTTTTTTTAATATATTAGTATATTTGCTTCTTCACATATTTAAAAAAAATGAAAGAGGAGGGAGAAAAATGTTAAGAAAAGCTCTTGATATCATGTTATCTAGTATTTTTCTTGCAGTGTTAAATTCACTAATTTCTATGTTTTTTGTTTTCCATAACTGTAATAAATTTTTTCACAGTTGTGGGTCATATGGTTTGGCAGACCTACAAACTAGCCAGGAATAATAAACTTGAAGTCAAATCACATAGCAAAAATATGAGATTGGGGTGTGTGCATATGTGCATGCACGATGTGTGAGTGGGGAGAGAGAAGTACATGGAGGATATAGGTTTCAGATTTAAAGCATTTTAAAATTGCTTCTTTTTCTAGATTCGAAATTGTGCTGGTAAATATGCAAGAATCTTCACTTTCTCTGTGAAGAATATGCGCAGTGTCTTTATGAAGGACATTCGAACTAATCCTGAATGGCGCGACAGTCGGTCAGTAGCATCTTTGAATCTTTTTTTTCCTGCGCCCATATCTTAGAAAGTAGTTGTAAGTTTTTTTTTAGAAAATAGCTTCCCTTTCACTTTTAGGATTTTGAAGCCATAGCAGTAGAATATTTGGTTTTGCTGTCATCAAGGCTACAGGTAGTAGCAGAGTTTAAAACATGCTGATGATTTACACATTGCAACTGCCTCAGTTTTTTGAACCAAATAAAAACATTCAGGGCTTCTGGTAAGGCTAAATTCTTTGGGGTCCCAGGGACCCCTTCTTCAGATTTTTAAGGGGTCCTTGTTCTTCGCCCAACTTTGAATGGGACCCCATCGACGAAAATTGAAGGGGTCCTCTGAACTTTTAATGCATACTGTACGCAATTTTTTTCATAAGCAGAAGCCCTGTTATTAGAGGTTATTGTGAAAACATATCTTACATAGAACCATTCATTTGAACAATTATAAAGTAACAGCAATCTGAATCCTTAAGGTGCCCATAGATTTTCATAGTGGAAAATACAATTTTATTTCTGCAGATTCTTCTTTGGCAAAAATAAAGTAATGCAACTTGCCTTGGGTAAAACAGTTGAAGATGAGCAACTTCCCAATCTTCACTTACTGAGCATGCACATGCAAGGAGAAACTGGTCTTCTCTTTACAGATAAGAAACAAGATGATGTTTTGAAGTAAGTGGGAGTTTTTGTTTTTTAGTTCGTGCAGCAGTGTAACTCGTCCTGTCTGTGCATGCGTGTGCGCTTGTGCACATGACATAAGAAAGTGGGAAAGCTAAAAGGTAGCATAATGTGACAAAAATGAAATCTGAAGTTCCCTCAAAAAGACATAAAGAAGCTCAGTAAATGTATTGAAAAATGCATAGTGTTTTAGGTGTTTTACTTGTACAAATATGAACAGGTAGTTTTATGTTAAGTAACTGGTACATTGTCTTTGTATATCACAAATACTTTACCATGGCTAAGAACAGCCATAACAAAAATCCCATGCTGTCGACCATCTGTCCATCACATTAGCCATAAGGAAATCCATGCTTGGGTTGACAAACAGTGAATCATGTTTATCAAATATATAGTTTAGTATACTAGAACTAAATGGTACCCTGACAATGAATTTTCGCGAACAAAAGGGAACAGTTCTGTTACGTGGTTACTTTTGCTTTCAGGTTTTTTAAAACTCACAAAGTTCAAGACTTTGCACGACCAGGCAACAAAGCTACTGAAACGGTGGTGATTAAGGAAGGTCCCCTGCCTTCCATAAGCTATGTTAGTGAAGATCAGCTGAGAAAACTTGGGCTGCCTATTGAACTGAAGCGAGGTTTGTATGATAAAATATAAATAGTATGAAGTAGCATTCTGCTTTAAGATGTTACATGTAACATAATCAATCAGAAACGACTTGAAAAAGAAGAGTAGAAGGCGAGGCAAAAGCACATCGGAACCACATGGGCCCAACGGACGAGTGTTGCCCAAAACCGGGTCTGCTGGCGAGGTGGTGTTGCGCCGTTATGATCCTCGAGGAGTAACAAGGACTTAAACTAATTAATCAGAAAATGTGCACGTCTTTGTAAGAATGCATCACCTTTCTTAGCATTTGTGTTCTGATAATTCTAGTCACCTGCTAACCGTTTGATAATAGCGTGTTTGTTTGTTTGTATATCACTCTACCACAACATAGGCTTATGCTGTAAACACCAATCAAGTACACAAAAAGTATAAGAGCTAGATATTGCACGAAGGTAAAAAGTGAAAGAGATCATATGGAACAATATTAAGACTCAGGGCTTCTGCTAAGGCTAAATTCTTTGGGGTCCCAGGGACCCCTTCGTCAGATTTTTAAGGGGTCTCTGTTCTTCGCCCAAATTTGAATGGGAACCCATTGACGAAAATTGAAGGGGTCCTCCGAACTTTTAATGCGTACTGTACGCAATTTTTTGCGTAAGCAGAAGCCCTCAGACTAGATTCACCACTCCGTATATTTCTTGGACAAGTGTATTTTGTTGGGAAATCATAATTTAGCAAAGGATTTTGGCTGTGGATAGATGCAGATTTTCAGCATTAAAGTGAGCATGACAGTCATGTTATGGTGTAAAATTAATGTTCTGTGTATTGTTATATCATGTTGCTGCATTTCCTGATTTTGTGTATTAATCAAGATTATATTATATTTGTTTGTTAGAGCCTTCGATTTCTTTTTTAAGAATTTTTATTTACAGGTCACTGGCGTTAATCCTTCATCTTAACTCGGCCCCAAATGGCTGCTTTCATCCGCCACAAAACACATGAGAACTTATAAAAGCATTCATCTTAACTTGAAACCACAGTCAGGACTTTTTTCCCAGCACTACAAAAGAAAAATCAATTATCCCCTACCCCACCAATCTTGAGCATGGACACCATGCTGATAATGAATTGCATTAAGGTATTATAAAAACCAGGTGCTTGAACAGCAGAATTGGGTACAGTCCCTTTAAACACGGGAAAGTAAGGAATTAAGCTGTGTGCTGTTGATGAGCTGGGGGATAGAGATATTTAACTTTTCTTCATGTTGGTTAAAATTAGGCTGATCCTTTCTAAAGATTTCAGGGAATTCTGAGAACTTACCTTTTCAGCAGTTTTTTCAATGCAATTAAATAATATCTTTAGCTTCTCATTATAAGTTACAGAAGCTACAATCATTTCTTCTGTGGGGAGGTGCAGAATTTGAATATCTTCTTCTCAATCATTTAAAAATCATGTGACTAAATTTGATTGGATAATGGTGGTAACCATGCTACCCTACTAATACTATCACATCATCTACCCTCAAGTTATAGTTTTGTTTAAAAAATATAATTACCTGACACAATAGCTTTTACACATATTTTTAGGCGTACTTAAATATTAATGTGTTGCATTGCTGCCCACAACATGTGACAATGGAAGTTTAAATGTCGTGTTTCAGAGTGTAGATGTGTGACTGAAGATAGTTCTTTGATTTTGAATTATTTCTGTTTGTACTTCATCCATTAAGTAACATTATCAGTAAGTTTTTATTATTTTCTGAGCTGATTTTTGTTTTTGAGTATGACTAACTCAAGTCTGGTTTGATATTGTGCAGGTGTTATCCATCTTTTGCATGATTATCCAGTCTGCAAAAAAGGTGAAATTCTTAATCCACAGCAAACCCGCCTTGTGGTAGGTATCTTTTATGTCATTAAAACTGTTGTTTCTCACCAGTCTCTCTCCTCCATTTGGCTCCTCTTTCTTCGATCCCAACAGCTAAATAAATTGTTCCTTTCTTTACAGTTGTCAGTATATTGTGGGCATCAAGACTCTACAGCTAGGTTCTTAAAGTTTGTAGCAAAATGTATGCACATTGTAAAATGTGTATTGATAAATGCATTAAAATGTCGCCAGTTCTTTCCACTGTTCATTGTCAAATATTAACACTGGCTGGGTCGGGGAGGGCAGTGTCATACTCCATAAAGATAATTCAGTCAAGCATAATTGTATTTTCTTTCCCCTCCCCTTTCAAGTAGAGTCTTTCTGTATAGCAAAGCTCAGTATAAGAAGAAAAGATTTTAAATGTTACTGGTGTTTGAAGCAGGGATATTTTGGAGGCTTCCTACTTCACTTTATGTTTCCCTCCCTCTCTTTTCCATTTTTTATTTATTTATTTTTTTTTGCAGAAACTTTTAGGGAAAAAGATGGCCAACTTTCATGTTATTCTGAGCGGTGTGTGGACAAAAGATAATGGTTGGCAAGAACTGACAAGAACTGTTAACAAGTCAAATGCTCAAAAGAAACACAAGCCTGGAAAAGGTATGAAGTAATATGTAACTCTGCAACATTTTTTTGGTTTGTTTTATTTTGTCCATGTTTTTATTTTGAATTTAACGTGACAGTCTTTTTCACATGTTATTCTTGGTTGCCATGAAGTAAAAAACTTGTGATTTTGAATTTTGGCATAGCATTATGTCTGCTGATGCACTCGATTTTTTTCTCTCTCTTTAGCAAAGGCCAAAAAGAGTTCAAAATTGAAAGAAGAGAGCATGGAACTTGATGCTGAAGCCAGTGATCAAGAGGAGGGTGTTGAGGAGGATGGTGTGGATGAACAGGAGGAAAATGATGAAAGCTCGTGATTCATCTTGAACGCTGAATGTATGTTAGTGAATTTGTGTGAAGAGAGAGGATACTGCATCTGGCATGCTTGTTATGATTAAAAAAAGTGTCTGAATTGAAATTTATGTTAGTTATGATTGTTCGCTTGTGTGTTTTCAAGAAGGGTTAGAAATCGGGTTCTTCATAAATCATGATGGAAACTCTTCTTTCAACAAATAAAAATTTTTCTTTTGCTATGTTTACCCATAGTGGCATTGGCTGTCCCCATTTTTCCCTCCCCTTCTGACATGCACACTTTCTTTATCAAGGCAGTGAGAATCTGGGCTCATGTCTTGTCGAACTAGTGGTTGTGGCTTCTCATGACAGCTAGACACCTACAATATAATGCAGCTTTATTGATCCCCAGGGGCAATATTGATTGCTGTCTTTGTCACCTTTTTCTCTTGCACTCTTTCTCCCTTTAATTTGTGTGTGTGTAAAGACATGCTCATCCAGTTGTTAAAGCAACAAAGGTGGAGGTAGACAACCAAAAGACTGGATTCATGACACCATTTATTTTCAGAGTAGAGAATAATTATGACTTCAGGTAATTGGAAAAACGGGAACTAAACAGATGTATATTATTTTACAAACACAAAAGTTAAAAGCAAATACATTATGAATAAGTTAAAATACAGCAAAAAGACATGCATCTTGGGCACAAGTTGCCAACATCTGGACCAGCTTAACTTCAGTTAGATCGCAAGAGTCTGTGGAGGTGAAAACGGATCCAAAGTGAAATGATGTTTGTAAAATTTGAAGATCAAATACTGTTCAGGAAGCTCTTAGATAACTTGAAACAATACAATGTTTTAGTCTGGTGACTAAAGTGTTAAGCATGCTTTGGTAATTGCTTGAAAGGTGGTGGTGTTGCAACTTAATGTTGATTGACCATGTGCAGCAGTCTTTAACATTAGCCTACCCCTTTCCTACAGAAACAAGGCAATAAGAGTTGTTAGTACTGTGAGCAGACGATAGTGGAAAGGTCCATGTAATCACCGGTTTCATTCCAGACGCGAGCTTATCGCATAATTTAAATAGTTTGTGGATTTTTGTTCTTAGGTGGAAAAAGTGTTTCCGGTATTATCCAAGCGTTCATGAGATTGACAAGTTTTTGAAATTAAAGTAGAATAATAGTGTTCTTGTGTAGGTAAGAAAAGTACCTCCATATGAGATTTTTTTCTGGATACAAATTACCATTCATAAAATAGTATGATTGCTTTGAATGAATCAGCGGCAGTTATTTGTGGAACAAAATTCTCATTGGTGTTGAATATACCAAAATTGCAGATAAGTACATAAAATTCACTTAAATCTTTATTCAATTTTCGTTTGCTCTTTTGACATACAAGTAGAGAAATGCATATACAATACACGTAATGTTGTTTAAATGAAGGCATAAAGAATTAAAAGAATACGGGTAGAACATTCGCTCCACTGTGCCTAACGAGACCTGGGTGAGCACTGCATGCATGGCTGCATGCTTATTTTTAGGTTGTTGCTGATCTTCAGGGCTGAACAAAATATTCGGGTATCAAAGAGCGATACGCTTCATGTTTCTGCACGCATCTGAGACATACAGGTACACACAGGTATGCAGATATCAGTTTCAATCTTGTAAAGCAAGTTTCTACACAGACCTCCAGCTTTCCGACCGCCTTACGAAGCAATAACCGAACTAAAAGATGTATATGGGTTACACAGTTTCTTTGGCAACATGAAATGGACAAAAACACGAAGATCAGACACTTTCATGTGAGTATCTCTCATGGGGAAGGGAGAACAGGAGGGCAAGAGCGGGGTAGGGAGGGAACGAGGAGACAGCCCCGTCCACAAGTCGACGCGCTCGGATAAAGAGGTACATCGAAAGAGTTCAAATGCGATGATTTTGTTAGGGTTTGAAATCGATGCAGGGTTTTTAGTAATGTGAGCTGGCTTTCAGATATCACCAACCTATTTGAGCAAATTGTATAGAGAGAGCACTTCTGCTGCTTGAGGGAGATTTTTAGAGTCGGGGCCTTTAACTCTAGTCATACCAATAGCACCCACACGTGTCGGAGTATAGTTTTAAAACTTTACAAAATAGATCTTTCTAAGTATGTTGAGGTAGATTATGGCAACACAATAGTACAGCGCAGCTTTTCGTAAAAGGAATGTGTCTGGAAACATTCCGCTTGCATTGTTCTTTTCCATAAAAATGACTAGACATCCACATAACAAATACTTGCCGAGAGCATTGACCTCGTAGTCAAAACTCCCATTCAGAAAGGTACAATGTAAACAGACGATAACTAAGTGCAATGGAAATTGTTCTCAACACTTACCGATAGCGATAACATTTTATCTTTTCCTGTCCAAATTTTGGAGCAAAAAAAAAAAAAAAGCCGCTTGGAGGCGAGAGAATTTGCCTCAAAAACCGTCCCAAGTGCTTCTTGCTTGCATTAAAAAAAAAACCGCTGTCGAATTTACTGGTTTTTACTTTTTAAAATTCCATTCATAAAAATAATAATAATTTAAATTAAACCAACTGTAAAAGCGAAAAAGTGGAATCAGACTAGACAGAGAATGAGACAAAATAGTGGTGTAAATTAATTATAAATTAAAAACTGACATGAACATTTATTTTCATTCGTTATATATTCTTTACACACGTGTACAATCCTGCCCCACAAGCACACAGATTGATGATCATAAAAACATACGAATTAAAAAAAAAAAAAAAAAAGCTACTACAGTACCAGCAAGTTGCCCTTAGGTAAAGGGCAAAGTCTAAGCTGTCGTATTTTGGAATAAAAATTGGTGAACCCAGTTTTACTGCATCCATGTGTTATTGCAGGAGGAACACAGGATTCAAAAACTGAAACCTATGCAATGACTAGAGACTTGAGCACTTCCATCTTCGACACACAAGCTCATGTTTCAATATCAGCTTCATGATATTTCATGAAACTATATAGTTTTCATTACATTTTTTTTTTAAGAAAACAAGCAGTGCCTTGTAGAATGTATGCAACACAATGTAAAATGAGCACAAACATTATCGAATGTAAAACTTTAAAGTGTACTTGAAAATGCTTCATGTTTTACAATTTTGTCAGGTGATGTAGACGATAATGACGATGAGGCCCTTAATTTGTGTAGACTGACGATAAAAGTAATTTCACCCAACGACAAGGCGCTCAGCTTGCAAACAGAAAACAACTGACAAAAAGAGAAAAAAAAAGAAAGAAAAAAAAATCATCTTTTTGGCACAGTCGTAATCCAAATAATTTGTACACCGTCACTTTCAAAGGTAAAATAATACTTCGTTAGCAGCTTTACATGTCAGTCGGCTTGACATTGCCGCATTCCACAAATTTGTAAACAATACAAGAACATCAATTTGCATCTACATGGAAGCTGACTCACACACGTTTGAGATCTTTGAATACCACAATCTACCTGGTTGATGTTGGAGAAATATTACTGAACACAGACATCAACACCCATGTTATTTTATACTGAACGGGGTAGTGGAATAATTAAAAGAATATCAACGTTTATCTAAAGTGTACAAAGCGATAATTCATTGGAATTCAATGAAGTCAGGAATGAGATCAACAAAGGGAGACAGACGAGGACGTGGTTCTGCTGAAATAATTCAGTTAGCATTATCTGTCGTGAGTTCATGATAAGAGTTCAGTGCAATTATTTCGATGATACAACGATATGCTTGAATATTATAAGCATGAGATGATAGTTATCCAATAATGTCTACACAGGTCCGTCAAATGTTAAAAATGTCCAGCAACATTAGGGGAGAGAACCCCGAGAGTTGTTTACGAGTGACGGCCCTTTATCAGTAGCCTTCTCGCTGTGTTTGTAGATGGGTTTCCTGTGGACAATAAATCGTGAGCTATTGAAGTGAACATTTAGCGCTTTACTTTTCAGATTCTTGGTCTCGGGGAGTTTCAGATGTGTTTATCTAAAGTTCAGTTCCACCGAGATTAGATTTGGACATGACCTTTTGACCCGCTTCGCGCACAGCAAAAATTGTTTCTCGGAGTCTTATGGATCACCCGTAGTCATCGCTCCACATCGTTGCATTAACAATACATTTCCAGACTAGTTTGAAGTCCAGTTTTTGTTATTGCTTTTTTTTTTCTTTTTTGTCTTTATATTTTCGACTAGATTTTTGCATTTTGCGGCAAAACACAGATTGTCAGTTTAAAGCATCGTTTTACCCAGCCACCTCATTGATAAGGCTTTTGAAGTTCTCGTCATTTTCAAAGTTATCTCCTGCTTCGTACCGCCTGTCACACACGACATCCTTAACGTAAGTACGTATGTGTGTGTGTTTAGATCGAGAATGGTGGGGGCATGGGTGAATGAAAGAAAAAGTGTGAAACAGAGCCAGGGGTGAGTACTGATCTCCTATAACATCAGTTGTGTGCCGTGCGTGCAATGTGCAGGAAGAACTCAAACTTGTCTTTGCAGACCTCCCCACACATGTTGCACTTAAACGGGTCCTGGTAGCCATGGAAACCCATGTGCACGGCGTGCATGACGCTCTCTCTGAAGGAGATGTCACAGAAGCTGCATTCGTACGACTTCTCCGCAGGGACCGCGTGCAGAGCTTTGTGCCTGGGTTCGCTTGTGCAGGATGGACCCTGCTGAACTGTCTGCGCGTGCGTGGACAGCCTCTGCGGGACTGCAGACAGTAGAGGAGGACGACTCCCAACGCCGTTACCACTCATCCTGCCAGAGGACGTGGGGTTGTCGTTCAGCCCACAAGGAGATTCGGTGGAAGGAGGAGAGATCGGGGTGATGGTTCGTCGGCCTTGACCTCTACTGGCAGGCCGTTGGCTGGGTCATGAAGGATCTTCCATGCTACTTCCGCTCCTCTCCTCATGGCGGGTGTCACAAGCTTGCGACGGTGGTGGTAGATCTCGTTGAGAAGGATAGTGTTCCCTCTTTCCGGTTCCTCTCGATACACAGAGGTGCTAGCTGTCGGACTGGTCGGTGTCGAACCGGAAGCGTCCGGCCTGGACATGACTGGCGGTCGAGGCGGCGAGAAAGGCGGGTTGCCGAGATTGAATTTTTCTAGAGCCGCCACTCGTTGGTGTGTAGCACCGGCATCATCGTTCAGGTTCTGTCGTAGTCCTTCGTATTCGTCGCCGTCTGGCGGATCATCAGCGGCACCAAAACCACAGTTACCGTCGTAATCAGCCTCCTCCGGCTTGTCCTGTAAATTGGAACTTTCTTTCTTGACCGCGACCTCCAGGCCACCGTTTCTTACTGATGCAGCGGGTGCAGGTGTCGGTGTTGAAGGCGCAGCGAGTGCCTGGATATCAGCTGGGTCTGACTCGTTGCTGTCGCTCTGATACGGCGACGATGACGTCTGCTTCTCCTGCAGCTTCAAGCACAGCGCCTCCAGCTTGTACGCCTTGCCCTTGCGCGAGCGTTTCCGGGGACTGCTTCCGTGCACCTCACCGCCATTGCAAGAGTTCTCCTCGCTAGACGCTACCAAGGGCTCCGCAAAGCCGCGTTTGAGGTGTACGGCAGGTTCAAGGGTCGAGGTTGTCGGGGGCGAGGGAGAACCAGGGTAAGGAGGTGATGCCGACTTGGGTTTGTTGGTCAAGTCGAGCGGCGATTCCTTTAGAGCGGCTGGCTCGCTGGGCGGACTTGCGATGGACGTCATCGATGACATATAGGGCGGTAGCGAAGCTGCAAGTGGTAGTTGCTGTTGTTGCTGCAACGACGGTGGGGGTGAAGACTGTGGCAAGGGGCCAAACTTTAAGGTCATTTGTCGGATGATGTCAGCGCCGTCTTCTTGCGGTGGTCCATCACGTCCCTGCTCACCTGCCATTGGAATCTGGCTTTTGGGGAAGATGTTATAGTCGTTCAGCGGACTCCTGATCTTTGGACTGCTTTGATCGTAAGCATTTCGTGAAAGGGAGTTAACCCTGGAGTGGCTTGCCTCGCTGGAATGGCTTGCCAGGCTGTTCTGCTGAGCAGGAGAAGGGCTGGCTTCTGAGACGCTGCTTCGGCGGTACATGGTGTCCGCCTGCACCGCCAAGGAAGTTGAGGTTGGCGGGTGAGATGGTGGGGGTGCTGACATCCGACGTGCTTGAAGCTTCGTCGCTTGATCCTCCAGCGCGGCAGGCGGTGGCTGCAGCGTGTTGTTTGTGGGTGGCTTGCACAGTCCCTCATTTGCCTTCAGTTCATGGACATTCTTCAAGTGAAACTCCAGCTGCTCTATGGTGTCGCTGAGAAAGTTGCAAAAGTTGCACTTGAACCCACCAGCAGCGCCTTCTTTCTCCGCACCGGATCCCTCCCTCTCTAACAACTCCC
Organism: Pomacea canaliculata; assembly: GCF_003073045.1. Classification (NCBI taxonomy): domain Eukaryota; kingdom Metazoa; phylum Mollusca; class Gastropoda; order Architaenioglossa; family Ampullariidae; genus Pomacea; species Pomacea canaliculata. The sequence continues at coordinate 17,044,021 of NC_037593.1, forward strand.
TACTTTTAAGATTATGCCTGGCGTCAAGCCTGTCCATGCTGGGTAGCATCGGGTGGGAAGGATGCCCCGGACTGCCCAGCGCGCTAACAGGGATAAGGGGCGGCGGTGGGTGTATGGTGTTGGGTAGCAAGGGCCAGTAACCTGCTGCTGCCATAATTGCGCCGTTGAGCACGGGTAGGCCCCCGTGTGATGTAGAGGGTGGCGCATAGGAAACAAGCCAGACATCATGGACTCGGGTGCGACGTTGTTGTCCTTCTCCTTCCTCAGCCCTCGGGGTCCGCGAGGTGGACCCCTCTTGGCGACGAGAGTGAGGCCGGACATCTTGGCGTCGATACCTTGGGGGAGACTACCGTCGCTGTTGAGTACGGCAGCTGGCTGGTGGCGGTGCTTCCTCAGGTGCAACTTGAGGCTGTGGCAGTACTTGGTGGCGTAGGTGCAGTCGGCGCAGCGGTACTGGTACACGTTAGTGTGGGACTTCATGTGTGAATTCAGCATGGACCTGTTCACGCACGAGTAGTTGCACTTGCCGCACTTGTAGGGCTTGGACCCGAAGTGGTTGCGCAGGTGGTACTCGAGGTGGTGGCGGTACTCGGTGACGAACGGGCAGTTGGGGCACTGCAGGAGCTTGTCTTCTTTGATATGTGTGCGTGCATGATCCCAGAAACTCGACCTGCAGCACAGATAAGCTATGTCTCAAAAGCGATCAAAAAAAATAAATAAATAAAAATTTTTAAAAAATTAAAAAGAAAAGAAAAAAAAGGACGGAAAGACAGGATTTTTCTGTAATTTGTACACAGACAAACGCGCGCGCACAGAGACATTACTACTAGGAGTGAATCACTGACAAAGTAGAAGTATTTGATCACCTTGTTTGTACAGGAGAAATCGCACTGTTTGCACCTGTAGACCTTAGGCCGTCCAGGAACTGCCCTTTGCTTGTTCTCAGTGTCTGTGTGGAAGTCCTTGATGTGCCGCTTTAGTCGCCCTTCCGTTCGTGAAGTGTAATCACAGTGAGGGCAGCGATACCCGAAGTGCACAACCATGTGTTGATCAAACTCTTCTTTTGTTGGCCCTGAAGCGTGGAATTGGTTAAGTTGATGGTCATCTTTGTAGTTAAAACATTCGTGTCAAAAATACTGCTTCTTTTTAAATAGCATACACGCATTCCGGGTTTTAATGAATACACAAAAAAAAAATCAAATCCTATAAATGGTATTTTTGAACAAACAATCGTCGACTTTGTCCTTTGCTTCGTGGTCTACAAAAATAAGTATTATTTTAACTAACTCTGATTAGGGAGGGTAGCACTATGCTTCACTCGTCAGCTCGTTATATAAATAAAGAGCTTTAGTTTGGTTTCTTTACTATAACTTTCAAGACCAACCTGAATGGTTTACGTTTCTTGCAGATATCGGTAGATACTGGTGATTTAAAACCTACTGTAAATTTCAGCTTCTAAAACCCATTAATTAACTATCCGCTAGCAAAGAACACGATTCAGTAGACATAGGCGACATAAAACTAATTTCACCCTACAAAACCCATCCGTTAATTAATTATTCGCTACATTTCGCACATTTGATCAACGAGCGCAGGTTACGGTGTACTTCGTCACGTTGGTGCGCCATTAGACAGAGAGAGAGAGAAAGGAAAATGAGCGACAGTTCGGGATATTCGTATGTTCAGTCTGCATTTCTTGTGCTAAAGTAGCAGATTTTCAGAACCACGAGAAATGCAGACTGTCAACGTCCGAATAATCCGAACTGTCGCTCATTCTTTCTTTCTCTGAGATAGTTGTTGATTAATTATTAATATACCTATGCGCACATATATACACGCTGACAAAAGATTACTCACAAGCGTACTTTGGGCTCATTTGCACAGGCATGCACACACACAGTCTCTCTTACCTGAGTATTCACATATGTGACAGAAGTAGAGATGGCTATCGTTTGAGTTGAGCATAGCAGAAGGCTGCACCCCGGGTGCCAACCGATTCAGAAACGGTGGTTGCGGTAAGCCTGAAGTCGGCGATAAAATCATTCCTCCGCCTGCTCCACCGAACCCACCCGGCATGGGAGGGAAGGGAGGCAGCCTGTTTGAGGTCAGCGGAAATTTCATGGCCGGGGGGTGCAGCGGCATGGACCCCACGTCCGGCTCCCTGGCGGAAGAACCTTCCGGGGCTGGCGCTTCATTCTTGTATCCTGGGGGGTATCTCGCGTTAAGATGACCAATGTCCGTCGAAGAACAGCTGCCGTTATTGTTGTTTCCATGGCTACCATCCGCGGACCCTGGCGACGCGGGTTTGTCGCGCTCTTGCTTCACCGATGGTTGGCCGCCCAAAGGGGGCGCAACTCTTGACTGACTGTACGTGTACATGTTCTCGCTGCTCCCCCTTGAACCGTGGAAGCCGGCGCGAATAAAGTCTGGCTGCGATGTCAAGCCTGGCATGAGGCCATTGGTGTCCGGAAAGTACTGACTGCCGTACATGGCATACGGGTGTGGGAGCCTGGCATCCCTCAACATGCCACCCTCCTTCTCACCGTCTGAAAACTCCCCGTCGGAGCCTTTGAAGTACACCTGGTGTGACCGCGGAAGGAAATCGTTTGGACAGCGGCCCAGCCCCATTCCGCCGCTGCTGTTCATCTGTCGCCGGCCGACAAAGACGTCGTCGTCGTTGTAGTCGAGCTCGGCGTCTGAGCTGCTCAGCGAGTCGTTACGGTCCGACCGTAAGTAGTGGATGTTGTCACCGGAATCCTTGTCGTGAGCCGGCGCGGAGGTGACCATCTCCAGGTGCGTCTTGTGGACAAGTGAGTCTCCTGCGTCTGCCAGGTGGCAGTGGTGGTCACTTCGCCACAACGGTTGTCGGTGTTGGCGGCGGCGGGGACGTATGTTGTTGCAGCAGCTGTGACTTGGGCAGAAGATGTTGCGGCGATTCTTGGTGGCGGACTGTCTGTTCTCCCGCGTCCTGCGACATCACTTTGTCCAGAACATCGGCCACTTTCATCAGAACATCGCTCCTGTAACAAAACAAGCAGCCATCCTCAAATCTGTGTGGATAGAAATCAAACATTTTACAAGCACACGCTGTGTCTCCTGGTCACGGTCCACTATATCTTTTCTCCCTACAAAATCTTCCATTTTACAACGAAAGTGCTAGTAATCTGTACGAACCAAATAAACCTTAAAAAGAAAGGCTTTCTCGTAAAATAAACTTCCTAGCGAGTAGTAAGTGCAGTAAGAAGATGACCAACACCGTAGTCATTCACCTACACACGAGGGGACAAGAAATTGCCCCAGGCCACGAATCTCGCTATGTCATGGAAGTAAGAGTGTTGGGGGGAAAAACAAGTTGAGGCTTTTGCCTGGGTCTCTCCCAGGACAAACATAACCCTTCGACCTCACTTCACTTGTTATCGCTGCCTAAGAGGCCGGGCTGGCGGGGTGACCGTTGGTCGCCCTGTCGATGTCGCTGGTCGTGAGATACGTGGGCACAATAAACGATTTCAATTTGCTGACCAGCCCTGATAAGGCGGCGGGCTGTGAACAGGGTATGACGACCACACGGGTGGGGTAGGAGAGCTAAAGCGGATGGACACAGATGAAGTAGGCGGAGCACAAACCTAAAATACGATAAGGGCGATAGGAGAGAAAGAGGAAACAAATCTCACGAAAAAAGTAAAGAAGAAACAGGGTTGACTATAAAGAACCTTGTCGCTTAATGCGAATAGAGCAAATAAATGTGAAATTATAATAATGGATGTAATGTGTTGGCTATCTGTAGATTTGTCTGTTCGATTATTGTCATGTTGTTTCCATTTAATTCAGTTTTCCGACTTGGTAAATGCACGTCGAGATACTTAAAGATTTGTAACAACTCCAGATGTTGTAGCCATGCATAAAGATAAACGACCTTTAGAGAATGTAGTAAAATGTTTTACCTTTGTGAAAAAACAGACTAAGTTTATATTTTTTTAGTGGTCGGTTTTGCCATCTGAACTCCCTAGAAACATTAACTGGTGGATAAGGGTATGTCACATATACACGTGATAAATGCTACTAAAAATTAACTTCACATCGTGTGTGTATATATATATGTGGAGATTGTGTGTATGTGTGAAGAAGAGAGGGAGAGAGCATGTGCCAATACCACCAAAAGCAACTAACCGTCACTCAGTTCAAAAGCTAAGCCAGGATAGCATGGAGCACGTTTATGTAGATGAGAGGTGTTCATGCACCATCTCTTTCTCTCTCCTTGTCATCATCGTCGCCAACAGCTTACTTGACTGGACGATGACTCACTACAAGTTTCAAACCAATTTCACGAGAGGCTTGAGTGCAGATAAGTCGTCAGGTCGTCAAGCTCTGCTACCTCCGTCACCGCCGTTGTTTGGTAGTTGGCGGTGGTGGTAATGGTGATGGTGGTTGGTTTGGTGGGGTGGAAATACTACTGGGGCAGAGTGCGCGAGGCCGTAAACTGGACGTCCAGCAAGACCAAGGTTACCGAGGCATGGAAATCACAGGGTGCGTCAAATAGCAAGTAGGGAGGGTGGGACTAGAAAGATATTACAGTCACACCGAGAAGGGGGTTCGAGATAATGCTGGGTGGTGGTAAACAGTAATAATTCTACAGCAAACGCTCTCCGCGCAAGCCTGTGGGAAACTATGAGGCGAAACATGATTGGTTGGTTGTTCGGTTTTTCCAGCACGCACACACACATTTACACTGCTACACGTAACACACACACACACGCCCTAACCAACGTCATGGTCAGTGCAAGCGGGAACCGACCTTCAGCAGAAGAGGGATTGAAGGATGGATGGTGGGTGTGGGAGCGGGGATGCGGGTAGTATAAGGGTCAGCGTGGTGTGGAGTCAGGAAGAAAAATGGTTGCACAGAAACGGCCTTGAGCTCGTCATCTTGTGTACACACGCGGCTGTAGTGAAAAACCCACACCGCGCTCATTGTGTATGAGAGAGAGAGAGAAAGAAAGAATGGTGGGCGCATGTCTCGGTGCCCAGTTGTCTCCCCTACCCCCAGCTCCCACCCAGCCCCCACCGCCCCCTCAAGTTCGGGCGTCTTCCAGGGTTCTTTTCCGCTTGACTGATGTCTGAGCCGACAGTCTGATTATAACCATAGAAGCTTTTGTCGCGGACTAAGAGGTTTACCGAAGCCTAAAAATTGTCATTTCGGAGTAAACGTTTGTGACGATGTGTAATTTTTAGTCCAGACGACCGCGGCCATGAGGATCATCATAATAGCAGTTAAAACTGATTAAAGGGCCATTTATAATAAGTACTGGTCGTAAGGAAAATCACAATAAGCAGACTAATCTTGAGCTGGAAGACGTGATCAAGTATGCAAACGAAAGGAGGCATTATAATGGATTACTAGACATCTCTATATGTATAATTCTAAATGCGCTTTGAGACAAATAAAATTGCATTGTATGACTGCAGTCATCAATCTGTCGAGATTTACTTATCGTGGCTATCGTGTTTACTCCACCCACTTACCCACCCGCATCTCTTTCTCTCCCTGCAGGGTTAGTAAAGCTCAAGACCACATGCCCTTCCTGTCTTCCTTCAGAATGCAAATCGTTTAGAATATGAATCCATTGGTTGGCTGCCTGGTTTGGCGGGAAAGTGTTTCCACCCAGAGGTGATTTTGCACTACACGGGGAAAAGGAGGGGAGAAAAACCCAGAGTACCCGACGGCAGTCCTGCAAATAGATGACACGTCCCGAGGCTAGAATTGAACTCGGGGCCTTTCTTTGCAGGGGTGACAAGCGAGTGTTTTAGCCACTACACAACATCGTGCCTAATGTCAAGCCATTCGCCCTGAAGGGTGGATAGTCTCTCCGAAACATGCTTGAACATGGTTACTTCACATGCCACCAGGTCACCTGACCGCCTAGATAAAAACCATCACGGGATCTAAGCTGACGAGCCTGAACCGAGAAGGAACACCCTCCATAAACTCCCCCTGCCAGCCACCTCTTGTCACCGAACCCCTGTCTTTCGCTGGAAGATAAAGTGTTTTATAAATCTTTGTCTGGTCGTACATTGAAATGCTCAGAAAAACCAAATAACGGAAAATAATAACAGAAAGAAAGGCAAGATTACATCTCACAGAAATAAACCAAAATACGTAAAGGATGAAACTCTGTCATGTGTAAAAACAGTAAGAAGTCCACTCATATAGGTATGAAGGATTTTTGAAGAAGCCCTGGAAAGTTTTGGTTGGTTGGATGGTCGACTAGGTGAGTTTGGAGTTGAAAAGAAAGTGCTTTCACCTACTAACGATTGTGTATTATTGGGAGAAGAGGGTGATAATACAGCATGTGTGGACTTACACAAAAACAGAGACCGGAAGCTGGGGAGCGACAAGGAGCGGCGATTATCGGGGTGAAAAGTTCACGTTACAACCGATGAATCAACATCCGGGGACATGAAGTTTCCTCCCCTGACCGAGCGAATTCCGAAAAGCGCACAAAAAAAGGTTGTGCAAACCCAAAATATAACGCTAGGAACAAATGTAATGTCAAAACCTCCTACTGTCAGTCACCCAAACACTCCCATGATGACGTGGTGCTTCAGGAGTCAAGCCATCGGGAATTCAGTGGAAAGTATGAGGAGTACCCAGGGGCTTGGATGTGTGTGACCCTAACGTTACTTGCCTTTTTTTTTTTTTTTTTTTTTATTTCTGCTTTTAACAAAGGAAGGAGTGAACTGACCTGGTCCGGAAAAAAGCAACAAATGATTAAGGAAGTGCGTTGGTGCCTTACGAAAGTGTATTCCTCGCGGAACAATAAAAACATATTTAAAAAATATTTTATTAGTGCGGTTTACCGGGACAATGTGCACAAAACTTGTATCTAGCTGATGAAGACTTGATCATGCTTTTATGCCTTTATATATGGGAAAAGGGGAAGCAAATATTTTCCAAGGCTCAGTACTTTATGAGATGCATGAACTCGATCAAACTTGACTATCAAATATATTGTTTTGTTAAAAAAAAAAAATTGGAAACCAAACGGCTTAGGTGCATGCGCCAAACTTTTTCCCGAAAGAACGCGCGTACACACACACATATCCCAAACTTGAGTAAATGATACTGCATGAGAATTCCAGTTATTGTTTTTTTTTTATAGTTATGTATTTATTTAGTTCCCCTGAAAGTTACTCGCATCTTTCTGAGGTAAAACACACCCGACAAAAATGAGCCCCTACACAATCAAGAGCGCCTGAGAGCAAGCTGAACAGACATGTTCTCGCCATTCCCAACTCATCGTAAATTGATCCGTAAATTGCGAAGAGCCTAAGGGCGGTGTGCTAAGTTTACGGACACTTTTATGGAACAGGAGATAAAGAGTCCTCAAGCAGCCAAGCCCCGAGTCGCGCGGTCAAAGTGATGTAGACTTTATGGACTCTTCTTTCTTCCACCCAGCAGTCCCCCCTACCCCTACTCGTCCGTCTTCCGTACCTACGTTGTTTTGTGACCGCTTTTTGTGAACTTTTCGTGACCTTAGGCCCGTTGTCCGGTCGTGACGTGTGGTGGCACGGCTCTGACGACAGAGGCACAAAGTTCAAGTGCACAACTACGGTTTCAAGTCATCCTCCCCGCGCTAACGGCCGAGCAACTGCCTTGGTGCTGATAGCAGTTATCAGACTTTCCGAAGAACTTGTGTGTTACACACGACATGTCAGGGCCACTGGCTTTGACTTGACTGGACTCGGGGTCTGATAAGTGCACTCATTTACCTTGCAATGTTTATGAGGGGTGAGGGGGTGTTTACACGGAAATGGGAAAGTATTGCCTTCTTTATTCGGAATAAGTATGTTTGAACCGAAAATATTTGATGGAGGAAGCGAAACAAGGGCAGTCCCCAAAACAGTGCCCTGACCATGAGAATTTAAAAAAAAAAAAAAATTGAGGCGAATTATCATTTCATTAATACAGGCATCTTCATTTCATGCTTCACTCTTTTTTTTTTTTTGTAAGCCAGGATGAGTTCGATTACATTGACTACCGAGTCGGTCATTGTGACTACAGCTTACAATTATTTTAAAAAGTTACTTAATAATTCTAGGTACTCTGTGTTATGCACTGAACACGCAAATCACTTAGTTACTGAAGATGGCACATGGGACAAGCTTCAGTGAGTGTTATTTTTATCTAGAGTGTAAGTTTTAGTTTTCCTTCTGCCTTAGTATTAACTCAAATGACTTATAAATAGACTTATCTTTCACGTCTTCAAAAAATTATGTTGAATGTTCGGCAAGTCCCGAAGTTTGAACTAGCCACTCATCTCATTATAGTTAGTCCATTCTTAATTTGTTATTTTCTATGTATACATACAAGAAAAAATGACTTTTTGTGCACAAATATAGTGTACATGAAAACAATTTACAAACACTAATCACTAAGGCATCATCGATCTTTCTGATAATAAAACATATTCTCTATAATATTTTAATTAATGAAATAGTCGCATGTGCTTTTTTTCTGTGATGACTGAATGATTGAGTAAAACATCGCATTTAATGTTAATGCATTTCTATATTCTTAGTTTCATCAGCGTCTACCTCTTGTATTAACGAACACACGCACGCACGCGCTGACACTAAGCTGTTTGTCTCCTCTTACCTCAAATCTCACTCCCACGCTCACCCACAGACTTCCATCATCTCTTCGCTCGCCATTTTCGCCAGAACAAATGTGAGACTACAAAGTGTGGACGAAAAATCACAATCTAACCCTGCCTTGTGGCCAGGGCCGAGAAACTGGAAATAAACAAACGATAACCACAAAATGTCAACTGTTTATTTTGCGTAACCCATTTATCTTTTTACTCTCGCCATCTGGAGCTACTTCCCCTGCCGCGCGCGCGGGTTCCACCTACTGGGCGGCGCCTGATCGGCGGGCTATTTGTAGTGACATGACAGACACTCGCGCGCCGGCGCACTCGCTGCCGTATGCTAATCACCGCCCGCCCACTTTTGTAAATGGACGAAACAAGTGGCGTCGGCGTCGTGCAATCCCACTGCGAGATAAAACACTGCCTCCATACTTTCAAACGATCAAAGAAAAACCCCTTTTCAGTCGCTCAGTTGACTGTCAGACCCAAAAAGGGAAAAAGGGATGGGATTTGGGGTGGGGCCCTGCAGACAGGGTGGTGAGAGCGGACTACGTTAGTGTTTGATTAATCATGCAATCCTCGATTGCGTCCTTGAACTTTCCTTCAACCCTGAGCACTAACGGCTTACGTGTCGCTGTTGGCACTGGCATGGCAACGCCTGCCTGCTCTGTAACTGTTAATATGTGAATGATTAAAGAAGCTTTTAAGATATCTGAAATTAAGACGAAAGCTCGCCACAACACCGAAAGGCTGAGACACTGCCAGCCATCTTGAACGAATCGTTGAAGAGATGAGTATAATAATTTTGAGTACAACCACCCGGGGAACTTCACTCACCCCTCCAGCCAAACATAAGCTCAAACAATATTGTGTTTTACAGCAGTATAAGCTGAACTGTAATCAGCCTTCAGCAATGTCATCAATGACCGAATTTGTTTGTTTGAACTCTGTCAGCATGAGGTTCACCCGGCGACATTTCCCACCCGACCCCACCTCTCCCTCCCACCCAGACCCCTCCACTAGCATCCACGTGGGCCTAAACTAAAGGGCAACTTAGTCCTGGGGGTGATCAGTGATACAAGAACACATCTCTTCTCCCTTTCTCGTGATTAGCGTGGCTTTGACGACTAAAATAGCCTCTGGTCCCTGCCTGCTTCCCATCCACCCGTCCTACCCAGCTCCGCTCTGTTGGAAATCTGTCACCGCAATCCGATAGAAATTTGTCGTGGAGTTGCTCAACTGGGGGCGTGCATTGCATCGTCTGATGCCCCTGTACATGAACATTAGTGGAGAAGCTATTTTTAATGCTAAAAACCAAGATCCAAAATAATTATTAAAAAGAACAAGAAGTTGTTTTACAAGAGCAGCATCCTGCTTTTTGAGAAATGCAGCAAGACCTAGTCCCAAATCTGTCCTTTCCTTCCGTTGCTGTTCTCATTGTTTGGACAGGGCAAAACAACCTACCACAACAAAAAAAAGTATAACCGCAGTGTACTCAGAGGAAAGATAACGGAGCTAAAAGGCAGTTCATCCTCTTTTTCGGAGATTCATGCATGCACACGACCTTTAAGTGCTGATTTGTAAGAAAATTGTTAACAAGCACTTCAAATGTCAATCAAGGCATTATTATTTTCTAAGTGCACCTTTTCCTGTCATTTTTACAGTTTGTCACTGTTATGTTAATAGTTTGACAAATGTTTCGTTTTTCAAATTCTGTCAAAGAAATAAAGTTATGAATATATTTAAAGTGAACATTTTGTGTGCAGTACAAATTTCACAAAATATACCATTTTTGCTGCCAGAGTTGGTTTAGAAAAATCACAAACTTGACGAATCTTTCAAATCCTTTAAAAATTAATATCTATGCTTTGCTTTTCATTATTCTTGCTTTATTTGTCAAAATTATGAGGGAGATTTAAGACGAGTCTTCCAAATCAACCTAATTTTTAAAAATCATTTTTCTTTACCGATAAAGACATGTACACCTATTTTAAACTGTCGTTTTTATCGTTAAACTAGTGAAATAAAACCAGTGCTTATGCTTTAAAAGAAAGAGCACAAGAAACTGTGAATTAAACATTACTTTCTCATGTGACCAAAGAAATACTTGCAATCCCCTCCTCCACTCTCAATCCACTCTGCAATTTTTAAACTCTCGACCAGCTTTAAATGTATATTTTAACAGGCTTGGCCTGATTTTACAGAAATAACAAAATTTTCTGGTTTAGCAAGTTTAAAAAAAAATCTAAAATGCATATAATATCAATAATGAACATGAATAACAATAGCAGACCATTTTGTTTCACATACTGGGCGAGTTTTCACTGCCTCTTAATTGTTTTTTGTGTCAAGATGCTTTTTGCACACACGAGATCTGGTTAATGCTCATATTTATTTTAATTTGTTGTGTCTTTATTGAAGTAGTTTTACTAACACTGTACAGTGTGCGTACCCTGGAGAAAAGCTGATGCTGTCAGATTACAGTGTCAGTATTAAATTCAAGTATTAAATATGTGAATGGCCGTTCGCTCTTGAATTCGTTTCAGCACATTCTGAAGCAAGATGGCTGCTCTGAAAGGAATATTCAGGACAGATTGTCAACTGTATCAAGCTGCAATCGCCTGCTGTCTGTGCGAGGACCGCACGTGAATAATCAGGAAGGGCCTTAAACGATAAAGCTTTCTCGTAACTAATTATGAAAAGCTCTAAAAGTCTGGCTCAAGATTTATGCTAAAGAGAAGATTGCATATTCGGTCGTGATTGTTGAGTTCATACAGAACAGCATGTTATAACTACTCATCAAGTAAGAACGGAGATTTACGAAAATTTCAGCCGACAGAAAGCGTCCGTCCCAAAAACCAGCAATGCTTTAGGAGAGTTTTATTGGTTCGACGGTGATGAAAGTGGCTAAACAATCAGCAAAGTTTGTTTAAATGAAAATTACCGTCTTGTCTTTGATTTCTCAACGCACCTTGTCATTTATATATATGTGTATGTCTGTCATTTGTTTTGTTAAAGAATTCCGACATTTGAAGTCAATTCTTTGGTCGGGTTATCTTTCATGTGCTCCAGTGAACCCAAGCATCATTTTAGTGTGTTGAGGTTGGTTTTAGTAGGGAAGTGCTTCTATCTGGAGCTGTTTTCGCGGTACTGGGGAGAGGAAGAAGGAGAGGAAAAGTACCTATAGAACTCTTGATGTCCAGCCTTGCGAACAGATGTTGCATACAGAAGTGTTCTGAGACGAGGACTGAACCCAGGGCCTCTCATGGCAGCAAGCGAGTTTACACTTCCTGGCACCCCATTCTAGTGTGTGTTTGCGGGAGGTAGGGGTAGAGACCCAGAAAAGGGAGACTATGCAACAGGAAAAGACCGTGATGTAACGTAGAAGATCAGAAAGGACGTTTGACATGTGGATGTCTTAACAAGAGGACCATTGGGAACCAGTCAGTCTTGTTTTGTTTCACCCTTCCCCGTCCTCATCAAAGAAGGTACCTCTGGTCAGTCTTGCCTGGCAGGCCTGAGCAACCACATAATCGTGCACCTCGCGAGAAAAAGAATATTCTGACTCAAACTGAATACTAGCACAACAGGGCTTCCATACAAATACTTTCCCTCTCAACGAGCACAACTGTTTCCTCGATTAGATTTCCGTTGCAGATGAAATCTTCTCAGTTGACGACAGTTGCAATATTCCATCGCATTTAAGAGAGAATTTTATACTCCCGGGAGTCCCCACATCCGAAAAAAAAAGAGAGATAGCATCGGACAACAAAGAACGAACTGTGAAGAACACAATGGCTACTGTACAGAGATATCCACAGAGCATGTCCTGTGCATGTTCGCAAAGATATGACGGACTTTTTTTAAGCATCTCGACTAGACAACATTGACTAGTTTCCGCTTGTATTGTTACAGGAATGTTAACTATAAGAGAATCATTGTATAACCTATCCCAAAAGTTGAAATGCGCAATTCTTTTAGCGCCAGTAAGTTATTAAAAAAAAAAAAAACCTCTCTGCAGACTAACGTCTGCAACGACTGACGAGTGGGTGTGTGCGGGGTCCAGGGGGTGAGTGGAGAGTGAGACAGATCAGTGGAAGTGTAGAGAAGCATAAGAAGCTCTCGCTGAAATAACAATGAAATAACAATGCCAGTCCTCGTCTTTCCATTCACGTCAAGTGAGATCTCAGTGTCGCTCCAAGTGGTATCGTCCTGCCCTCCACCTTCACACTCCTCCCCGTACCACTTATTTCTTGCCACTCTTCTCAGACGCTCCAAGTTCATAGTCCGAAGCGAAACAATTTGTGACATATTGAAACGGCCAATCCTTCCTCACTCACTTAACGCCTTAGCGAAAATATTTTTTAAAAAAAAAACAACCAAACAAATAAAGTTTCCAAGGCGCATAGGAAAAAAACCGAAAACGCTTAATTTCTGCCTTTCATTGCATCCATTGCCATACCCTCTCCCTCTCCTTTCTTTAAAGGGTCCTGATGAAATAGACGGAAGGACTGACTGACCAGAAGAATAACTTTTATGAGGAAGCCATGACTTGAAAAAAAAGTTGGTTTATTAACGGATTCCTGGGTTCAAAAACCAGCGGTATGGCAAAGATTCAGGAGGGGTGGTGTCCTTTCACCCTGCCCCACCCCTATTCAACAAATTCAGAAAAGGAACCGGCCATCAGGTACCTGTAACCGTCGACTTCGCACCTGATTCACCAGGAAGCTGCGGTTTACTTGTATTGCACCCTGGTGTACTGTTTGGTGTAGCGCTCTGCCAGCACCCAGCTTCATATACCACACCGTAGATATTCACACAGTTGTACACTAACCTTTGTCGAAACAATTTCATATCGAGGAAGAATCACTCCCCTCCAAAAATCAATCAAAAAGAAAAAAAACAACAACAAACAAACCAAGAAATTTCATCCAAACTACATTTCTTTACCGAAGGCAATAAAAAATAATAATTGTCTTGGTTGTCCTCCTTTCTTGTATTATTTCCTTTTTTTTCTGCTTTCTATCTATTTTTTTTAAAGATTTTAGAAATGATATACTTTAGAAATAAAGAAAGATATAATAAGTAAAGAAGAAAGAAAGTTCGATGAGTAGAAAATAACTGATCAGAGCCCAAGATTATCATGCAACGCTTCAGAAGAAATATAATGGTAGTTCATTACGAAAATTAAAAGAAACCCTCTTTATTGTTTCTTTTTAAAGAGAAAACCAGAGTTTAGTTTTAACAGTTACCTGAGTGCGTTCCCCGATGTTTGTTTACCGAATGGTAAGTTCTGCTGAGAGCCATCTGTTGGTTTCCAGCCTCACGACAAGACAAAAGCCCTGCAGCTGATGCCCACGACAGGTCGCAGGTTACAAAGCAACGACTGAGAAAAGCGATACCCTGAGACCTGTCACCACGACGACACTTCCTGCAGCGGCGCACAAACCACACACACGGATGTGGCGGGAGGAAAGGACGGTTGCCCTGTGGAACCACAAACAGCACAGGATGCGGTCCATCAGCCAGGACGACCTTGTTGTTCTCGGATTGTTACTTTGACTGGCAGGTCCCCAGCCACCGTCTTGGGTTCCGCTGTTGGGCGGCGAACCTCTATCAGTGGGAAGCACTCTCCTTGGCTCTCGGATGGGAAGTAGCTCTTCCTCAGCGTGAGGAAGAAATCTCGCGACCTCAAGACCCAGACGACCGGTGGCGGTGGGCGACTTTGCAATTTTTGAGGGCACAAAATTTAAACGATCGTCCTCGGTGGTCCAGTGATCGACGGTCATTTTTTTAAAACCCCACAAAAGTAAAAGGTAATCGCCAAGAAAATATTTAAAATTCGATCTTTAAGAGTTAGTTTCTCATAAAAGTTATAATAATTTAAAAAAAAAAACGAGAATCAAGGAGTCATGGACAGACTGAATGAAAGGAAAATAATCCAGGATATACGGAAAGCTGTTCTGACCTTTTGTCTAGTTATTGTTTATTATTTAATCACTTAACGCTAAGTTGGATCATACTTAACCTCCCGATCGCTTGTCCCTGGCTTCTGTCTGTTGCACTCAGTAGCCGGGATTCTTTTTCCCAATCCCAAGCATCCTTTTTTTTTTTTTTTTTTTTTTGTCTGGCTTCCTACAATAACTACTGAGTTTCTTTCCCCTTCTCTCGGCTGCCGATGACCAGGATTTCGATTAACCCACCGCATGGAACGGATGCTGCCATCTTCCGGCCTCCTTTCCGTTGCAAGTAGCTTTTTGTGTCAAGTGTTACCATGGAGGCGAATCACACCCTTTCTCTCTCCACACCATCCCACTTCCGGTGAGAGAGCTTTGGCATTCCCGGAAAACCGCGCAGGGACGTGGGGACATGTTGTGGGTGTCTATCGTCTCGTCAATCTTCTCACAATGAATTGGAGGGTAGCGTCCGACCGGAGAAAGGCAATACGAGAACAACAGACAGATGGACAGAGAAAGTCAGCCCCTTAGAAGAATGCAGAATATGCAACAGCTACTCACCTACTTCTTTTCCCCCTTTTCGAATGTGAGCAGATAACAAAAACAACAAACATTAATTTGAATATTAAACAGTAGGACCTGACAGACGCATGACCCTCAGTTGATCTGGGTTTTTTTTTGGGGGGGGGGGGTGGGGGATTGAAGTCAGCCATGCGTGTTCGACCGCTGTACATGCTCGTTGAGAAAAACTCTCTCGAAAGGTTCTCGCCAAAGGAATTCCCGCCACCCCCAAACCCCCAGTCGGGTGGGAGAGGGAAGGGTGCTGCCCACGTGTTTTCTCAGGTCGCCAGTCTTGCATAACTGCCAAATGTAGGTCAGCCTGCTCGCCACGGGTCGGCGGTTTTCGATAAGACCAGTCAGTGTGGCTAGCGCCTAGCACCTTGAGGGATTCGGGTTTCACTGGGCTGTGAAGGGGTGGCGAGTGGATATGGGTCAGACTGATGGAGCGGCCTCTGGGGTGGGTGGGAGTGACTGCGGGGTAGGTGAATCAAGCAAAGCTGGGCAAGCTTTTACGATGTGACCCAGTTCTCTCACCCTCCACCCTTCCCCACCACACACACCTGCCACAAAGCTGTTGATGATACAGCGGATGGAATCCACGAGTCAGAGTGCCCCCCGTCGTGTTCTCGAAAATCCTCAAAGAAGCATTGTGTGTCGAACGCCGTCTCTCAGTCTTGCGCCTGCCCTCTCCTTCCTCCCACCCCCTCCCCCATCTCACCAACCTTCCCTCATCGCCACTCATAAACTCTTAGGTCCCTCTCCTCCCACCTCTCACCCAGGCTAAAGGATGCCGTGTCCTTCTGAGTGTTTTCAAAGAGGTTCAACGTCATTGGAGGTGGGCTCGCATCAGCCTCAGGCCAGAACCGGGTATGGGCCACTGACTCGTTCGTTCCCCAGGTTACGCCCCGAGAAAATAAGACATGGAACTGCATCCTACCCCCCCCCCTCACTTCCATCACCACCACCTATTGCACAACGGGCTGGAGCAGGGAGGGAGGAAAATTCCCCTCGCCTACCCCCCGTCGGTTCTGTCTTCTCCTCCCTCACCCTGCTAGACCAAACAAGCAGGGAAATGATTCACAACGCCCCCCTCATTCATTCTGCCACCCTCACCCCCATTTACACCACCAGTGACTGCGGCACGAGTCGGGTTCGACTCCCTCCCAGCATCTCCCATCTTTATCTCTGCAGCCAATCGGCGGGTGCCGTTTCTCTGGCGTCCCTCGCATGGCCTATCATTGTCGCCTCCGGCACCCGGTGGCTGAGCGATTAGCAGGCTAGTGGGCGGGCGGTGTGGGTGCGACGGAGGCTGACTACCGAACAGTTTGTGGAACTCGTGGTATCCAACATGTTTTCTGGACCATGTTACCCGTACTTCTTCCGTTCCCTGCATCCTCTCTATCTCTCTGAGTTAAGGAATCCCCATAGTAAAGTAGTAAAACACCCGCTTGTCACCATTGAACTGATAACTAAGATGATCTGGGTTCAGATCTCGCCTTGGGGCGTTCTGTGTGGCACTAACTTGCTGTTGAGGTTTTTTTTTTTTTTTTTTTTCTTTCAGATTTTCTACCCACCCACCCGTTACGTCATCGTTTTCCCTCGTGGAAAATCGCCTCTAGGCAAACACAAGTCACAATCAGCCTTCATGCCCCACAGGTGGACAGTTTTGAGACTGGTTGTTTTTCACAGTGAAAATCTTTTATTTACTTCTGGGAACAAGAATCGCTAAGCGTGTTTACCAGGCATACGCTGTTTAACTTGAACAGAACTTGCGGTCATGAGAGCACTGAAAACAAAATTAACAAGCTACACGACTTAAAACTAAAGCATAAAACAAATGAAGACAAGGTCTCACCGTTATGATATGGCAAAACATCCTGCTATTTCTGGGGCTCTTGAAATATGAATAACTTATAGACGATTTTTTTTTTCTTTGCTACTTTCGGTTTCTGTGAAGCTGATTTGTTTTTACATGTTGGTGATCGCAGTAAATGGAAACAGACGATAAGATATTTGGATCCCCACTCAAAAACTTTTGACATTTAAATAACAAGAAAAAATAATTGAGAAGAGATTAATTTCGAAACTACTGCTTGTCGACGATACATGACACTTCAAGATTGTGAAATAAAGATTGAGTTGGCTCATAAATCAACGTTTTTTTTTAAAAGAGTGGAGACGTGTTTTCTATGTCAGCCATAAAAATATGAGGATGTGAACAGTCTTTCCGACCCCCATATCCTTGAGCAATAAAGACTATTTCAACGCTCGACGTGTTCGCGGCCAAGAACCATCATGGATGGTTGGGGGGAAAGTGCTTCTACCGAGAAGAGATTTTGTACTAAGAGGGGAGAGGAGAGAACAGAAGTACCCAGAGAAAATTCTCGAAGGCCGGTGTTACATACTGAGAGTGTCTCTGAACTCAAGTCCTTTGTCTTCAGTGGTGACAAGCGAATGTTTTAACCACTACACTGCCAAACGCCCCTAACCGTCATGTACAGATGGTGATGTTAATTTATAGTTTACCACGGGTATGATCGTGTATGACCGACAGCGACACTTTGCCGGCTTTACAAACAAACAAACAAACAAACAAACAAACAAACAAACAAACAAACAAACAAACAAACAAACAAACAAACGTAGTCATAAAACCACAACCTTTTTCATTAAAAACTAATTCATGAACTGAAAAGTCGAAGAGTTAAGGTAATGATGAAAATACATCAAAAAAACATTTTCACAACCTTTGCAGCAACAGCAAGAAATTTCAACGCGTTAGATAATTTTTTTGAGTGCGTACATGTCATGCTAATATTTACTGTCAATTTATTGCATTTTTGTTGATTTATTTATTTCTCATTTGGATGAAGCAGGCAGGGCCCTCTGGCGATATCAACTCTTTCCTCAAGGGTGTTCTTTATGCAGCCTCGCCAGTGCCCTTTCTCTGAACCAGATGACCTATGACCCATTTCATATCCACGATACGTTGATTTGAATCAGTTTATCTCGACGTGGGCTGCAAGCAGCTTTAGTCAGAGAAAGTTTTTCTCTCTCCCGCGCTAGTCATAGTTATGTTGAGAGAAATGTTATTCCACTTACTGTCTGAGTCAGATTTGTGTCCAGCTCGTGTCAGAGAAAAAGGATGTGGGTGGTAGTCGGATTACAACCGGGGTGGAAGGAAGGGAGGAGTGCTAGGATGGAAAGAAGGATAAAGGACTGCACTAGCACTAACACTGGATGGGTGAGAAGAAAGGTGACATCACTATTGTTGTTGACTTTGATCACTAATGATCACTTTGGAACACAGGTTTAATGATTTCTCCTGTCTTTTCTCCTTCGAGCCTTTCGTTTCTTTTCGAAACAGACAGTCACAGCCTCCAGTAAATAGATTTTAGGGGCCCACGTTAACCTTGCCTTTTGTTCCCTTTAAAAAAGGATTAAAGTTTTTTTTTCATTCGTTGGAAATAAATTTCAACTCATCGTGTCAGCTCAGAATACCCTGTAGCTAGCGCAGGAGGAGAAGCTTTAATGATTAATACAGTGACTGACATCACTTCCAAAACATTTTTCAAAATTCTTCTTCACTGATTCAGTCATGCCCTCCTCCACAGGACAGACACATAAAACATCTTTACATACAGGGCGCGGCAGTCAGACGAAACGGAAGAAGATGTTACGCGCATGCGCAAAACCGTGTTACGTGTAGCCTCATTACTGCCTTTTGTACCAAACGAATCTGCCGGGCTGTGGCTAATTACCTGTCAGTTTGAGATGTTACATTCTGTCGTTTTGATGCTGAAGAGAGGTCCTCCCTTAGGCACCGACGGAAGGTAGGAACGGATGAAGCTTAGCGGAAGCAGTTACATGGTTGTCCGTTCATTAAAGCGACCATAAATGTTCACATAGCCTGTGTGAATCACAGGGGAGCTTTGACAATGAAAGGCAAGTTAACGACGCTCAGCTGGTTGTAGTTGTGGTTAATGTGATTCAAAACTCTATCACGCGACACTAACTGATGCTACATGGCGCCGCTTGATGTTGATGAAAATGGAGGAAAAAAAAAAACCTCCTAAAATTCGACAAACGACAAAGTGCAAGGTACATAATGAAG
The DNA here is from genome assembly GCF_003073045.1 of Pomacea canaliculata. Classification (NCBI taxonomy): domain Eukaryota; kingdom Metazoa; phylum Mollusca; class Gastropoda; order Architaenioglossa; family Ampullariidae; genus Pomacea; species Pomacea canaliculata. The sequence continues at coordinate 17,063,295 of NC_037593.1, forward strand.
GAATAAAGTGGGAAAATATATGAAGGTAAGATATGAAAAACTGTGAAGATAGCAGTTATAATAGATTTTATCGCTTCTTTTTTTTTTATCTATAGACATATAGATGTCAAGATCATAGACAGCCGGACTAACACAGAAACTCATTCTGTACAGTTATGGACACACAACACAGTCACAAAACACATGTATCCTCCCAGAAGTACGTGTGTCTGTGTGTGTGTGTGGGGGGGGGGGGTCCACGAGGGTGTATGCGTGCGCTAGTGAATGGGTGTTCACACAAATGTTCGGTTCTGTTAAACACAAACGCACAAACAAACACGATTAACTTGTAGAGTATGAGACGAGAAGAGAGATCCTTTTGTATGAAGCACACATTTACAGATATTCTCCAACTTTTTCACAGATACACAAGTGCACACACACACACACCTAAATACACGCACATTAGAGATACACATCAGCTGCTGTTTGAATGCACGAGAATGTCTTTCAACACTAAAACAACACGGCGGGGAGGAGATAAACAAACAAACAAACAAACAAAAAAAAAAAGCAGAGACTACTCACTGTTTCTCTATCATCGCTCCCTTGCCGTCAGCGCAGGAAGGTGCCAGAGATCTGATGTCGAGGCGATGACATGGAGGAGTATGTCTCACTCCCCAGATGCTGACGAGGCTCCCCGAGTCTGACGGATCCGTCCTGGTAAAGAATCAAGTCCCTTCGTAGCAGCAAAGCAAATAATTTTTTTTTTAAGTTGTGCAATGCACGAAGCAAGTCTGAAGTGAACGGCCTTGGCGCTAAGTAACGGAAAGCGATGGTAAACAAGGATGTCAATCAAGGGGCTGGCTGGCTGGCTGGCTGGCTCGCTGGCTGGCCGGCCGGCCGCATTGACTGGGGGGACGGAGGAAAAGTTTTGGGCTGGCAACTGGTTAGCCGGCTGGTCAGTCAGTCGACGAAGGAAGGACCAAGCGACGCGTGGAGCTCAAGCGACGGGGAACAACTGAGGAGCAGACCGCTGGCTAGTTCTGTCCCCTGGCTCACCCCCTCCCCTACTACACCCTCACCCACCATCCCGCTGGCAGCTCGCGGCGCGCGCTTCTCTCTCTCTTAGTGACCACTCCTTCCCTTGAGCGATTTGCATCAGCAGATGATACATTTTACAAAGCAGTAACCAGCAGGTTTCATCATTTTTTCTTTCTCCCTCCTTTCTCTCTTTCTAACACACACACACAGTCACTCGCGCCAATCCTCACCCCTCACCTCCCACACACATACACACACCTACCCCATCAATCGACCTGAGGTAGGAGCCACCTGAGTACATAAAAACCAATCTGTCCCTCCTTCCTTCAGCCTGTTTCTATATGAATACGTTAGTCCGCCAGCCCCTCCGGCCGAAAGTTCTACTATCAATTACACCCACCACTTCCCGCCCCACAGTTTCGACAGCTACCAGTCGGTTGTAAACGTCAATCATCGACGATAGGCAGATAAGATTGGAAATGTCAATGGTTGTAAAAATTTCGCTTTTTGTGCACTGGCTTTTTACAACCGTGAGAAATTGGGGCTGACCCATCTTTATTCCTTGCAGAGTATGTTATAACGTTTATTACATATTAACATGCAAGTGCGAATGTGCTTCTAGTTATTTAAATAGTACAGGATCAGACAGAGCGAGTCAGGGGAGGGGGAGAGAGAGCGAGCATGAAGTAAGTTTTTTAGAAATTATTTAGTAAACCATGACCAACGTTTCTACTTCAACTCTGTAAGTACTGAATGCACTGGATATTGCTAGTTGCTGGCTTCTGTTCTTATGGGCGAGTTTAGAATTTGAGGAAAAACTAGAAGTTTAATTTTGTTAAATAAAATCTGCTTTAAAATTACAGAATTTTTTTTTGTTCTGTTAATATAATAATGCGGAGGAATATCTAATGTATATTTATATATATCATGTACAATATTATTTATAGGGCTTTTCTTATTTCTTGCAGAATACAAGATGTGTATAACGAGATTAAACTAATATTTCCCATCTGTTACAGTCTTGTTAACTAAAACAAATAAACTTGTAACTTATTTTTAGGGCTCATAAATTTTTTTTTAATTTTTGGGGTCCTGTATAAGCTAAATGCTGAGACATGATCGAAAGAAAAACAAAACAGTTAAAATATAAAATAAAATAAACCACACAAGAAATATATCAAATTGAATATAAAAAATGAAAATTGAAAAAATGGAAAATAACTGTTGATGCCAGTTTACATACACCTTTTAGTTTTCCAGATTTTTTGATTAAATAAATTATCAGTTTTGCCTGTCTGGGACCAGCCAGGATTACACGAAGAAGCGGTCAGCGTTCCGGTTGGCAGACCCGCGGCCTTGATCTACTTGTCACGGACGTGGACTTGTACACACGATACAGGTTGACAACATCGTTTGAACATGATATGTAACTTTCGAGCTCTGCCGTGAGATAACAAACCGGTATTGGAATCTAGGGTCATTTCCGACTTATTTTTCTGATCCTCTTGTTTGTTTGTTTGTTTGTTTGTTTGTTTGTTTGTTTGTTTGTTTGTTTGTTTGTTTGTTTGTTTGTTCGTCCGTTTATTCGTTCGTTTGTTTGTTCGTTGGCTGGTTGGTTGGTTGGTTGGTTGGTTTGTTGTTTGTTTGTTTGTTCATTCGTCTGTTTGTTCGTCTGTTCGTTCGTTCGTTCGTTTGTTGGTTGGTTGGTCGGTTGGTTGGTTTGTTTGTTTGTTTGTTTGTTTGTTTGAGGTGACAGTCCTTACGCAGTCACAGGCTCACTAACATGGGACGTTGCACAGGTCGCAAGTTCATCTCCTCGTTAGGAAATGCACGCTCGTCTCTCTATGCAAGCTGGGCAACGTTTCCATCAGTGGGCAACAACAGGAAACGATGAAAAGCTGCAGGAGGGTAGGGCCGTGAATGCACACAACGCTGGGGTCTGTAAAAGGTTGCCAACTGTCTGCTGCACCCTGCTGTACACGTCTGAAGTGGGCTTTAGGCGAATTATTAAAAGCTTGCTTTTCACCTTCTTTTCGTTCAAATTTTGACTGCAGCTCGCCAGCCGCTCTTCAAGTCTCAGCCCGAATGTCGGACCTCTCATTGTGAGATTAAAGGAGGATTTTCGTCAACAAGAACCGACCACCGACAGGACTCCATTGATAGGCTGCGAATATGCTGCCGTAGAGTTAATGTTTTGTCGACTACACTATCGAAATACTGTCGACAATACCGATGACATACTGTCCACAGACGGTTAAAAAACACTAGAAAATAACTATTAAAAAGTTATCGAAAAACTATCGATTTACTATCAACATAGTCGAAAATATCTTGATATATTGTTGACACAGATTCGACGTGAAGTCGAAACCAGTCGACTTGCACGTAACTGTGATCACTGGTCATTTTTACAACCGTTATTCTCTCGCCACACGGTCATCTGTCATCTTTCTACCATAGAAATGAGAGTTTAAAAAAAGAAGGAAATTGCTCTTCATGCTGTTGAGTTTGATGAGGGTGATGACAACAGCGCGTTTCTTATTAGATTTTTTTCTCACACTCCATACATAGAGGTTTACAGGCGCACGTGTTGACGCCCAACCATCGAAACACAGGAAAGATCCCAGTGTTTTGCACGATGGTAAGAGGATAAACTTTAGTGATTGAATTCTTAAATTTTACTGACTTGAAAAGACATCTCGGAAGAAGGGAGGCTTATGATTAAAGGGGCGAGTGAAACTGCAATGGCAGATTTCCTGAACAACGGGAAGGCTTTCCCCCATCTTACCGAGCTGTGGAGTTTCTGTTCTTTCTTGTGAAAAGCTTCTTGATATCATTTCGACTGCAAGGAAATCGAAACTTTGGCTTCACGCAGCCAGCAAACCTCATACCTCCCCTTCCCCGCTCACTGCCCACTACAATGCCTCAACTTCAGCGGAGCTAAAATACATGTAGTACAATAAATATTTTAGTGGGCGACTCCGCTAAAACAGGGAGCATCGAGTTAGTATGACAGTCGATTTATTTGTCTCTGTCACCCTGGGAACTGAGACTAAGCAATATGTAGAAATGAACCCCACATCCTTAACCGCAGACACGTTCTTTTTAACCCCCGCGCTGGGTCGCCTTAACCTCGAACCTACGTCACCTTTAACCCCATCGCTAGTCTGGCTTTAGTACTAACTACGTTTTTACCACGTACTAACCACGTTTTCACCACAGTACTAACCGCGTTTTCACCACAGCACTAGGTTCACTCTTCACCACAGCACAACACAATATCGTCTCATGTAGCAAAAAAATTTTCAAAACCTGCCTTGGACTATCAACTATTTACTTTATCATCATCTTCTTCAGATGTTTTCATCGTCTTATTCTGAAGATATTGTCATTATCCATGTTTAGCGTTATTGCTATTATCTTCACGTGATCTTACTATCCCCGAGTAAAGTTCTTGTCATTTTTTTTTCTTTTTGTCATTTTGTCTGGATTGTCATCATTATCTCATCACCAGCTGATTTTCTCTTTCTCCTTATTCTCTCTGTCTTGTTGCTCGCCCTTTCATGTACATTTTAAATTTATATCTCTAGATATTTATATTTCCTCTTTTGGAAAAAAGTGGAGTGAGTCACTTAATTACTACTAAAAAGCGGAAGAGGAAACTAAATCTGGTCTTATGATCAATTGGAAAAACTGGAAAATTCATCCATCCTTTATGCAATTTCAATCGTTTGTTCTCCTTTTGTTCAATTGTTCCTTTGTTTATTTGTTTTTCTTTACTATTTTAATGACGATTTTCATACCATGATGTCATAGGTTGTATTGTGACCTTTTTATTATGCCGTTAGGGAGTGAGGTGCTTGGTCTTTTCTCGGGGATAGCTATACGAAAGACAGTTTGAGAGGAAGAGAAAGAGAGATTTTTACGCAAAGTGGAAAATGCAAGTGGAAAAGAGAGCGAGAGGGATGGTCGCAAGGGCTGCTGGGATGGCACTTTCGCGGTCAAGAAGAGCCTATTAGCCAAGTGGCAATGAATGGCAAAAACAACAAGTCCTTTTCCTCGGGGTTGGCCAAGGCCCGCCCCGTCACTCCCATTGAAACCAGACGAGGACAAGATGTCGCCTCCAGTAGCTGGGAGGGTACTCAAAAGGGGCAAAGGAGGGGGAAGGTGTAGTGGTATTGTGGAAAAATAAAAACAAACAAAACAATTCACGCCTTGTTTCTCCGGCCACTGAACGCTTTCCAGAGACTGGTACAGATGGGTGTTAACTTCCTTCGGGTTTCCGACTGCTCTCAGCACACAGGACAAGCGATCAAGTGCAATGTAGTCAATTTTGCGTCTTCTGTTTAGATAAAAATTTGCCATGAAATAGATTTATCACTTTTATTCTATGTGTGTATGTGTCCTTCCCACCCTTTGTCCATTTTTTTTTTCACTCGACCTTCCTTACTCTTTATCACAAAGTTAATAGACAATTTTTTTTGAAATTGTGGGTTTGTGTATTCATAACTTGTAAAATTTAAGGCCTGAAAGAATGATGTACTAGAAACGTGGTGCATTAGGAGAATAATGCAGGGACCCTAGGTCTGTTAACTTTATCACCATCATCATCCCCTACACCAGGGCATTGCACACTAGCAGCTAAAGGTTGTGTTTAGACCAGGGCAAAGGGTAGACTTCATGGGGTCTGGCGATGTCCAAGGTCTGTGTTTTGTGCCTAGAAGAGTCCGTTTGAGCTCGGGTTAGTAAATATGGTCTCTGGAAATCACAACATGGCATAAGAGAGTCGAGCGGTGGGATGGGAGAGATGAGTGGGGGAGAGATGAGTGGGGGAGAGAAGTGGTTATTCTAGGGATTCCCTCCAGTTTAACAATCGCAGGCAATTTTGTAGATGTAGGAGCTAGGACGGAAACCCGAAGACCATCTGCTTTAGAAGACTGAAGACTTCTCACCCAAACAGTTTGTGTCAAGGTACCTGTTGGATTTAGGGGTGTACAAAGTTGTGCGTGTCTTGCTGTCGCTTTGTTTCTCCTCCCACCCTCGCCCAGGAATGTTTAGGATCAGTCCCAAACACCCCTATCACTTATTCTAAAAGCATCCAGCAGGTAAATAGCGGTTGTGTCCAGGGTATGATCACCGCGGTAACCACCATACCAGTTCCGATACTCTTCGCCGCAGCACCTTTGACCTTTGTCTCCAGGTAGCGACGACAGACTTGTAGACGCAGAGTGGAGTGCAAGGTCTAACAGACTAACGGGCATGTTCCTCCTCCTCTCCACCCGAAGTTTAGGACTGGGCAGGCAAGAAAAGCAAAGGAGGTACAGTGGGTACATTTTGTTGACAATCAAAGCTGCTGATCCCGCTTCGCTTCAGGTCCTTCTGACCTCTTCACCGACTTGCTTCGTTACGCTGCGCGTAGTTCCTCGGGGGCGGAGGTCACAAGCTGCGTCACACAATGACAAAATGCGTTTTCAAAACCATTTGACGCAGCTTCCATGACGCTGCTTTGACGTAAGCCTCGCAGGATGACGACAATCACGTTTGAAAAATGACTCGTGAAAAATGCAACAACTTGTAATACTTCGCGCATGCGCTGAACTTGCACGTAAAGTGGCGAGAAAAGTGTGTGGAAGTGAGCGAGAGAGAGAGACAGTAAGAGAGCGTGAGAGAGAAGGAGCAAGAGTGGAAGGGGGGAGGGGACAGGGGCTTATATCCGTGATCGTCTGCTCGTGTGTCGCTTCCTTTCTTTGAAGTTAAAGGATGTAACGCACGTCTTTACAGCGCCACACGGCGGATGTGCCGAGCCATCGCCGTTGGAAACTGTGGCTTTGCACGCAGAGGAAACCCGCTTATCGCGCGGACAGTGTGCAGGCAGTGTCAGCATTTACGAAATTATGCTTTTCCTTTCTGTGGACAAGCATGCATAATTAATTCCTCTCAGGTCCCGTCATCGTGGTACTTATGATTGTCCGCTATGCAGTAACAGCCCATCATGTCCAGCCCCTTATTCCCAGACACACACACACCCTACCTTCCCTTTCCTTTCTGTCTTCTCTCCTTCTCTAAAAACATCGATGAACATTTCTATATTTTCATCTGACTTTCAGTTAGATGTTCTTGGCAACGCACATGCAAACCTAATTCTGAAGGAAAATTTTCTTCTTCTCCACTTTCTGTCTCCTCTTCCTCCTAATCTTTGTCAATGGTCATCGCTGCTTGTAGTCTGCTGACGTCGATGTTTTCATCACAAACAGTAGCACGGGTCAGCGTTCCAACTTCTGCAAGCGACCCTGTTATGCTATGGACCCTTGTCTCCGGATGCCCTAACACTACATTCACCCGACTGCGAGATCCCTCCGCATCCCTGTCCTCCCCCTACAGGGCCACCACTTGCCTCTGTTTTTGCAAAGTGCACGAGCGCTTGATTGAGAAGTTTGGAGGTTTGTCGTCTTGAAGAAGTTAATCCGTCGACGCATGGCCTGATCAGAGACGGGCAGAAACAAAAGGAAACCAGAGGCTGCCTGCAGGAAGCTGCGTGGACAGCAAGTTACGAGGAGATAACCGCACAGCTTCCGTCACCCCTACCGACAGACAACCTTCCCAGCCCCAGCTCAGGGGACGTCACATGCCAAGTCTGAAGCTGTTTTTGCCGTTTGTGGTCCCTGTCCCTGTGTGGTGTGAGAGGGTTAGGGTAGGATGGGAGGACGTTCGTGCACATGCGCATGGGTGTGTGTGTGAGAGAGAGACTACTGAACTCATATCGGTGAGTACACTCCCCTGCGAGCAGTTGTCACCTCTGATCCCAGCAACAGCTCCTGATAAAGTGCCAAAGGATGAGAGCATGGATGCTTATTCTATATAATATAGAAACATGTCTATTGAAATATGTCAATCTAAAGTATGGCTGGGTCAGTCTGAAGAGTTTTAGGATTAGGTCAGGATGATGGTGGTGACCCCCTCCTCATGTGGAATGTGTGTGTCAAATACATGCTTCAGAGTGATACAACAACAACAACCACAAGAAGTACATTGTTACTTCTGCTGATTGCTTCTGAGGGGCTTCTGAAGTGTAACATACCATTAATTTCCTTTTGGAGAGTCTATGCCATGAGTCAGCTTCTGAAACGAGGCCAACATATGAAATAGGTCGTTTCGTAAAATGGAAACAAAATAATTAATTGACTTAATTCAACCACAAATGACTATCGCTAATGGAAAGAAATAAATATTGGAGAGAATGAACATCGAAACATTGATTTGTAAAAGGATTGTCAGATTGAAGATACCATTCCCCCCTCTCTCTCTCCCTCCCTCCTTGCTTCTTCACTCTCACTCTCTCCTCTCTCGTTAGTCATCACAGACAAGCGGTACAGTCTGCAGGGATTCTCAATGTACTGGTGCAAGACACAGAAGAACTGCGCATGCGAGCCACACAGCCCTCTGGGGACGAGTTGGCTGCAAGCTCGGGTCGTTTGGAGTAAATTAATAACTGAGCCCGCGACGACTGAGAAAAAATTATGGCATCCATTTCTTCCGCTTGATCCCTGGACTGCTGTCCTTGAACTCTCTAACAACCATCGTTGACATTGCCTTCTTTTCTGTCACCCAGAAAATAAAAGACGAGAAAAGCTGTGCCAAATGTCGAGAGATTATTTATATAAGTCAGAGATGTTTGTCTGGCATGTGAGATGGTCGAATCAAGGAGACTGGCAGAGCAAAAAGTTTGTTTGTTTGTTTGTTTGTTTGTTTGTTTGTTTGTTTGTTTGTTTGTTTAGTTGCTTGCTTGCTTGCTTGTTTGCTTGTTTGGTTGGTTGGTTGGTTGGTTGGTTGGTTGGTTGGTTGGTTGGTTGGTTGGTTGGTTGGTTGGTTGGTTGGTTGGTTGTTTGTTTGTTTGTTTGTTTTGTTTTGTTTTGTTTTTTTGTTTTGTTTATTAGGTTTTGAGCTCTCTTTCGGCTCACTCGTATTAGACTTTTGCTCATGAAGAGACCAAGTGCATTATCGCACGTGAACGAGGAGAGAGCACGTGAGAAAGACGATGTCACAGACGAGAGGCATACCCATGAAGTCGTCGATTCGGGTAAACCAAGGGCAGAACTCTTGTTTCCGTAGTTATCAAGTGGTGTCCAAGCTTGGCGGACGTTGCTTTACCCACGAGACCGTAGTTATAAATCAGTGGCAAAGATACCCTAGGGGTAGAGTAACAAAATGCAATATCCAGGGGGTCTGGTCAGTGTGTCGTAACTAGGAGACAAGACGGTTTTCCTTGATTTCCCCATTTCGCCCACGGTTAGACCCAACCTTGACACGTTATTTGATATTTGAAATAAGAAAGAAACGACCATCGATGAATACAGCTAGGAGTGACTGTGTTCACTTTAAAAAAAAAAAAAAAGACGAGAAAGTGGCGATTGTTCATCTTTCTTCCTGGATTTCCACACTGTGTGTTTGGTGTTTTAAACGGGTTTGTAGTCGGGAATTGACTGTTCAGAAGGATGCTTCATGATGTCCTGTCTACAGTCTTTCGTCCAGAAAATGAATACATCACGAGTGGACATCCACAAAGAGAATCGTTTTATTGTTGTTGGAAGACTGCACGTGTGTACTAAGAGTGTACTTTATCGAAACCTATACCAGACAGACATAAAAGATGGTAAACATAAAATCCCGTCCAACTGGATCCTCTCTGATATAACCATGTGATCGCTGGGGGAAAAACCAGATCCCACTTAGCTTCCCTCATAACTTGAAACCCTGTTTCTTAAAATCTCCAAGCCCACGTTTTAACGTTTTAATGACAGGATAATTACCAATAGGCTTTTAAATAAATATTATTCGCTAATTTTTTCCTCGTCAGTATACTGCACAATTCTGGTTGCAATCTGATCGCACATTTAATCTCGTTTCAGTACTTTTTCAGAGTTAACACTGAAAGTGTGTGCGTTGAGGGATGTGCACGGGTGGAGGTGGGTAGGTATTCAGTCAGATGAACTTGTATTACTGTATACCCTCTGGAGGCCCACCCTGTAGAATAGTAAATAAATAACCGTATCAGTATATGTGGCTGAGTGTGTACATACATCAGTCTTGCTCAGCCGTATCAGCCTCGCTGCCGTCGTCATCGTCTACGAGGAGACGTTAACGTCGGCCGGTCTCGCGACTGGGTGAGAAACGGGCCGCAAGAGACACACATTGTGTGGGCGCAACATTAATCTTCAAATGTCTCTCACCCTCGGAACACCGCCGACACCACTTCTCTCGCACACACGAGACAAAAGTTCAGGCTGTGACTGTCATCTGTAGGCCCTGAGATTGTGAGTCACCTATTGTCAGTTGTCATCACAGAGTATGTCATCATCCACTCAGGAGAAGAGGATTCTGCTAGGGTGGGATTAGAGTAATAACAATAATAGTTTCTTTATATAGTCCAAAATCCCAGATTAAAGTACATCGCAGTCGAAACAAACAAATCAAAGATTAAACATAAGCATGTCACAAATACACATCAGCAAAAGACAACTAGTCGTGGGAGGCGAGTGTTGAATTATTTCAGAGGACACAGAGCAGGTATAGTGAGCACAACTCACCATTTTCGGCTTGCACACAGATTACTGGTAGATATGTTGCATCAGTGTAGACACAAAATACCAAAGGGTTACAATCCATGTTCTTCGACGATTTTCTTTTTTAAAAAGTATAAAAATTTCAGTGAAGTGGAGACAATGACACAGATGGCTGGAAAACCCATTTGTTGACGAAGAAGAAATCCACTTAGCTCAGGCATGAAAATCTCCTGAACAACAGGCAGGCGACGAAACAAAAACAAAATTGGTTTATAAATATGAAGTCTTAACTAATATAAAAACTGACGAAACACTGTGAACCCAAAGCACTGTATAATCATGTTAGGGAAAAGGTGGGCGCAGACCTAGAAAGTCGATAGATGACCTCGAGGTTCGATTTTCCATCGAGGGACACATTTGCGTTTTCTCTCTCTCTTTGTGTGTGTGTGTGTGTGAATGAGAGATGTAAAATTGCAAAAATAAATAAATAAATAAAAATAAAATAAAAAAAATAATAAAAAAAAGGTACACAGAGACCAAGCAGAGTAAGAGATGTACAATAATATAACTAAGTTTGCGACAGGAAAGAAGCGACCAACTGTCCTCGAAAAAGATTTTGACATAAAACTTGTTTAGCTGCTGATTGAATCATGGTTTTACTGTCGAGCTCTTTCTTGAGTTCCAAGTATTGCATCGCTGGCCCCTTTAGGGAATAAGTTTAGCGCCCATCAGTCTCTCTAGGTTGTATCCAAGCAGCCTAAAGTTTTCTGTCAATTTGTATTCATCCCCAGCTTTAAAAAAAATTGTTTTAGAAAGATCGTGAATAGATTGAATCTGCTGTCTTTCCTGTTTCCTCACAATGAAGCCCATCGCACATCTACCCACACCCCCACCCACAACCGCCATACACCCCTTCCCTTGCTGCTTGTAAGCTTTGTCAATAAGTCTTGACGCCGATTTTTTTTTTAACCACCATTGGGTTTGTTTCGGGGCATTCACAAGAAATTCAAAACGACAAAAATCGGAAACGGAAGTATCTGACCTATTTTTATTGGTCCAGCTCAGGACGTGTCAACGACAACTCCCCCTTCCTATCTTAGACAGTTCAGCACGGGTTTGAAGAATAGGAAGGGGTGAATGCAAGAAAGATTTTTTGTTCAGTTTGTGAATCTATAGGCTGGTTGTGTAAAGCCATGTAAGCCTGAATTTAGCTGGAGGGCAACACTTTACAAAATTTTTTTTTGATGATGATGATGTGTCTATCCGTGCCACGCGTCTAATTCAATTTCACATTGAAACAGTTATTTCAAAAAACTATCTCTTTGTTCGGAATGGCAGAGGGTAGGGGGAGGAGAAGAAAGGAGTAGGGGGAAGACGAGCTGACCGATGTCCAGCCGTCCAACGTTTGACCCCCGTACCCCCTGTTGACGTTAACCCTTTAACCCCCCGCGTTAGCCGGGTCATCAAAAAACCCCAAAGCCGCACGCGCGCCAGATTGAGAGGGCAACCCCTGCCTGCCCTTAGAGAAAAAAAAAAGCTGCCACCCTCACTTCCCTTGCCGCGCTCTTGTTTTTCACAGGGAGCCCTAGGGAGGGTCACTTAGGCGTCAGATCAGCGGAACAAATCAGTTGGTGCGGTCAGCTGAAAGTCTGCAAACAATATCTGAGCGTGACCATGAAAATCACTATTGGAGGGGTCAACCTGGGAACCCCATTCGGCAAAAAGGCAGAAAAACGGTTTCCTCGACAGGCTAGCTGTCATTTGACGTCACTTCCGCGAACCATACATGCCTTCACATCAAGAGTTGAAGAAGTCTTATGTTACTAATTTTGATCCCTTTCTAAAAAAATAATAATAATAATAATAAATAAAATAAATAAATAAATAAAAATATAAAAATAAATTTTCGTCAATTGTAATTAAAATATTCCATATATAGCCATGATATAACATTCTCCCCCAACCCCGCACCAAGAAATATTTCGTGACGATGCTGCACGCTTTCTTGACAACGACAGACTCGTCCATGTGACAGGTCTGCCCCAGGCTGTGATCGACCTCATTGTCAGTCGTTGGCAGGAGTGTACCTCCCAATCACGTGACCGACTACCTCGATGGATTTGTTGTCTGGACGCGCGGTGAGATCGATCGTCCACCAGACAGCCCCTTCCTTTTCTCAATATAAACGTATCGATACTTTTTAATGAACACGCTTCGCCCAATCAATCAGCTTCAGATTGTGACATCGTCGGAACTACTCAACAGAAAGTCCATCTCAACCGCCGTCAACAAAAAAAAGACCAAAAGTCAAATAGATTATCGAGTAAGATCAGTAAAAGTCAATGATACGGGGACAGGTCGTTATTTGTTTTAAGTACAGACCTCATATACACTGTAAACTCGGATCTCTACTCTTCTCTGAGGAGGTTTAACACTGTTCACTTAAGATGTTCATCAGGTTGTCAAAATGTCATTAATCCGCAAAGCACATGAATTATTGTGTTCACAAAGCGAGAAAAACTTTGTAAATACTAACAAAAGCTACAATTATTAGCCAAAAACAACAAAACAAAAACGAAAGAACAGGAAAGCAGACATTTTTTTCCTTAAAGAAGCGACATAAAATAAATAATAACAAAACATATACGTCTTTAAAAAAAAAACAGCAATGACTGATGAAACTTAGAGATGCTCCAGCTGATATCCAACAACTACGAGGCTGGAAAAGTGAAGAATGAAGAAGATTCGACATGAAAAGTGTGAGTAAAGCAAAGAGAAAGACAGCGAATGTAAATAATACAACATCTGCACAAACACTTACCAAACCATGTTCAGGCCTTCAGCAGAGGCGGTGCCAGGACTCCCTATCTCTATTCTCAAAGACTACGAGATGGATCTTGCTGTTCCAGGAAGAACACCGAGGGTTGGACGTGTACACGGCAAAACCTACTTTGGTCCTCCACTCTCACCCGTCATGCGCGCGCTGCGACCTCTGAATACCGCCGGGGCAAAGAGAGAAAGAGAGAGAAAGAGAAGGAGAGGGAAAAAATGAGGTCCTGGGAGACCGGGTCGTCCAGATTTACGCCTCACTGTGGCATCACGCCCGCGTGGTCAACGGAAAAACTGACCGCTCGGGGAAAAACCAGGGCTGACGCACCTGTCTCAGCGGGTCGCGTGGCCAGGAAATGAATGGGCAGACAGGACCGGGGGTGATGGGGAGGAGGGAGGAGAATGAAGAAAAGGAAGGGCAAAAGGAATAGGGAGTGTGGGGGAAAAGCGAGGTTTTTGAAACCGTGGAAACGTCAGAGAATGAGGGTGGTCGGAGAAATCAGAGGAAGGGTAGGTCAGGTGGAAGGGTGGTGGAGGAAGAAATGGGATGAATGAAGGGTGGGTGGTGGGGAGGGTTGTTTACTAGGAAATGCCAGTTTTGGGGGGTAGTGGTAGAGATCTTTTTACGGGACAGCCGCTTGACAATGGTCGGTTTAATCCATGAGCCAACAAAGAGCAAAAATGGAAGGGTCGGATCCAAAAAGCTCCGTGACCCTTCAAAACAGCGAGCACCACAATGCCGACCGTTTGACCACCGACCACAGACCACCACCACTACCACCACCACTACCGTCGTCTACCAGTGGCTGGCCCTTGCTGGGATCAGGGGCGAGTAATCAATTTTTAATCAGTGGTACTTTGGTTCTTAGCTAAAACAAACCAGACTCCAGCCAACGATGGCTTGGTATCTAGAAAGCTCAACGATTTTTTTTTCTTCTGGTTTATCATCATCGGTTTGGTGACTGACTGTTACAATAGTCTGGGAGGATAAATCTTGTGTCGAATTGTTATTCCAGCATAACGAACGATAATCCTAACTGCAAAAGTCAGTAGCTGCAACAAAAGAACCATTGCTGAAACAAACAAACCGACGAAGCACAACAAAACTAAGTGTACGGACAATTTATTTGTCACGTGACCTTCCATGTAGGTCCTGCAGCGCACAGCATTCATCCAAGGAGCTGGTGTGTCTGTCTTAAAGTCATTATTAACTGAACAAAAACGGATGAATGTTTGATCACGCTTGACAAAGTTTCGATATACTTATCCAAACCTGGTTAAAGTAATTGTCCAGTTAAGAAAAACCTTTAAGAGAGAAATGAATAAAACATTGCCTCATACGCACATGCATGCACACAAACAAACACACAAAGATTCTAATTCTTTTCAGCCGGTTACTTTGTTTTTCTTTTCCTCACACAGTTACAAATATACAGTCATTCATATTCATATCTGCGGCTGAAATAGAAATAACCGCAGCATAAAAAAAAGATGAAATTAATTTCTTTAAACAAAAAAAAATAATAAAAAAATAAACCCCGATTGACAAACAGCGCTCTAACATCAAAGGCTGTTCGTGCGCGATGTGAAGCACACCGGACAAACGGTTGGTGACGTGCGTGACCATGCGTGACGCTTTTGTGTCCGGCACTGGCGGCTGGGGCACGCTGACCCAGAGTCAAGTTGCGGTCGCCTGCCCCTGACCGCCACACGCGTGCGCTTTGCTCATGGCGCACGTGCCAGTCCTGTCCTTTGTGTTGGCCGTCTCACTTCTAAAAAGACATTTTATGGCTGATAGGTGAGCTAAAATATCAAGGGTCTGATTACCTTGGCACAAGCTGTCGAATGTGCGTGTGTGTGTGTGTGCATCGTGATTGTATTGGGTGTAGATGACCCGAACACACGTGTAAAGCTTTACACTACACTGGGCAAAGTTTTTATGTATAATGAGGTTTCTCTTTTAGAAAGTTTTCGGTTTGTAAGAATCTCACATAATTTTAATGTAATTGTTGAATTCGACTTTTTTAACTGGTGCGGGACTGAAACAGAAAGAGGTGTGTCTAAGAAAACTAATGTGACACTAATCTTTCTTTGTCTTTTCCAGAGCAGCACAGACCCGGATGTTACTTGAAAACCAATCATCTGAGAAAAACGAGGTCATCTCGCCGACATGTTTGGGACTGCCGAGAATTAGAACTCACATCAACTACGTCTTTACGTGGACGACGACGTCGAGGTATTCACTGAACCTACATCTAATGATTCAAGAAGCTTGCTGTGTCGAGACGATGATCGGCAAGGAGAGACGATATGATGACGTCAGAGTTCTCACTGTCGGATAAAGGCATCAATACAGAACGTTTGACGTCACTGCCATCATACACTGACGACTATAGAACGTTTGACGTCACTGGCTGTGATAGCTACAGAACGTTTGACGTCATAGCATAGAGATATTAGTGATAGCTACAGAACGTTTGACGTCACTGCCTAGCTACAGAACGTTTGACGTCACTGCCTAGCATAGAGATATTAGTGATAGCTACAGAACGTTTGACGTCACTGCCTAGTATAGAGATATTAGTGATAGCTACAGAACGTTTGACGTCACTGCCTAGCATAGAGATATTAGTGATAGCTACAGAACGTTTGACGTCACTGCCTAGTATAGAGATATTAGTGATAGCTACAGAACGTTTGACGTCACTGCCTAGCATAGAGATATTACTATCGGCTACAGAACGTTCGACGTCTCGCGATCTTCACGTCTCCTGACGGAGGTCCGGTGTGAGCGCCACCTGGGAGTCTTCACCTGGTTACGTGACGTTACAAGAGCCAGACAAACAGGGGGAGGGGTAGGAAGGGGAAGACAATCGAGTCAGTGAGCTATCGATCAGTCTCGACGGGAGGGTGAGGGATCGCATACAGCCGTGCGCTGACAGATCATAAAAATAAGAAACACGCCAGGGGAGCGAGAGAAGCCTCGCGAGGCCGCTCGTACATGCATCAGCAGCCGACTGAGATTTGCGATCGGTGGCCAGGGGAGACGACTACGAACTGATAATTTTTATGGGCAGATGTTTGTTGTATGGAAGTACGAAAAATGATCGCCTGCAACCTAAAAAAAATAAATGTTTATTTCTAGAGCCTCCTTCCTTAGCAATGAGCGTAGGTTTAAAGCTTTTAAAGTATCCAAACATTCACGAGCATCAAATGTACCTTATAAAATCACTATCGTTCAAGCCCCAACCTAACCCCAACACACAGAAGGTTACCCGACAATAAAAACTTGTCACTACCTTCTTTTTCTCAAAATATTTCAATCAGGGTATGTCCCTATCCACATCTTCCAACAAACATCTTCTCCTGCAGAAACGACTAAAAAACAAAAAAAATTAAAGACGACCAGATGTCTTCCACTTTCCCTCTTTTTTCTGCGGTCCAATAGGCAGGCGGTGGAGGATGCTGCTGATTCTCCATTATCAAAACGGTCGTCTGTTGGGCGCAGGACCAAAGAGCCACGCGTCTCCCAAGCCATTCTTGCGTTTCGTCACAAGCAGTGGGGCTGGGGAGGTGAAGGAGGAGGAGGAGAAGGAGGCATGATGATGGTCCACATGGCTGTTATTGACACTCAGGAGACCCATTTTCGGACCGTCCTCTCGCCACGAGCCAGCATGCCGGCCTTCAGCTGATCCGACTGCACAATGGTCGAAAATTGTCCTGGGGGGGATCCTATTTTTCCTTCTGTCTCATCTTTTCCTGCTGGGGTCAGTCCCTTCTTTGACCTCCAGCTGCCCACTGGTCAGTCCTGGCCATCATCCCCCCTCCTTTCCCTCCTTCACCCAAAAGCTCTGATTAACAAAAAGCTTCCGCGCACAGCCACGTAGTCCGCCCAGCTCCTAAAAATAGAATTCATTAATTTTCATTTCAAAGAGTCCGGAGGTGTGAGCCTGGAGTCTGAAAAGGGAGCTGGACACTGTCCATGAAGCATCCTTTTGGCCGAAGACCGACCGCGACCCTGACCACCGGTCAGGATGAGCTTGAAATTGACAATTCATTATCACTACAACCACCCATCCTCCCATCCACCTCTCTTCTTTCCCCCCCCCCTGCCACGACTGTTGTTGACGGTCCCACCCGCTTTGTGCGGCCGTGGGGTTTTCTGGCAATTAAAATGGATGGTCTTCGGAAGACAAAAGCAAGCAGCGTGCTCACGAGCCAGTAATGTCCGGCACAAATAAAAGTTGACAAGATACCATTACCCGCCAGCGGACAGTGGCGGTCAGTCCAGACGACTCCGCCGCCCGAGACCCCCACGACCCCGTGAAGGCGGCAAGAAACACATCCTGGCAGATGTGGGGGTTGAAAACCGTCTTCAGAGCCGGGTACGCACACAGACTCACACAATCGGGGTGCGCCTAAGGTGAGAGAGGGTCAGGCGCATCACCAGCTGTTGCAGGGGGAGTCCTCCCTTTGGCTGCGAGCGGCTCGATCAAAAGGAGTTGATGACAAAAGGAAGGAAAGCATCATCATCCTTCTGTTCCATCTTCTTTCACCGTCTTCTATCGGACCGATGCCACATGTGGCCGTCATGACAAAGCATACTTTCGAATGTCCAGATTTCTTTTTTTTTTTTTTTTTATTTAAAATTATTTGTTCTTCCCTTCCCCCTAATCTCAATAAAACTATCGAAATCTTTTACCGAACGCCCTTTGTGTTTGGTACTGTGTCCAGGAGCTTCATAGAGAGCTTAAAATTCTAGGTTGTTTATATTTAATATTAATGGACTTTTGATGTAATCAGGGTTAAACAAAAGTTGGGAGAGGGCAGGCATGGATATAGTTCTGGAAACAAAAGTCAAATTGGAAGATTAATTCTGTTAACATGTGAGACAGAGAGATCAGCCCATTACTGTCCACGTGATCAAAGACACCGCCATCCATCCCACCGACTACTGCGTTTGGATCTCAAAAATGATTCCCTCCCCTCCCCTCCCCTCCGAAAGGCGTCTGGCCGATGCCAGGAGAGAAGACCTCTGCCACCATCTTCGCTCTCCGGTCAGGGAGGCTGCGATCTGCAGGGACCGGTGACTGTCAGGTCGTATTGACCTCTCCACCCGTCCTGCAGAAGGTTCTGTGACCTAGGCATCTCCTCCCATCATCCAAAATATCATTAGTCACATGCCTCCCTCCGATCGGCCTTCACGACCCGCTTTGTAATTATGTGGCCATGATACCTATTGCCACCGATTCTGTAGAGTAACTAACAGAACTGCAGGAAGTCAACAAACCAAAGACCTCTCATTAGTTTGTTACAAAAAATTCTTAGTAATTAAATAATTATCAATTATTTTAAGCAAAGCTTAACCTCCCTTATTGACCTCACCACTAGCTAATGACTAGTTGAAGGAGGCGAGATCTCTGGTTGCCCAGTAAGCCAGCGCACCTTTGTTTAAATCATGGGAACTACATCTTGACCTCTTGAGAGACGTGACCCCGGGATATGTCAGCCTATAAAACACTAAGCATAAAAACGAGCAAAAAAATCGGAAATAAAAGTGTATTGCGGAGAAGAAATGTGTGATTATCAATCACTCCGTGTCAAATTAAACATGATGCTTTCCCTGAGGTCATACAGTCAGCCGCAACCATGTCCGACTGCGCCTGGTCGTGGGAGTCGTTAAAAGTAAGAAGGAAGGTGAATGTCCGCCGCCATTGTGGCCATCATGTCCTCTCCTTTCACATCTGTCGCTGTCGTTGTCGCGCGTGCGCTTGTGTGTGAGTGAGAGAGAGAGAGAAAGAAAGAGATTTGCATGAGCTTGCACGTGTTATGTAAAAGTACCCAGGTGCGGAAATGGTTTTTATTATTTAATCCATCAACCCATCGGTTGAACAAAAAAAGGAGCTGGAGAGGAGAGACTCCACAACACGCATCTGCTGCATACAGCAAGAGGAAACTAATTAAAATTAAATCGTGACATGAGCAAGATAAAACATGTTGCCTGCCAGGCAGCATAAAAGTTGGAAGAATAAAATGTTTTTATGTGTTTTAGTTGAATAATTTAATGACGATGGTTCATGTTTCCAAACTGATCAACGTTTTCTCACACAAACATTCACTCCCGACAGGCAACAGCAGGCTGTCATCTCCAGCTGCTGATGCTGTTGAAACCACTCCTCTCCCGAGGATGAGCGGCGTCTATATTTATCCCTTGTTTATCTGCGATTAATATAGATTGTGAATTTTGCCAGTTAAGAAACGTAATAAACAAAGACAAGAAAAGTTAAGGATCTCGTATTTGCATAACTTACCTACTGTCCTGTGACTGTGTACAGTTGAGACTCCGTCAGGATTTCTTCCTGGCAAGTAATGAATGTTTTCTTTCTCTTTCTCTCTGTCTCTCTCTCTCTTTCTCTCTCTCTTTCTCTCTGTCTCTCTCTGTCTCTCTCTCTTTCTTTCTCTCTTTCTCTCTCTCTCTCCCCCTCTCTCTCTCTCTCTCACGTATCAGGAAATTGTCGGCTATGAGCATAAAAAACACATTAATCCATAAACTCTGCGGACGACGGACGACAAACCCAGAAACCTGTCACCACGCATGTCTGTACAGCAAAGGTCAGAGTGTCATGATTAAAACCCATTAAAATGTGCCGACCTTATTTTGCCCCAGGTGTTAATTTGTGACATTTATGTCTTCGCCACATCTTTTTGCATCCATGTCATCGATAATTTGGAGAAGACTTGACGAGAAGGCTGCTAACCCTTATGTACTGTATGTATATATAGATATATATTTCATACAGTTGTACAGCTACACCGTGTCTTACTACACTTCATGTGTATGGACATACATAGGATTACCCTATTGAATCAGTTCCTCTTTAACCTCAGACTCACACAAACTGGTTCAACTTTGTGAGGAGTTAGAAAAATCTCAGTAAACCCAGTAAAGCAGTTGGGGGTAGGTAGTGTCTTCCTGTTGGCCGCGTGGAGTGTCCTCCAGTGCACTTGTACTCCAGTTTGCGAAAAATCACGGTCCAGGCATCTGATGGCAAGCAAGCCGCTGGACCCATAACTGTTGCAGCATTACCAAAAAGAAAAACGGAAACGATCTCAAGACGAAGAACGAGCAAAATTATCTCCAGTGTCCAAGTCATTGCATTTGAATAAGCAGGAAGAGATTAAGATTTTCCATTTTCGTTGCATTCGTGGCGATCTTTTCCGTTGTTCGCAAAAGTGAGCAGCTTCTAGCAGAATCGTATCCTGACAGCTGTGTCGTCTGAAGATGATCAGGGTTTTATTCGCATCTGTAATGTTCGTAACACCACTTTATTGCCAAGGTATCAGGTGGAGTTCTCTGGTACCTAAAACATCTCACCCTACACCGCTGACCTTTTCAGTCAGGGACAATTGTGATTTTGAAATACTTTTTAAAACTACCTTGAGGTATATATATATAAAAAAAAAAAAGCCGAAGAGGAAAATAAATTTTAAAACTGAACACCATTACGGTTTTGACGGACCAGCAAGAATTGAACCTTGAAATACTTCGTGGAATTGTCGTGGAACTCCCTTCTTGAATTGGAACTTTTTTGTGGATATTTTCGTTCATTATTTGTTGCGGGAGAACTTGAAAATGCACAAATGACCCTAACACTTCTGCCAATGTTAATTTCTTTCCTATCTGGTCGAATTTTGATCGAACGTTGCGAATAAAGACAAATTATTTCAACAAGAAACAAACTTAGGAAATTTATTATGAAGGGCCTGAATTGCTTAGTAGTTGTTTGTTTGTTTGTTTGTTTGTTTGTTTGTTTGTTTGTTTGTTTGTTTGTTTGTTTGTTCATTCGTTCGTTCGTATGTTTTTCAAGCAACAGTTGACATGGTCTTAACGGAAATCTGGATGCGTGCACAAATACTTGGTACCCTAGTGCAGGTGTCCATGTGTCACTGTCTACACAACACTGGATGCGTTTACATTAGCTGACATAAGTCCTGACATTTTCGACAAAAAGAATATAAAAGTGTAAATCTGTAAATCTGTAATGTCAAGAAGTGTTTTCTCTGTACTTAATGGAGAGGGTAATAGGGTGGAGGGGGAAGTCAAGGATCGCACCGGGTAAACTGTCGAAAACGAGATTATTTTTGAGAAGATTTTCAACTTACGGCAGAACGAATTTTTAAAAACTGCCAAGTATATTCAAGTATTCGTCAATGTATGTGTCCTGCTAAGTAAAATCCTTAAAGAGCTTAAAAGGAAAGTTGCGACACAGGACATGCCCGCCCTAAGACGGGATGAAAAAGTAGAGTCGGGCTAACACTGACGAGCATCCTGTTTTAATTAAGAAGGATTCGAAAGACGTTTAGGGAAGGGAGGAGCTGTTGAAGCTGAGACCTGCGCGAGCAAAATGCAACAGGGAGTTTGCAACGAGGAGAGGATGCAGCTGTCAACATCCGACAAAACATCCTCGTCCACATCTCACCCACCAACCAACCCACCCACCTCCACACGACGACAACATGGCTGACAACTGGAGGCAAGCAGCAGCCTGTAGGTTATCGTCAGCTGTCACAGTCTCAAACACTGAACAGGACCTAGGTGCTTAGTACTAATCGAGAATCGCACACTTCTTGTCGGAAATGACGTCACGCAGCAACTTGTCGAGCTGTGTGCGCGCGCAGGTGGGCTTTGCTCTGCGCGTGTTTTCACGATGTTTTCATCCAATCCTGACAGCGTGCCTGCTGACAACGAACACGAACTGTGTGTACGCATGTAGGTACGATAACCACTCTCGTCACTTTGACATTTGCACTTTTCAAATAAAAGCGGAAGTAGTTCAGTGCAAGGAGCGAACGGGGTCAACTAGGTACAGATTATATGTCGAGAGTATGATATAAAATATATTTAAAAATAATTATTCCCTTCGACATCGCCAGTCAAAAACATCAGTCACAGTCGTATCCTAATCTGTCTGTCTTTTGACCAGTCGTTCGATCCCTATCTCTCTCTTTTTTATCCTTCTTTCATTCATCTTTTTCTTTCATTTGGTCTATTTTTAATTTTTTTCTTTCCTTTCTTCTTTACTTTGTTTTATTCACATTGACGACATTAATATCCTCCCCTCCTCTCTCTCTCTCTCTCTCTCTCTCTCTCTCTCTCTCGCACACACACACTTGATTTTTTTATTAAAAATTTTTTTCTTCCTTTACATGACTTCATTATTAATCAGTTCTTCTCATCCCTTTTATATGCCATACAACCTCAGCTACATTTAGCAGGTCAACGGTCACAGTTTTGCCTCCCATCATCCTCTGGTGAAAATAATTACTCTGGCAAAAAAGTGAATTCAAATAATTTGATCAAAGTTTCACCGGAAGCAGATAAGGATCTGCTGCAGGAACCAAGGAGAAGCAACCCACGTTGCCTTTTCCTTCCGGTTGAGACCCTGCTTCTTGCGATGACGGGGGAGGAAAGATGGGGGTTTAGTTCAGTAGGCACTTGCTTCCCAAACCCATTTTCCCCAAGTCATTGTGTTACTAGGATTTTTCTCAACTATCCACATAAGTAGCGGGGGCTCTATGCTCCTCGAGGAGGAACAAGGATTGAACTAAACATCAGTAACGATGAAAATGCAGGGTAGGGAATTGAACAGTCAAAATTCTTCTTTTCAATTTTTCTTTCTGTCTATCTATTTATCTACGATTTTTTTTTTCCTTTTAGTTTGTTTGACACTGTCGACTTGAAGATTAGCGGCCATAAGGACCTGGGTTTTCAAACAGGGTACGCGAGCACCATGCTCCCAAATAAATCACTGTCACTAAATCATTTACTAAATACCGGCGAACCTAAGACTAAGTCCTAGACTAGTATACATATTCATAGGGGGTAGGGTTGTGAGGTGGTATACTCGGTCAATTCGAATTTTCGAAAGTGGTACTCGTCTGGAAAAGTAGGAAAACCTGGTCTGTAGGAGATCAAAGTGGCTACAGCAAACTTTTCTGAATGTTCCCCACAATGCCCTACGAGTCGACCTTTCACCCAGAACTGTAAACAAACAGACTAACATTTACCTTCGAAGCATTGAACACACCTTGGCTTGAACTGGGGTATAATAAACAAGAAGGAAACGGTTTAATGGGCTCTTAAAATGTAGACATCTCATTGTTATATTTACTATTCATACCGTGTGTGGACACAGCTACTCACATCAAACAGAAAGTTAACCTCAGCGTGAGAGGAAAAAAAAGAAGAAAAAAGTTTATTTATCTGATGGTTGAATCGTTTCTCGTTATAATCATTGTCAGCAACTCATGCTAAGGTGTGTCATATGACTGACTGACTGACTGACTGACTGACTGACTGACTGACTGACTGACTCACTCACTCACTCACTCACTCACTCACTCACTCACTCACTCACTCACTCACTCACTCACTCACTCACTCACTCACTCACTCACTCACCGCCATATAAATGTATATACACTATTTTTAGCTCCGAAATAATTCAAACTTTAAAGAATAGTTAAGACCAGTGTCCGAGTCTTGTTTTTCTTGTCTGTCTTCCTCGTTATTGCCGAACGACTTGCAGTCAGGACTGCCACAAGATGGCGTAGCCTCCAGAAGGACAAGATTCATAAGATTTCGGTAGAAAGTAAAGGCCAGATGCCAGTCGCTACATGCCTCTAACCCTCCAAACCAATAGGATCCCCCAAGTGGCGCCGATAGCACGTGCGAGACCGGGTCCTTTCAGACTTTCAACCTATCCCTTGCTGGCAGGCAGCAGAGTTATGTTTTCATCTCGACCCCCCTTCCTACCCGTCCACTTGCTCTGCGTGATCCTCCTTGTTTGTTCGCCAACCAATCGATTTTTTTCCTCCCTCCCTCTTTCATTTTCCATTCGAGCAAAGCGCATCTTTTCTCTGCCGATCCTCAGTTCATCTCAAGCCACACCCTCTATGAAGCATTTTTTTTTCTTTTCTTTTTTGAATCCCTCTTGCCCCTCCTCCTTCCTTAATGACACCAGAAAATGGTTGGCGTAGAAAAAAAGTTTTTGTCATGCTGGTTTCCTGTTTGTCCCTGACTTCTTCAGCCAGCTTCCATTTGCTGCTAACCTTCAGCCACCACCCATGTTGAAGACATTCCATCCAATCAGGAAATAGAAAGCCGAGTTGGTGCGGACCTGTAACATGGCGACGTGATGGACGTGCAGACGTTCGTGCGAAATTCGCGGAAATGGTTGATATCCTGAAGAAAATACGAAAATACGAGAGGTTGTGGTGGAACGTGCAAGAGGCTGTGATTGGCGGACTCTTTAAAGCACGAATGGACGTGCCGAGGCTGAAAGAACAGGAGGAACAAACAGAACCTTCAGTTAGTCTAAACTTAGAGAAGAGAGCTTCAAGAAGCGGCTTGCACCGAGGAGGAGGACTTGTGTGAATATTTAGGGAAACCACAGCGATTAATAAACAATAGAAGGGCAGGGAATCTTACTCTCGTATTCTCTGTTTCATTGACATGGCGCTGAATTTTGGAACAAAGCTTGGAGTGAAAATAGTTATTAGTCAACAAAGGCCGAAGTCATGATAATAATTGCTCATCTTGTTCCATATTTAGTTCCCTCAGTGTAATATGCTGCTGTCTCTCAAGAAAACGCAAACAAGAATCGATGGAATACGCTGTTGGAGTTTTATATCATTCCAACACCTAAGGACAAATGTGTTCATAAATGTGTGAACTTCACATAGTTGCTTCTTTGAAGGCTGCAAAGTTTTGGGATGTGGGTGATAATCTTGTATACTGCTACAACACGGAGTCCATTATTTTTCCATGCCTTGGTCATTTTTCTCTACGACCTACAGGACGCGGACAGCCTTCCGGCGGGGGTCGCGGTCTCATTGTCACCCTGCTCTTCCCATCCGCTGACCTTTGACTCCTAGCCAGGCTGTTTCCTCCACCCAGTCACACTGGACCATGTCCTCCCTCCCTACCCCCCCCCACCCCTCTCGACAGACACACTTCTTGCACCCCGAGCCCCTTGTCTCTCATTACACGCTCGCTCTTTCCTCTCCATGACCTCTGACCTGGCCCTCCGTGGAGATCTGCCTCTGTGACTAAGGCGGACAATGGGAGTGGTGTTAAAAAACATTAGCGCGGTTGTCAACAGCTGCTCGCACCGGGAGCTTAGTGGACTTCATAGGTCAGCACGCCTTAGCAAGTGTTGACAGAGAAGGCTGTTCAGGGGCACGAGACAATTAACAGTCGCCATCGTGGACCGAAACCTAACAGCCAACGCCATCTTGTCGACTGAAACCTGTGTCCTCGCTCACACGCACAAATATAGATATATAGATAGAGAAAACCGTTGAGTAATTACATAAATATTTATGCACATGCTTGTTATATACGACTGGAAAATGAACATAATAATTAATTAATCCAGCCATTACCTCTGATGTATGGAGTGATGTCCCTTCGCCTTGTGGGCTTGAGGAAGGGCGTTCTCCACATTTTAAAGTATATAATCTGCTCGATTTATTGTGGTGACCTGTGTAGGGGCAAGTGCTTCGTGTTTTCGTCATCACTGTGCGGAACTGTGACTTTTTTATTTTTCATCCACATCTTAATCCTACCGGTCTCTCTACAACCGTAACGGCTTCAAGTAGTCACTACTACTGATTTTTCATCAGTGTTAAATGATCATGACTTTGTCATGTGACTGTACAGTTTTTTGTTTGTTTATTTTTTGTTTGTTTTTTTAAGTCTACACCTGGCCTGAGTACCGATTGATTTGTTTTCGCCACCGACGACCTTTAGATGTGAACTGTAACGGATGACAATGTCTGCAGATGTTCTCTACCAGAATAACCATAACTTTCATTCCATGGCTTTTCAGTCGTCTTCTCTACCTGACGTCTCTATAGTCATCTACTACACACCACTGATAGATGATCTTTTTTTCGCTTCCGCCATGGAAGAAAACAAACACCTTTACGACCTGTAGAGTAACTGTACTACATCAACATCTTTGGTCTATAAAGATTTTATTTAGAGGAGCAACGACAAAGTCTTCCGTTAACTGCAATGAGAGAGTCGCAGGATTTTCGTCTTTCTTTTGTATTTTTAGAGTTGGTGAGCCAGGCTTTGGCCAGGGACACGTGCCAAACACGCTCCTTATTATTATTATTGCTAAGATATGTCAGACGACTCAGACGCATTCTGTCTTTTATTTCATTCATAAATTCGTCGCTTGACTGGTGCCGGTCATGGGGGGAGGGGAAGGAGGAAAATGGATGGACGAGGCAGGTGACAAGCCCCACAACTCACGCTTGTTTAGGGCGATAGCCGTTAGTGACGTGTGACGACCACACCATGTCCACACCTTCAGGTTCGTAAGCCAGTCTTCCTGCGTCGACCACTCTCCAAGGTAGCTTGAAGGATAGTCTGAAGGTGTCCGCAAGGTGTCGTGCTTGGTCACATGAACAAACCAGACCCTCTTGACTGTCACAAGCAGGGTTTGCTAGTGTCCTACGAGTGTAGCAACCGTCAATTCTGTCTGAAAATCTATCTCTCAACCTGCGCGCCTACAGCCATATACGCAAACAGAGAACAGAAAAAAGGACGAGCAACCGCAGACAAAAAATAAAAAAATAAATAAAAAAAAAACCCAGCAGAAAATACTTTCCTGAGGGTTCTGGAAATAGCAAGGGTCACACTCGACCTCGCTTCGGTTTATTAGCTTGTTTGTTCCAGTCCTCCCTCTCTGACCTCTGTCGTCCTATGATGTTCCAGGGGACGTCAACGCCTCGAGGGACTCACAGGCGAGTCGTCGTTCCTGACTCGGCTGCCATGTTGGAGGCTGTCAGCCATGTTTGGGCGCTGTCGGGCAAGCGCGGGCGACACGCAGGCCATGCGGACGTGCGGGAAACTCTGCTCGGTGGGGAAGATAATTGCAATGTTCACATGGAAGTCCGATGGCCAGTCACAGGAGGAAGAGTCTGGAAGTTGGGCGGAGCCGAGGGTCTCGGCCTGTGACGTCATCATAACGCGGTGCAGCAGCCGGATGGTGGGTGGAAGGAGGAACTTGGGGGTTGGGGAGGGACAACGATGGACAGACAAAGACAGAAAGTTCGTTGGGCAGGAACGAGAGCGTGTCCAGCTTCGAGGGCGACGATGAAAAGACAGCAAACTGCATGCAGTTATTATCGACGTGGGAGGACTTGGGAGGGACACTAGTTTCTGGTGACGTGTAAAACATAATGTTGCTTTCGTGTACAGACTTCTTGTCCCACAAGATCAGTTTATGATAATTATAATTGTGATAATATCCAAAGAAATATCGAAAGAATCACTAGTCAGGTTATTGTGACCCTGCCCCAATCCACCCGACACACGTCCTCTCAACTTTTCCAGCCCATAATATACTTTTAGGTTGGCGCTTCAGTAATCTTGTTCTAGAAGGCGACCCACCACTACATAAAAAGCACTCTAAAGGGTTTATGCTCTTCAGCCCCGAGTGTTCCACCCGGACAGATATGGCCGCGACAAGACGTGTCCTTTGAAGGTGTCCACTGCACAAGTGGCCGGCTAGACATACACAAACCGCCATAAATGACTGGCGGTGAGTCCTTTGTGGACAGCAGGTGGCCAGGTGGGCCAGTCAGTCTCCTGTCGGAAACTTGATGCAGACAAACACGTATCCAAGTACCCGGGACGGCTTCAGAGGAGGGAGTGACGAGAACACAAGCTTCATGGCTCGTGTGTCATGCGCGTGTTTCTCTAAGCACAGGTATCTTTACATCATTTGCTGTCTAGCACATATTGTTATCGTTTAATTATTGCTAATTAGTCAGAAAAGTTAAAAGCCAGCAAGAAAAGGGGTTTGGGCCCTGCTCTCCACGCGGCCTATAGTATGTAAAATGTCCAGACGTTTATTTTGCGACTTGCTATTAGCTCGGACAGCTTTATAACATACGGAATACAATTCAAAGCTGGAGACAGTATAATCTGCAATAAAGAAACTTCGTATATCAATATCATTCTCTCAGTCTGAAAGCCAGTGTCATCAATACGTAACATCATGTCGGGTTTACCATAAAACATTTTTAAGGAGAGATAATTCAACGAACACAATGGCTAAATTGAAAAATCATCGTTTTGATTTATAATTGCAAAGTAGTACTAAAAATTTATGAAACGAAGATTTTTTTTTTTGTCGGAATTGAACACTTTATTGAAAAAAAGGACAGACGTGGTTGGAAAAAAAAACCTTCTTTACTTCGCTAATAGATACTTTTATTTTGCGGGTATCGTAATGATCGTAGTGATCGACAGTTAGCGCCTCCTGGAACCTTTGCTGTCAGTATGCACACGCTCCGATGACGTGAGAAGATATATATATATAAATGATCGATTTTGCAATTCAGCAATCGCTGCATGTACAATTATAATGTATATATATATAGCGTAATACTTGCAATTAACCATCTTCCAGCTAAATATCTAAAAACTCAAAGATACATTCAATCCCAGCAGGTTTAGAGAGAGAGAGAGCTGGGTTTAGCGAGATAAGTGTAGAGATAAAGATTTGAAACTACTAATAAACACAATTTATGCAAATGCCTATACTGATTTTATGTATGTGTGACATGCATTCTTGTAATTATTCAATCTTTCGACGAGAATACATGTAGATATAATATCTCAATATATATATATATGTGTGTATGTGTGTGCGTGTGTATGTAAGAGAGAGAGATGCGCTCTTGGGATGAAACCCTCAACACTCTCAGTAATGTCATACAGCTGCACTCTAGTTGAGTGACACCATGACACCATGACACCATGCTGGCCTTTTGTGCGGTTGTGTCACGACAGTTCAGAACAAAAGTCGTCAAGAAGTTAATTTATTTCTTCTGATGACTATCAGCCCGGTCAGAGTTAAAAGCCATGCTATCAGACCCGTGCAAGCCCGACTTCAATGGCCACATCAGGACCAGCGGCTGAAGAGGCGCCTTCCACGGTCACGTGACACAGGTCGATGGCGGCTTCCCAGGCGGATGGTGGCCCTGGGGTCATCAAGTCATTAGGCATTCGATCTCCGAAGCTGTGGTGACGGTTCGAAACTCAAGCGCATCCTGTCGGAAAACTGTGCCGCTGAACTGTATTGCCTTGATAATATTACCCAAGTAACCCCAACAGCACCACGCTCTTGTCCGGGGATTGCAACGGTTCCCTGCCCACCCGTGAAGACGCTTTTACCCGCAAGATCCGTGTACAAAGGGGGAGGACCCAGCAAAATGTCATCATCAATCAAAGCACTCCAATCGCAGTGAATGTCGGAAGCTTTGCTGCAAGAGAATGTGTCTTAAAGGACCACTGGCGTTCAATGTTGCTGTTGATTTATTTTTGTTTTGTTCAACCACGGAGCTTTACGATACATTCACGTTAAATATTATCATCACATTATTGTCATAAAATATCCCTTTTGTTCTAATGAGATAGAAACCATCTCACATAAAGGCACTGAAGGATGTCACATCCATGTCGTCCTGCTGGATCACGGATCATTGTCAACCTGTGAGTCTTTCCCAACTAGGTATGTCCTTTGTTCAACGAAGACCTCGTCGATGCTCAAAAACATCAACAGACGGGATAATTTATTCGTTTACAGTTTGTTTTGATAATTCCGTATTCCACTTAATTCCAATTACGGAGGAAAAATTGCGCTGGGGTTGGTCTTTAAAGCAGAATTATTGAGAAGACAGGGATGTTCAGGGACAGACCTTCCTCGCCAAAGAGATCGCATCATGACGAAAGTTTAGCGGATGGCTGCTCTAAAGCTTATGCAGAATAGTTCAGCTTATGCTTCTTCTCCGCTCAGCCTCTCAGCATTAATTATAAACCAGTGCTCGCCATCGAAATTCTGGAAAAGGCTCTGAACGCAGGTGCTTACAAACTGCATTCTTCCCAAAATCCTTTTTGTTTTCTTGACTAGGAGAGGATAAGTGTTTGTACTATAGGTCTGAACATGAGGATTCTTAAATGTTGTTTGCCACATCAGATGAAGGGTTAATTCACTCGAGGTCACAAATAATGACTGTCAAATGATGGCTTTCACTCCTCGGTTATACATATCAGTAACCAAAATGAAAACCCGAACCTTTTATTCCGCCTTCGCTCACCTACCCTCCCTCCCACCCACCCGCTTACACGCACAATAATATATCACATTCATATTAAAATCCAGTTACAATTAAAAAATATTTTAAATATTTTAAATTTCCATTTTGTAGCTTATAAAAAAGATAGGATGCCGAAATGGAAATTTTCTTTTGCCGCAAAGCAGACAGTAAGTGGAAAAAAGCTAAGTGGGAGAGATAGATATTTATACGGGGACTGACTGACTAGATGTAAACAAGAATGTTAGTGTCCAGCGCTATCAACATCCGGCATCTGCTTCACCTAACACCACAAGCAGCTGTGACATGCGCCACAAGAGAAGATATCAAAGTAGTGTCAGCTGATAACAACCAAAGCGGACATCCCGTAACTGTATGGAAATACCTACACCTACGTGATGTATGGGTGCATATTTAGGATATTTTAAAATAAGCAAACATCAATACAAAGGGGTTAAATAAATTTTAAATTAAAAGTCAAGAAAAAAAACTCGATTAAAAAACAAACAAAAAAACAAGCGAATCTCAGGAAATTTTGCATACTATGTAGATGATAGTGTCACGCTGTTAGTAAGTATGGTTGAGTGGGTTGACACTGTGATAAAGCATTGACAACTGTCACTACACCCTCTCTTCCACCACCATCACCACCTCCCCCGACCATTTTCTCCGCCCTTCCCTCACTCTGTTCATTGCTGCAGCACAAAGGATGCAGACCAACGGATGGACGAGCGGCGGTGCATACGACATAAATAATAGTGGGAGGAAAGATGGAGAGCTTGGCCCTCGGGTTCCCCTCCACGCCCTCGGCACCCGGGATATCTGGGTGGACGTGACGTAAGACTGGCTACCCGCGTGACGCGCCTGTGACAGGCAGTTGGTGACGTTAAAAAATGACTCGCCTGACGAAAGGTCAACCAAAGGTTATCACGCATGCGCCCTCGCAGGTCTGATAAAGGCCAGCACAGATTTCTCGGCATCTGTGTGGAGGTGACACACACAGTTTGTTATAAATAAAGCAGACAGCTTCTTGAACAACCTCAACAAAAGCTTGACAGCTTAAAAGATATTTTTATTATCATTTCATAAATCCTTTAGATGCAGATAACAAATAACTGTTTATTGATTCTTAAGTAAATATGGATGTAAAAGATTTTTTTTTATTTGTGGAATTAGAAATTAGAAATACGATTTTTTATCAATAAATAATAGGGAACAGTCCCTTTTGTAGCAGTTTGAAACAGAATAAAAAATAAATAAATTATCAGTTAAACTTCCAACACTTAAATTAACAATCGATTGTTTTTTTTAATTATTTTTTCATTTATGCAAAACAATTTTTAAATCATTAATAATAGTTTAAATAAATACATGAAGCTTTTTAAGACTACATCGTCATAACTTAAGAAATGTAATAAATAAACTTCCTTTAATAATAATAAATGAACGAACAAGAACGAGACACGAACATGGACAACATACGAGAGATGGAAGAATAAACAACAGTGCTGATGACGAACAAAAGACAAATAAAGAGAACGCAAAGAGGAACTAAGCAACAAGAGCATCGTGATTCTGCAGATGAAGACGAGAAGGAAAGTTGCAATGAGCGGAAAAGAGGGATGGGGTGGGAGGACTACTAGCATTGTGTGGACTGGTGTCAGGAGTAATGTTTACGGAAGAGGTGTGTTTTCAGTGCACATTTAAAGGATTCAATTGTAGGTCGGTGACGGATATCGAAAGGAGTGAGTTCCATTGTTTTGTTGCCCAATTAAAAATAACGTGACCATATGTTGTTCTGGTGACAGGATGCGCAATCAGACGAGGAGCGGAGTAGTCTAGCTGGGGAAAAGCATGGGGAAAAGAAGTTCAGAGAAATAGTCAGGGCAGGTGCTAGAAAGAAATTAAAACATATATCGGAGCGTTTGTACTGGATGCGAGAAAGGATGGGTAGCCAGTACAGAAACCGAAAAAGAGGAATGAGATGGTTCAGTTTCTTTCCTCTAAGCACCAGACGTGCATTGGAGTTCTGTACTTTCTGGAGTTTATAGATGAATGAGGAGCAGACATCAAGCAAGGTGTTGCAGTAATCAAGGAGAGAAAGAACAAACACACAGACAAGATGTTGGTAGAGCGTGTAAAGAGACTGTGACCGATGGCGCTGATCTTATGAGCTTATACTTGCCAGACTGACAAACAGCTGTGACTTATTTATCATGATAGACAGACCGACAGAAAGCTGTGACTTGTTTATCATTATAGACAGACTGACAGACAGACAGCTGTGACTTATTTATCATAACAGACAGACAGCTGTGACGTGTTTATCGTCACAGACTTTTACTAATCGCCTTCACAGACTGGTCGAAACTTGGTCAGAGAACATCCTGGGAAAACATCACAAGAGATGCTATCAGACGGTGACATCGAGGATGATGGAATGTCTGAATGTACCTTTATAAGTAGATTTGAGGCTAATACGGCGGGTGGCGGTTTGGTGATTATGACACCCGTAGGGCGGTGCTATGTACCCGTACCCTGTCACTAGAAGTCTGCTAATGCGTTCTCGCTGAATGCTCGGTCTAAGCTCATAGACGTCTGTTTGACATAATTTTGGTGTCTGGCCTCTTCATCCCAACTCCACCCACTTTTTTCCCCTCCTGCCAGGAGAGAGTCCACACACAACATGTGTTGCCGTGGTGACCAGCAGATTACTTACACGACTCACCGTTCCTCCCACAAAAGACAGCGGAACCTTCGTTCTTCCTTCGTTCTTCGTTCTAACCCTAACCCTGCCTGAGGGGGAGGTGGGGAGGGTCTAAAGTCATCACCAAGGTAGCAATGACAAATGAGTCTCGGCTAGCCGTGATAGGACTGCTTGTACCAGGACCAGGGATCCGGTCACGTTGTGTTTGAAGAAGGTTTAAAAATCCTTTGTATCCTAATGGATACCTTGGTCCCATCTCAATGTTAATATAGACCTTTTTTTTTTGTTTTTTTGGTAGTAGAAATCTGAAGTCATGGATGTGCTTACCTTTCAAGTCACAGGTAAATGTTATAGCCTGAGGGAGGACTTGCTTCAAGTTATTACTGGAAAGAAACACGTGCATGTTAGCGGCTTACCTGAAGAGAGGAAAATTATTATCGTTGTTTGTCTGCCTCCTAAACAGCAGACGTCAACTAGTCGGAGGAAAGCCAGTCCCAGGTGTTGCCCGGGGGAGAGGGGTAGGGAATGATTTCCCATCTCCTCTGCCAGAAGGACAAAAGCAGCTTTCTTTCCTCTCAGCCGTGACTAAAACGGATCACGTTTGGTCAAAAGGTTGATCAACTAGGTCTCTTAGTGACAGGTGTTTAGCTTTAGGGGAATGTCACTCCCCACAGCATTGTTACATAATTTCCCCCATGGCCGGCAGGCGGGTATCAAGGGGTGCCCAGAGATATTACATGTACCTGAAAGCATTTTGTGGCTGCTTCGCTGGTTTTGGAGGAGCCACAAAAAGAAAACCATTGTCCACAGGGCGCCTATAGTTGGTGAGAAGAAGGACCCGAGAACAACAGTCCTTTCAACATCTGGCAAAGGCATCTGGGAAGAGATCCTTGGGGACAGAGTGTTGGCAAAGTTGCGGAGATACACAAAATCACTGATCTGTGAAGAGATACAACTAAAGCTATATCAGGGTGTGTAAATATTTTAGAGGACAGGTGTGTACAGAATGTGTGAGTGCGCATGTCTGTGTGTATGTCACGGTGAGACCCGCACAAACAAACAACGCTGGACAGTCTATCTACCATTCGCAATCTGGACGAAAAGGAGTCGAAACACAACGATAAATCACTACTTTTACAAAAAATAAAAATTGTCTGTTTAAGACATCTTTATGACCTGTGGACCTAAGTTAAATATTTATATTTTATTTGACAGCTACAGATTTCGACCGCAAGTGAAAAACCAACGAGATAAGTACAAAGGACATGGTCTGACTGGGTGGATATCTACGTCTTGAACAATTTTTTTTCTTATTTGTTCTGTTCCTCGAATATAAAATAATAAGAACAATAGCAGCCTCCTTCTCGTCTTTATCTACAAAAGCACCATAAGAAAAAGAAAACAAGATCGTTTTCAATCAATCAATCAGCTTTGTATTCCTTTCGCAGGATTAGTACCTTCCCACATCGTATCTCTTTTGTTTGACCGCGTACCGCCCCGCTAGGCTTGTCCATCCTCCGAAAAACTCCTGGATTTTGTGATTCTAAACAAAGGCATTCCCCCATCACCAACCACCCCCGCCCCCGATCCTCCAGCCTTCTTTAATAAAACTCGGGGGACTCGAGCCGTCTTCCTAGGAGCCCGCACCATGCCGACCCTCCGTCTTCATCAGCGAACTCGCGACGGAATCGACAACAGGAACCGCAACCCGCGCGCAAAACAAGCAGCGGACAAAAAAGGGAGAGAATCCCAATGAGGCGCGAATTATGAGAAAACGTGACGTGGAGAAGGGAGGCTAGAGCTGTTCATTCCGCCGCCAAGATGGACATTGGTCATCCTCTTTGAAGAAGGAGGCCCGCAGTTCAACGACCAGCGTCCGAGGCCACGACTACAATTTATGTCGAGCCATTCGAGAGAAATGTTTGCTTGCTGGTCGTGCATCTGGACAGAGAAAGGTTTTGCTACTTTTTTTTCTTTCTTTCCTTTCCATTTTTTCTTTCTTTTTTTTTCTTTTTTTTTTTTTTTTTTTTGTTTTTTGTTTGTTTGTTTTTGTTTTGGTTTTTTTGTTTTGGTTTTTTTTGTTTTGGGTTTTTTTGTTTTGTTTTTTGGGTTTTTTTGGTTTTTTATCTATCTACACTACTATCTTCGGAATTTTTATTTTATGAATCATTAAATAAATTATGTGTTTTTAACTTTTTTTAAAATGGTGAAACTGAGTTAAAGTATCTCCGTGTATATGAATGACAATCGCAGGACATAGTCCTACATGGAATGTCCATTATGAAAGTCCGTTGACAATTATCAGACATTAGGTGCACTTTAAACCACCAACGCCAAGATGATAAAAGTGGAATTTGTACAAAACACTCAAACATTCGCCCTCGTGTATGGAATGGCCTCTGTCCACTACCGCTCTGGTCTTGAACTGGCCCCTGTCCACGAGAAACACACTCGAGGAAAAGGTACTTTATGAAAATCATGTACGGCCAACGATTTTCCATGATTGCTTTTGCTGTTACTGGTAGCCTCGTCCTGGTAGCTTCCTGCTGTCCCGCTCGCACAGCAACTCTCTCAGCCCCAAGACTCAGTTGCGACAAAATTTCAAGAAACGGTTATCAAGGTTTTGTGAAGACGCGCGTGCTTCCAGCCCCTCGTCTGCTCCTCCGGAGAAACAAACCCTCCGCGACCGAGGACACAGGAGGGGCCGAGGGCAGGCGAGGAGAGAAGCCCCCGGGTTTGGTCCGGTCAAGCGTCCGAGCCAATTTTTCCGAATCAATGTCAAAACACCGGACAGAACCGGAGAATTTATAGTTTTAATCAATCTCCTGATGAGTCGGGCTCGCGTGCAGGGACACCTCAGCGCCGCCTTCATGGAAGAAGTACTTTTGGTAGCAAGGGAGGAAACCTTGATGGAGAAGGCTGTTCTGACGAATCATTAGAGAGAGCAAGAGAAGGGGGAGAGAGGAAGAGAGGAAAGGACAAATAAAGGAAGGGGGAGAATGAAAGAGAGAGAAGGAGTAAGGGGATAAGTAAGAGGAAAGGGAGGACAGTAAGAGACAATCTGGAATGAATGCTAATCTCTCTCTCTCACACACACACATTATAAACATTATTACCAGTCATCTTTTGACGCGGCACTCAACGATTTCGTTGTCGAGGAGAGACCACGACTTCGACGGATGTTGATTTGCCTCCCCTTGCCACTTCTGATGATCATATTTTCCGCACCTCGTCGCTCGTGGCTAATGGCGTCCAGCGCTGACCAGGCTTAAGGACGGAAGGACATCGGGGTGTCAGCACATTTGTAAAATAATAACATTTTAGTAATAAGATCATCCTGCAGAGTGGCCTCGCTTTTTTTTTGTCGCTGTTCTCGTCCTGTCATCCTGCCTGTGGCCCAAATAGGAATTGATGTAATTTTGGACCCATCGCGTTAACCTCGTCGTGACCATTTATGGTGAAGCTGGTCAGATGTGTGACAGGAATGACTGCTCTGTGTGTGTGTGTGTGTGTGTGTGTGTGTGTGTGTGTGTGTGTGTGTGTGTGTGTGTGTGTGTGTTCCTTTGTTTTCTCTTGTCTTATCTTCTGTTTTGTCTTGTTTTCCCTTTTTTATTTTATTTCATCCTTCCTTCATGACCTGTGTGACTCCCACCACAATTCCCTCTCTGCTCTGTAGATATTTTCATGTTTCCCTGTCTATGATTTTTAATTAAGAGTTTAACCACCAGTGATCATCCTTCCTCAGACTCAACCGTGTCCTGATATATTTAGAAACACACATAAAGCAGTCGCTCTGACGGCTCTCACGTAGGACTTCTCCTCCGCTTCCCGTAAGCTGCAGCCGATATGTAGATGGGTGTAAGGGAGGATAATGGAAGGAGGCAGTGTTTTAGCATCCCGCGCAAAATCAATCGCTGTGGTGCGTGAAGTAAAAGCACTTCCAGCGACCCCGACCACCGGCATCGATACAGCAGCTTGTACAGCCACCACCACCAACGCCGGGAGGGAAGGGAGGGCAAGGGGTGGGGACAGCGAGTCTCAAGTGAGGAGGACTGGCTTTAGAAGTCTTCATTAAAAAATAACTTGAGAGGATATAATGATAGGATAGTACTATCCGTTAGTTCCTGTAGACACCCGATATATACATATATCGGATAAAAACATAGTCGCACAAATATGAATATAAAATTTAAAAAAAAGAGGAAATGAGAATACAAATAAAAGGAGAGTTTTCTTGCTCTAGTTTGAAACTTCACTGCATAATCTCCAGATTCATGATGCCAGAGTTTATTTTCCGATAGTCAGCTCTTGCATGAACCACCCCAGACCAGTGTTTTATATATGATTGTAAGTAAACGATGGTTTTCAACAGGCCGTTGGACTTGCAACCGGACATGTTGATGGGGCGGGATACATAACATCAGTATCTAATATACAAGCACAGCTTATTATTCTACTTACTTTTCTCTTTAAAAATAGAAATCTTTGGAAAAGGGGGACTACAGGCTTGAGCACACCGGAGTGTGATTGTTCCTACAGGGATTTTCTGGTCCTTGAGTGTCAGCCAAAGCAAGTTTACAGAGAGTGCGATTACCGTTAGCCCAGTCTCAAACAACGAACACAGTCTGGCCTGAGTGAAAGTAAACGAATTGCTCATCCTTCTATCGTGATTCTTTAATTTATTAACTCATTTGGCGGCTGATGTTCTTCTGCATTAAAATAACAGAGGACGAGATGGAAGAGAGAGAGAGAACAACTACATCATGGTTGTGTTTTTGAGCTTTATGATCCCCTTCCCCCCAAGCGAAAAAAGAATGGGAAAAATAATGGTAAACGAAAAAAACCAAAAAAACAACAACAAACAAACAAAACAAAAAAAAAAAACAACAACAAAAAAACAAAAAACAAAAAAAGAATGAAAAAGAGGAAAACGAAATGGAAGAGAGAGAGAGATGTGGCACACAAGGAATCACTTTCTTTGCTTCCCACAACCCTGCGAAGACTATCACGGTTGTCTCCCTTTTTTTCATCTGACGTGAACGTCAGACATGCGTACTGTGATGTTTGCCAGGCCGGTCCACTGGCCGGCCGGCTTGCTGCGCAGAGACTTTCTGTCTTCTGTGATTGTCGTCAGAACTACATGCAGAGAAAAACTGAGTGGACGTAGGATGCCGGACACGAGCGGTTGCACGTGCCGGCAGGACGGATTAGAGTGGTGCACGTGCAAGCGATTACACAGACCCAGCCGAGCGCGGGTGGTTGACGAGAGGGATAGTTCCCCCTTCCCTCAACCATACAAAGCCCTACTTACATGTCTACTAGGCTACAAATGTTTTCTAATCGCTTTACCCGAATCAGGGGGCGTAAACTCTATTCCGTTTTCGAAAAAGCCTACAAACATCTCCACGCGCAGAGTTCCGTCGTGACGTCACCTTTGTACACAGCTACCCCTACTTCACAACGGAGATCTTCACGACCGTCATCATCATCGTTGCTGATATTAATCACATAAGACTGTCTCAGAAGAATCGCCAAACATACTGGACAAGATGTGTCGGGTAAACAAGATTCTATTTTCCATTCTTGACAGCAGAAGGATCCACAGACCGCAGCACAGTCGAGATACTTCCGCCGGCCACCTATCTTCTTCCTCTGGTTTCTCTTCCAGGAGACTGAAAATCTGTCGCCACCAGCTCGCAGCGCCAGCCCCCGGTTCCTGGAAAATTTGTTTCGCCGGCCACAGGAGTGTCGACAGACTCCACAGTCTCCACAGACTCCACAGACTCCTCCACAGACTCCACAGACTCGCTGCCCAAACTTTGGTGGCTCACTTTTCATCCCCAGCGCCTTTTGTGAGGCCCGCGGACGGCACGAGGCAGTCATGCCGATGATCCCTTGTTTGGACACAATGTTTATTTGTAAAACACACTGCCATGGAGCAGGGGGCTGAGAGGCTGGACCGGAGGATGGGGGTAACCTGTTGGAGGGGTTGGGTTGGTGGATTGAATGTGGTTAGAGTAAAGTAGAGGGTGGGCAAGGGGGGAAATCAGACTATCCGAGGGTGTGTTTGTCAGGCTCGGGACG
The DNA here is from genome assembly GCF_003073045.1 of Pomacea canaliculata. Lineage (NCBI taxonomy): Eukaryota > Metazoa > Mollusca > Gastropoda > Architaenioglossa > Ampullariidae > Pomacea > Pomacea canaliculata. The sequence goes on from NC_037593.1 coordinate 17,102,676, forward strand.
AATAGTTTCTAGTGGTCGCAAGAGAACGGTGGGTGTTCGGGAGGTAACGATGTTACAAACAGTAGTGCCATTAACGTCGATGGCTCTCGTCGTGATGCGTGCTTAACGATAAGAATGATGAGACTGAGACATGGCCAGATGTTGGTGATGGGGGTCTTAAAAATACCAGCCTGTAACTTCCATCGGAACTTTTCACTTTCTTGTAAATATCATTAGCAAGTCTAAATCAGCGTTCTGTTCTTCGTGTCTTCTGCTTTTCTTTTGGTTGAGTGTGTGCGCTCGCGCCCACGCGCATTTTTTTCTTTTATTTTGTCGTTTGTGTCTCGTCCTATTCTTTCGCTTACTTCCTCATTACTCACTAATAAAACGCCGTTGCTCCAGGTCAGAACTAAACTGCAGTACTTACAAAGATGTACTAGAGTGCAAAATATAAATCTCAGTTACATATTAGTTCTCGACATTACTATAAATTATCGAGTTTTGTATCTTCTCAAGAGTAGGGGAGGGGTTGAGGAGTGTGTGTGTGTCTGTGGGTGGGGTACGAGGTGTGTGAGTGGGTATTCATACCATCCAACAATCTCAGGCACCTCCTCTCAACACCATCCCCGCTCCCTGGCATCAACCTGCAGGCGGAGAGCGTGCTGCAGACCGGGCACGTGACCTGCTGCGCGTGAGCGTGAAGGGAGGGTGGAGATGGGAGGGAAGGGAAACTACTCTGCCAAAAAGGAGCTGAATTTACCAGACGCAGGATAAGACCAGACACAAAAGAGAGAGGGAGAGATGGAAAGAGGGTGGGTGGAGCAGAAGTTAGGCAGGTCGCCTGTCGTTAACAGGATGGGGGCGGGTGGCGGTTGAAGGGAGGAGTTCAGTCCCTTGGCGTCATACTCAGTCGATGACAAAACATTTCTTGCTTCTGTCAATAGATGTCCCTGCACCACCCTTTGGTTTGTCAACGCCTACTGAATGTCTCACATCACCGATAAGCACGAACTGATCTGCAGTTTATTTATTTACTTTTTTGTTTTGTTCTTTTTGTTTTCTTTTTCTTTTTAAAGTTTCTCCGTTGCTTAGGGGAAAAACCCCACATTACTGTTTTAAATACCTAAATTCATAAAAAAAAATCTTGCATTCTTGGCAATCAAAGGCTTGTGAGGATGACACAATGAACTGATAGTTTTTTTTTTCTTTTTTTTCGCTTCCTTCTGTTTTCCGCCATGTGGTCAAACTTTCATGCTGTCTTATAAAAACCTTCTTCATTCACTCCGCGACTTTCTCTTGTTGTGACTACAGCGACAGTTTCTCCGGAAAAACTGGTAGTTGGTGTCGATTTTATTTTCAAACATCCTCAGCAGAATGTTTTCAACAGATCGATCAACATCGAGCAGCACAATGGTGATAGTCAAGACAGCCACACACGCACACCCTGGCCACCCTGTCGACGCTGCCGCGAAGAGGTCAGGGGGTCAGCGCGCGTTATCTGCGGCGATGAGAGGTTTATCAAAAACAGCTGCTGCCGCGGAGAGAAGGTCTGATGCAGGCGACAGTTGCCACAGAGAAGTGAGGGGACGGGAGGAAGGATGAGGGAGGTGTCGGGTACAAAGGGGAAAAAGGAAAGGCTTGGCAGAAGGCGGGAAGGATGGGGTTATGCAAGAGGTGAACGCCGTGACCTGCGCGCGTGGTGGACAGCAGCGGGTACTGAAGTCCGTGGGTGTCAGAATCAGTTCAAAGATAAGCTTTTCTATGAGACCTAGCAGACAGGCGTAGAATTATCGCTTTAAAAATGATTAAATGTTTAGGGGAAGGCTAGATAACTTCTGTTCTAATCGGTTTGATAGCATCAACTCAACTGTATGTCCAGCTTGGGGATGAAATGATAAAGCTGTCATGTTTGTGTATTGTACATCTTGTATCACATGTCCACAGTTATCAGGGTTTTCTCGGCGTAATTTCATCCATTTTAATTCTTCTTACAATTTCTGACAAGTTACAAAAGGAACGCTATTTTTTTCCCTTCCTTAGGCCTTTGTTTACATCAAAATTTTTTATTTATCTACTTTGTATTCGGGGGACATGAATGAGAGAAATATGGGCAGGGAGTGGGAGGGAGTGGATGTAACGAGGAGGGAAGCAAAGAGCAGGAAGGGGAAGGGGAAGCAACTGGCCAAAGTGAAGACAGTCGCGGGAAGAAAGGAGAAAACAAAGACTTGAAGCCCTACAGAAGTTAGCTCCCTTGCTGCGACCAGACGATGAGTTCTGTCTTTGACTGTCACCTGCGATTCTTCTTGAATGAGACAGGACAACGGTGCTGGAGCTGCTGTCGTGCGGCCATCAAACACTTCACAAAGGAAAATAGGTGCATGTGTGGGTTTTTTTTTTTATAATTTTGAAGAAAGGTTTAATAAAATAATAGTCCTCATTCCTTAGATTGAATTGTCATCATCCTTTCACCCCTTACTTTTTTCTGGAAGTCTCTGGTCCTGCGGGTCTACAGGTGCGATGGGTATTCACGACAAAACCTCTCCCCTCCCTCGTCTACCACCCCCATCGTCAACAACTTTCATCTACACACCATCCTTATCGCCCCTGTTGAGGTGGAAAGCGAGACGAGATGAATCAATAGCAAGCAAACAGCGAAGTGCAACTTTATTCAATAAGAAACTTCCCTTTCAAAAGGGTCTGCCCTCCTTCCTTCGCCATCTCTGTCTCTCTCTCCTCCAGACGCCTGGACAGTCCATCCCGTAAATGAAGGACAGGTTAGAGCGGTCATCGCTATTCCCATCACATTCTTGCTTCTCGGGGCCTGGGCCGGTCAATGCCGGACAGACAGGGAGATTGGGAATGGGGTGTGTGGGGGTTTGATGACCTGAGGAGGGAACGGAGGGGGAGGGTGAGGAGGCCCTAAAACTGCCCTCGGCACACGGATTGATTTAAACAAAAATTAAACCGCCCGCGTGCAGGTTCCTTGACCGGTGGTCAAACGGCTTCATTTTCTGGTTGCCTAGAGACCAGTCCCAGCGGTCAGCGGTGGTGACTCGGGTTCAACTGGGAAACAGATGACCGAGTGACTCTTCGCCGCAGCGACCGCTGGGTGAATCACAGACCTGTGAACGCGGGGTCACATAGCTGCCACATTGCGTTGTACTCTCTCTCTCTCAGACGGTTGGAGGCAATATCTGCACTTAGAGAACTATGTTCTTCGCACTAAACATGACAGAATAACTGTAAAGCAAAGATGCAGTCACAAGGCTGAGATGAGAAGTGTGCTCTTCGGATTTCTTCCTGACAACTTTGCGGTAAAATCGGTTGTGTAATAAGAAAGAAAGTAAAAACAAACAAACAAACAAACATAAAATAAAAAAAAAAACCACGAAAAACAAAAACAAGGAAGGGGGATAGCGAAAGATGGAGTGACGGAAGGTACTAAGGAGGAAAGAATGAATGCATAAATAAACGAGCGAATAAAGAGATAAATAAAGAGAGGGCGAAAATACATATTATTTGTGGTTTGCAAAAAAATAAAAATAAAAAAAAAACAAAATAAATAAAAAACAACCAACAACAACAACAACAACAAAACAAAAAAAAAAAAAAAAAACAAAAAAAAAAAAAAAACCAAACACCCAAAATCGACTAATTTATTTTTTCGGCGTATGAAAAATATTGCATTTACATGCACAACACATGAAACACAGTGAAAGACCCGATACGTATATAATACAAGTACTTCATATATAATAATCATATGTGGAATAAACAACTCCTTATCAACATCATCATTATCGTCGTCGTCATCATCATTGTCGTCGACGCTGCTGTTGTTATTAGCATAACAATATTGCTGCTCGTTACTCATATGTAAAATAATCAAGCAAAGAGTTAGAAAAACTAGAGTTTGTGTCACCTAGCAACCAAAGCTCGCATGCTTCGCTGCACGTGGCAGTGCACGCGGGCTCAACGTGCGTTTGCGGCTCACTGAACGTTTGCCTCGTCGCCCCGACTCTTGCCCCTCACCCCCACATCATCTCTTGGTGTTACTGTTGTGTGAGGTATGTGATGTGCTCTCTCTATGTCAGGATTCCACATATTTTTAGTTTTCAGTGTTGAATGACTTCCATTTTAAGTTTTTTTTCTTCAGTTGTCCGTGTTCTATTTATTCACGTCTGCTTTTTATTTTTATTTTCATTTTGAGGGGTCTGTGAATGATTCAGTCAACTTTGGTGAAGTCAACATTCTAGACATTTTTCGATACTTATGAGCTTTCTTCCATTGTGTGGGTGTGGGTGAGAGTGTGGGTGTGGGTGAGGGTGTGGGTGTGGGTGTGGGTGTGGGTGTGGGTGTGGGTGTGGGTGTGTGAAAGAAAGAGAGAGGACAAACTACAAGGAATCTGTATATTTATGACAGCTGATAGGTTCGCAATCACGCGAGGGTGAAGAAACCAGGGTATAACATGCTTTTGACAAGAAAGGGCGCAAGAGCGGTCAAGGTGGTTTCAAGCTGATAATATGTTTGGTCGTGAGTTTTACCTGAGATAAAAGTCTCTCATAACCCGCGACCTTTTCCGTTACCGCGTTTAAACGCCTTGCGTCTCCTTGGAGACAGATCAAAGTTCAGCAATGGTGCAGGTTGAAGGTAAACAGACAGATAAACAGGACAGGTAAAAGAAAGAGGGAAAGAGAAATAAAAAGTGTCAATTGTGATATGCTGGCAGAGACAAAGATTGAAGCGACAGAGATGAATAAAGCTACACACTCACAGTGTGATAGACAGACAGGCATGAACAATTAAAAAAAAAAAAAGAAGATAATGGGAGACAGAAGCACAGATAGACATAGCCATGCATCCAGAGCAGCATGGGCTGAAAGGGGATGAGGGAGATGGAGAGAAGAAAATGGGAGACAAGATGAAAGAAGAGCTATGAGAAGTGGGTAGGGAGAGAGAGAGGAGGCAGGACGAAAGGAAGGAGGGAAAAGCAGACAACGTGGGCCAACGAAGTGAAAGAAGGGCAGCAAGGAAACGATATGTGAGGGCATACAATGGTGGACGCAATGACGATATAGAAAGTAATAAACACGAGATAAGATCCCCCCTCCTTTTAAAAAAAAAAAAAAAAAAAAAAAAAAAAAGAAAGAAAAGAAAAAATTGAAGAAGAGAGGGCAAAAGGACAAGTTTTGTCTGGAACCGTGTGGACATAACTGTCGTGCCACTTGCCGGGTGGCTGGAGGTGTCGGGTGGTGAGGGTGTTGGCATCATTAGAGGGAGTGTAGCAGTCGGAGGCCCCAAGGATTTGTATGTAATTACTTTAGTAAGCAAAGACCGTACTGTTTGGACAGGAGACAGTACAGGACAGTGTAGGATTGATTCCATGGATTTGACTTTAGCCTCGAGGTAAGACCGGCAAAGCTCGCGAGATTTCTTACAACAGACCAATCCATGCGTGACCTCGTCGATGACCGAGATGGTTTTTTTCTTTCTTTTACTTATCGGCTCCCTTCGCTAGTATTTCTTTGAAACGTTGCCATGGCTATACAAACCTCGGTCGCAAAGGTGACAAACAGGATATACCGAGACTTAATGAGTTTTAAGAGATCGGAGGTGGAAGCTCGCGGTGAAAAATATTGATGGGAGATACACTCGCGTACACACACACACACACCCACGCTGTCAACTTACCCAAAGTGGCCGAGTCTTCGAACATCAGAACTTCTTGGGGCTGCTGACGGAGGGAACTTGCGCCGCTCATCCGTCCTCCCAGTCAAGACGAGGAAACCTTACGATGACGAGCAAGTCTTCCGTCAGCCGCCTGATGGGATTAAGAAGGAGGGCACGTCGCCGGGGACTGACTGACCTGTCCACCAGGGCAATGCTGTCGTCCAGAAAAGCAGTCAACAGATCTGTTCTTCGTTTCCTTCTTTTGAATGTCTTCCCTCTCTCTTCCTTTTCCCCCCTTCGTCTCCCCCCCAACATAAGTCGTACCAGAACCCAGTCTCTCCAGGCTTCTTCGTCTCGGTTCCGGCTGACCACGGGCAGGATGCGTGGTGTCACTGGTCAGCGCCTGGCGGCCAGTGAGTTGTCCACAGCTCGCGCAGACCATTTCTTTCCAGTGACCCTCCTTTGGCCAGCGGCGGACACTCAGGGGGGGATGAGGAGGAAAAAAAAATCCGAGGAGGATCAATAAGGCGGTACACATGCCGACCAATTTCTATTGATTGCAAACTGACCAGGATATTGCTGGCTTGGCTCTTATTCTCTTAAACATGCTGTGGATCGACCGGCGGGAAAGCCAAGTCTGGTTAATTGATGATGAGACCGACAGACAGCCAGCCATCCATCCATCCATCCAGACAGACAGACAGACAGACAGACAGACAGACAGACAGACAGACAGCCATCCCACACAGATGGACAGACAGACAGACAGACGGACGGACGGACGGACGGACGGACATCCATCCATCCATCCATGCAGCCAGCCAGCCAGCCAGCCAGCCAGCCCTCCCTCCCTCCAGACAAACGGACGGACAGACAGACAGACTGATAGACACAGACAGAGTAAATGGACGAGAGAGAGAGAGAGAGTCTGGTTTACGGAGATGAGAGATACAGACTCCAAGAGACAAAGACAGAGGGAGAGAAGAACGAATGAGTAACTGTCACCTGTTTGTGTCACTGTCCACCTTAATATTACTCCCCTCCCCCAGTACACGTGATGCCGTTGATTCTGTGCACTTTTATCAGTCGGGCTAAAGATCTGTGTTTGAATTCATATGTTGCAGCAGTGTGAACGTCAGTTGAGTGTCTGTGAACACCGCAAAGCCACACGTGATCAGAGTACCCGGCCTCTGTGACTACCCACGTGTTGTTTTCTGCATTCTCATTGTCTTATACTTTTTGAGGACTTTTTGAGTACGGTTGTACCTGATAGCTTCTGAGTGGTCCTTCTCAATGCTAATCCCTGTAATTTCAAGGATGAGGAGATTACATATCTACTTCCACAATCAACCATTACAGGGGAATTTACTTACAAAACAAGCCATCCACCGGAAAGATGGACAGACAGACAGACCCACTTACAGACAGACTGATAGATGACCTGTGACATGCAATAAATGAAGTGAAGGCACACGTGACTCGAAGCACAAACTAAGGAAAAATGTCTGCAGCTGCTGAGCAGGGATTAAGAGCAGGGGACACAACTCGAGAGCCTAAATCCGGTGAGAGTTGCGCGCACGGAAGTAGGGCAACAATTAGAGACGGGGGTTGATGATGGGGGGGAACGGGGAAGGAGGGTATTATGGCAGAAGAACTTGGTTTGTCCCTCAGGGTGGCATTGTAAAGCCGAGGTCATGGGAAATGGCAAACGAGAGCATAGAAAAGAACCTGAGTGATGTGATCCCCTTTCCTGTTTCGGGTATTATTATTATTTTTTTTTAATGACCCACGGCTCGACTTAATTCTGTTGGTATCAGCTGTGTTTGAAAATCTTATTAAGGGTAGGCTAGAGAGGGCGCCACGGGCTCATTTCCTGTTAGTGTGTGGGCAGAGTGAAGGACCAACTACTGTGTGTCTTTACAGAACTGACAGTTAGCGACGGTTACTACTGTTTATTGTTACAGAATGCAGCGCAAACTATTGTATGTCATTACTGATCACGTGACAAGAGTACAGGTCCTGCAGTTGCATATAATTATTGTCAGAGGGGCAGAAGTGCAAGACCTATCATTGCATACCAATACCGTTAGCGGTGGACCCCATATTTGCACGTGACCGGACTCCAGGACCACGTGATCGACTGCCAATATCTTGTCGATATGTTGGCCAAACAGTCTTAACACACTGACCGTCATTCTGAGGCTAACCTCTTTAATTCGCAATCGATGAGGTCTGGTTAGCTTCTCCCCCAAACACACTTTCCTTGATTATTTGTCGACTTGGTCATCTACAGCTACCCACGGGGTAGTTTGCGCAAAGACTTTGCTCGCGGTGGAGAGACCACGGAGCTCCACAGTGTTTGTAGAGGGAAGCCTTGGAAGATCATCCGGGGCCTTGTATTAAGGAGTTAGAAAAACTTGTGAATGAAAGAGAAATACGATTTGTACAAAGTTTCTGATATTAAAGCTTGTCATTTAGAATCGCTAGACAATGGTGGGAAAAGAAACTTTTTGTTTTGCGAGGTTTTTTTAATTAAAAAAAAATTAAATTCATTTTTACAACTGGCCACTTTATGATAGCTTGAGTATGTTTGCTTTCCTTAAGATTTAGGCTCTTGCAAAACTCCTCTTGTCTTGATTTCATCTTCTCCCTTTCCGCTTTAAAAGGGCACTTCCTTTGCTTTGTTCCCCTTCCTCTCCCGTATCGGTTTACATCTGCGTATCCTTTTGTTTACTTTTTTTTTCTCTTTACATCCCTTCCGTAATTCCCCGTCATACCTTCCCACCTCCACCTCTCCCTCCCAACAAAAACGCAAACAAATATTTTTTGACAACAATAAGAACCGGCAATGAAAACAATTTTTGTTATTTTCCTTCTTTTAAAGCCCTAGTAGGGTGAACATTTGATTCTAATGACTTGGTAGAGCTCAACACTTTCCCCCCAAATCTGTATGAATAACGTCTTTCCGTTCTTGAGATACACGCCTTCAAACATCAACATGTATAAAAAGAGGTCAACAACACTGACGTCACGGTTGTACATGGATGTGAAGGTTTTGCTGCCAATAAGAGAGCTGAGACTGAATAGCCATACCTGTGTACAAGCGTGACCTCTCGAGATAGACTACTTTCTTAACTTGGTGAAAGGAGATATCATGTTTGTAGGCGTGTGTCTTGGGAGCGGAAGGGGATTTTTATTATTATTATTTTATTTTATTTTATTTTATTTTTTTTTGCTCAGATTCGGGGAAATAGTACTACGCCGAGCTTTATGCAGTAATCAAAAAAAATTGCTTCTCCCAAGACTTTATTGGTCGCTAAAATAATCCAGTTTTCTTTGTCCACATCTTTGTACATGGGTAGCGAAAGCGAAAGACAGACGTTGCGGAAGTGAACTTGCGTGCACACGTACGGTGCATCCGCGCATGCGCAAATACGTCTGTCACCGGAGTGGGGATGAGTTATGCCTGGGGGGATAAATTATGCTTAGCTGGGGTGTAGGGGATGGGGTAGGATCTGGGAGAAGGCGAAAGCCAGCGATACGCTTTTCGAAAATAACTTGAACAATTAAACCTCGACCATTCTTTATCACATCCGTCTTTCCTTTTCATCTTCAGGAACGGAAAGAGAAGATTGAGGGACAGTTGGGGAAGGGGGAGATTTTCTTTTCCTCCATCGTTATATCTAGCCGTTAAGGTTAGCGAAGCCTTTTTTTTGTTTTTAAGTCAATACCTCCCCCAACTCTACTCCCCACCATGTTCATGCCTCAGCTGCAGTTGAATGACAGGATATGTTTTCCCGTTGACATGCGCTCAGCTGAAGGTCAGGCACATACCTAACAGTCATACACGCTATCCATCCAGCTAATTTACAGCGACCCAAAATTACATTAATAATTAACTTCAGCAAGTCCCAGTCTCAAGGTGGACCTAAAGACCAACCACGTTCGGTTCCTTTTGCACATGCGCGCGGGTAATATGTCCAAAGTCACACCAATTGTAGGTGTAACTGCACACATTTCCTTTCAACAAAAATTGTTTTCTATTGACTTCTTGCTGTTGTTGTTGTTGCTGCTGAAAACATGGTGTATATTTCAGAGCAAAAGTTTGTTATGAAGCAGTATTGCTACTGCCCATACGAACACAGGCACGGAAGTGACGCGTGTGTGACTTAGAGCCAAGAAGGAGACCTCGGTGAGACTTTGGAGCACGATGGAGTTTGCACCTAAAGACAAATCGTGCATCTGACCCCAGAAGTTACGACATATGCCACTCATCAGTTGTCAGCCTCCAGTCTCCCATTCCTCAACCTATTGACGAAGACAGGGAGACGACCAATTTACGTCCAAACGAATTCTGTTTTCTCGATTCTAGCAAGCGCCGATTTTTATTCCCCCCACCAAAAACAAAAAACAACAAACAACAACAACAACAAACAAAACAAAACAAACAACAACAACAAAAAACAACCAACCAAACAAAAAACAACAATAAACAAACAAAAACTCAACCGAAGTATAAAAGAAGAGCAGACAGAATATAGGTCGAGGGGTCTTGCGAGGCAGAACCTCGATCACTCTCTTACTCCTCCATCCTTCCCCTTCACAGTAACGGAAGGAACTACTGCGTTCATATCCGCCCGCTAGGCGGCGCTGCTAAATCGTGGGCGAAGAGCGTGACATCGCGAAACTGTTTTTATTATTATTATTGTTCATTGAGCTAACCCTGTTTTCGACCTCAGCTACAACAGTTTTTCGTTTTCCTAGTCGGCAAAATCCTAGAGGTCAGGGACACCATGCTGCGTGTTTATTCATGTTAGAAGACCGCCTGCACGCGACTTTCATGGACAATGGTCCATGCTGAAAGAAACGTTTAAAGACAGACTAGAAAGTTTCGAAAGAATCTATGGAAACGACTTCTTCACCTGATGAACCAGACTAGAACACATTTCTTGTAAGCAATCACGCACCCTCCAGAGTCGGAGGCTTTAATAATAATAATAATGTCAGATATTTCCAACGCAAGAATAGAGGCGTTTGTTTTTGATTGATTGATGATTGATTGATTGATTGATTGATTGATTGATTGATTGATTGACTGATTGATTAACAGGTCTGGGACTTCTATTGAAGAGAGAAAGGTTAGGTTCGTCCAATTCCATTCAGGTCTTGGCTATTGTCCATCACATTGCTCTTCGTGGGATTGCAGTGCGTCTTGTCAGGGAATAAGACAACAAAGTACGTATCTCGCCTGCAATAAATATTTGTTACACGAAAACATGTTTTCCGTCATTAAAGCAAACCATTTACAGAAAATCATTCGAAAACGACACAGAGATTCTGCTGAACTGATGACGGGTCAATCTAATCTTGTCGAATTCTTCCCAACACACACACCGTGAGAGAGAGAGAAGTATTCTTCGATAACAAAAATGAGGTAAGATTTTCTCGAGAACTTACCGAGAGAAGTTTATATTCAAGTGAGGACACAGAAAAATGGTAGCTTAAAAGAAGAACGAAAAAAAAAGTTTCGTGACATCTAAATTAAATACTTTTTTTGGTGTCTTTAACTTTTATTTTAATTTACATTCGACATTTTTCAGGGCTTACATAGGTCTCATTGTCAAGATTTTTTTAAAAAGGGATTCAGCTTTTTCTAAAGCGTTGTCTAGTATGTTCATTGGTTCTAGTATGTTAATCCTGCTTCTTCGTTCGTATTTTCACTAAATTGGTCTTAACGCAAAACGCGGCAAGAGATACACATCGGAACCTTCTTTCCCCAACCCTTGCCTTTTTTGCGATGATCTTGTGGACCTCACCGGAAATGGCAGCCAAAGTCCTCCTGCAGCACCCACAGCATCCAGAAAAATCCATGGATGCTTTTTATGTGGAAGTAGGCGCGTGCGTCGTAGAGCCTGGACGGTCTATCTGACCATCGATCATCGCTACTTTCCTCTGATGTCGCGGGCTTCCGACACCGTGCGTGCCGAGGGGTGATTTGGATCGTCCGTTAAGTACCCATAGTTCATTTGTTCTGGGTGCTGAGCACTTCCGGCTGGAGGACTCTCGACTCGGGCGCATGTTACAAACAAAGAACTGGCGTCCGTTCTTCCACTGCTTTAAGACCCCGGGTGGTATGTCAGTGGTGGAAGGAGGAGATGATGATGACCCAGGCCACCGTGGCCACATCGTGATTCTGTGTGTGTGTGCGCGTCGAGTGTGTGCCTCCTGGAGCAGTGTGTGCTTACCTTCAGTTTTATCAACCCTTGAGTAGATAGGGAAGGTCTTAGTACGATGGAGGATGGCAGATGAATGCGTAGAGAGAAGAAAAACAAAAAAGGCTGAGGAGTGAAAGAGAGGAGAGAGAGAGAGAAGAGCAGAAGAAAGAGCTAACTGAAATAGTGCAAGACGAGCTTGTAATTTTCCAAGCATAAATCAAATTTAGTTGACCTATAATATTATTAATAATTATAAATAAATTCATAATCATTATTAGGTGACCTTTGTAAAAAAATTATTTTTTAGATAACTGCTGATTTTTTATTATTGTTTTCAGTGTTTTGTGATTTTTCTGAGAGAAAGAAAGAAAGATACCGACTTTATAACAGAAAGAACACAATGACTCTCTATTGAAACAAAAAAGTGTAAATGGATGAAAGGGAGGCAGGTAGGGGTTGGAGGGGGAGTCTGTGAAGAACTGCGGTCGGTCGCCTGGCTGGCTGTCCGACTTTCAGACGCTCTAGCGGGCTCTCCCTTGATCACTGCGATGACCCCTGGTCAAGTGCGGCGCAAAATACATGAGGAAATAGTGGAGGGGGACTCTTCGCGGAGCTGACCGCAGGTCCCGCAGATCGATAGAATCAATGCATTATCCCTGACACTCGAAAGAAAAACAGAGAAATGAAGGTTTCTATTCTGGCTCTGTGTTTCCGGCACGAACTGGTCAGCAGCATCCCCTCCACCCCGTAGTCGCCAACGGTCATCCGTTTTGGCCATCGCGGGCCAACCATTGTGTCTGGATTGATGGATGGGTGGATGAAGAAGAAAGGGGAAGGATAGATGAGTTGGTGTCTTTTCGCAGCTGTGCATTTCATCTGAGATCAGTATTATAGCCTCAAGTCTTGATTTATTTTCTCAAGTCATTTGTATAAAGCCACAGGATATTAAATAGAAAGTCTGACTGGTTTTAAAACACACACACACACACACACACACACACACACACACACACACACACACACACACACACACACACACACACACATACACACACACACACACACACACACACTGTAGTCTTCCTGAATGCTTATCAACTAATCAAATATGGACAAACATTTGACAAAGTCCGGCAAACTTTTTGTATACCGCCAGTCAAACATTCGACCATGTTTGTCCTGTTAACAACTACTTTGCTCATTCTCTTCACCAATTATTTTCCAAAATACCCGATTCTGTTTAAGAGTGCTCGCACTATTCTACTTATTTATAAAAAGCTTTAAAGAATTGTAAACACTTGCACAGAACAACATTTAATAGACGGACAGTTAGCTCTGGGCTTACACCTCAACAACCATCGAGAAGACGGATAAGGACTTCACAACTAGTGACATTGGTCTTTTCCGTAAAAGTCGTCTGTTACAGGCATCTTCCAACCCCTTGCTTTGTCAAATGTGCAGAATAATAACAAATAAATACAATAGAGTAAAGAAAAACAAAGACGAAAAAAGGAAATCCTCTCTGGTTCAAATCACAACCGTCGGATTTCCGTTTCCGGGCGGAACAGTGACAGCATATTATGATTTACTCTTTTTATTCTTTCAAGTGTGAGCATTTTTTTGGGATCAATGGCGCACAGAAAAGAAAGGAGATCAGTAGCTCACACAGGTGCGTCAAATCCCAATCAAAAACATTTTAAATTGCATTGGTTTTAATAAAAACTTGTATTAACCATTTTCTTCAATATTTCATCACCATCAAGTATTGTATGTTCAAACAACTCCTTGTTGTGATCTCTATCGTCTAGTGACTGACGATTAATGTGTAAAGTGTCACGTGTGGGAAATAACCCTTTATGGACTGATGAAAAATTCGTTAGGTTTGATATATATAAAAGATCGGAGTAGTGGCTGGACAGAACATCCATGATTTATCCCAAATTCTCAACCACCACCAGGAACAGATTATGGAGACATCTTCGGGTAGATTAATTCATTAATGAATTCACAGATTCCTAAGACCTGGTACAACGGCTGTAGTATCTAACTGGAAGTGGTCCACCGTCCAACTACAAACAAGACAAGTGCTAGTCAAGATAAAAGTCTACAGGACGACCACAGAGCACGCATTTTTTTCTTTTTTTCAGTTTTCTTTTTATAAATTGTTTGGATGAGTTGGTAAGTACTAGCCTCTCCCCTTGACAAAATGAAGGCTTTGTTCATACCCGGAGCATCAGGCACCTTGCAAGCCGAGCGCCGGCCATGTTATCAGGCAGATCATTCCATCACAATGTTCTTTCTAATGGCAGATTGCCCGTACGTACAATACTACAGAGACAAAATACATTTATATGCATGGGAACAATTAGGTGAGCTGCTTTTCTTTTTACACTGAACCTTTGTGCATCTCGCGAGGTCCATTCTACATACGAATAAAACGATTTATGACTAGGACTGCTGCGAGTTGGGGGGAGAAAAAAAGAAAAAATAATATGTTCACAGATGATGAGTCTGGCTGTTTAAACAAATGGCGTTTGGATCAACATGAATGGACTAGACATAACATTTTATCAGTTGTGCTGTCTTTCCAATCTGGGGAAACACACATCGCTTCTGATTTTATAAAGATACCGCGTAGTCTTTGTGTCAGGGCAGTGGTGGAGACTGAGTGCGCACGTCCTCATCCTAACGTTCATGCTCGCGCACACACATGCATCCACGCACTCACATTTGAAATAATTTTATTTACAAGATTGTGTGTGTGTCAAAGACCATTTCTGCAAGAACTATCACACACACACACACACACACACACACACACACACACACACACACACACACACACACACACACACACACACAAAATCTCTCACAACATTTCCTGTCTTTCCCTTGCCCACCACCCAGGGTAAAAGATACGCATTACCATCAAAATATTCATATGAGAGAAGAAATCTCACTTGTAAGACACTTACCTGTCTGCAGCCAATATTTCGAAGGAGGTTACTCTCAATGTCACCTATAAGTTCATGGCCGAAAATTGTTTGATTTCTGGAATCAGATGTTTACTTTAATACATGGTGTGCGCCCCGCTTGACTTGTTTATTTCCTTTGAAATAAAGTGGTTGTCCCACTCTGTCACTGTGGTCGAGATGCTCTGTGAGCCGACTACCCGAGGTTTGTTGTGAGTAAATTCACTCAGGCATCCATTTGCATACGAATACTTCACACATGTAGGACCGTGGGACGTTGCACACCTTGCTTTTTCTTTATTGAAAGAGTAGAGCCATACCTCTTTTTTTTTCTCCTACCCTAGATGAAGAGACTGAAATCATCTATCATACTTGATAAAAATAAAAAAATAAAGTGGACGTACTAATAATACAGTGCTCCTTGCAAAGATCTGATAGAACTTGTGGCTTAGAAGTCGCTGGACGCGAATGTAAACCATCATCACACGACTGTCACACCCAAATTCACAGACTTCGACAGGATCCAGAATCATTATGAACTTCTGCACAGAGTTTGATAGTCCCCCCCCGCAAAAAAAACAAAAAAACAAAAAAAGTAATACTTTGATACTCGTGAAAACGTTGTAGATGTGGTGGAGAGAGAGAAAAAAAAGAGGGTAAAAGAAAGAGAAATTATTTTGATTTTATCTGCTATGAAATAAAAACAACACACAAAATATCCTGCCATCACTGCACACACAAAAACTTCTCGCAAAATAACTAAGCAATAGTGGAATATCGGAGGATCTTAACAAAAATATAGGAGTGGCTAATATGAGCATACAAGTATGCTGGCTATCACAAAAATGTCCGCATGCTATGGCCAGATTGAAGCAGATTGTTGGTTTTTGAGGTGTGACATCTTGCAGCAGTGTTTAAAGAAAACATGTTCAGAATCATCACACATAAGTTTCTTGTTGTTCTTCAGCGCAGCCACTAGTAATCTGAACCTTGGGGACGAAATCTCGTGTATTTACATTAACGCGTCCTGGAACAGGCTTTTGATTTGCTTTTATTTATTTATTTTGATTTTGCTTTTTTAAGAGATTGATTCTTTATCTGTCTGTAAACTACACGCATGTGCATGTATATAGATGGATAGATATCCACAGGGATGAGTGCCGCTGTACTATGGACACCAAATCATCATCATCATCCACCTAATACCACCTGCGTGCACCCTCCTCCTCCTCCTCCTCCTCCTCCTCATCCTCATCATCATCATCATCTTCTTCTTCTTCTTCTCCTCCTCCTCCTCCTTACTCCTTGCTAATGACAACTTTCTCTTTCTTTCCTTCCTTCCTTTTTATTCTTTCATTACTACTAAGTGCCAGCCGATCCTAGAGATATCCAGACTGCTCTCCGACTGAATGTCTAACCTACCAGTAAATAGGATCGCCATCACAAGGGGTCTGGATGTGGCCAGGGAATCAAATGGATCTCCCTGGCTCCCAGAGGTCGAGAAAACATCGAGAGTTGTCATTTCCTATTAAATATTCAACGCTGCCAGTAAATCCCATCACTTCCTTGAGCGCGATCGCGCTGCTGCTGCAGTCATTGCGCTTTTAAAAAAAAACTCTCTATGGTGATAGTAGTTTGGCCACCAGTTACATCGAAGTCTACCTCCATAATCACAAGAGACAGGCGTCGTCTTTTAAATGTCTTTATTAAAGCAAGAAAAGAAAACCAACTTCATTTTTGTAGGCATTGATACATGCATAATAAAATGTCTATACGTCTATACACATAACATCCTCTCTCTCTCTCTCACTCACACACATGCAGATTAAATGAAAATACATCTGCTAATCTCTATGCACTAATAAAACAACACGAATCACAAATCTAATTAGTCTACGGTTAACGCTAGTCAAACATCAATAATTAATGCCACCAGATTTTCCTCGGGTGTTCATCGAACAATCAGACTAAGGGAGGAAAGTCATTAATTTGCTCGCGATGAAGATAACACGGTTACTTCCCTTTAAAGGAAATCCTGTTCTCATTTGGCGGCATGTCTCCAAACTGCACGGTTTGGTGTTAACCTTATGTCATTCTGTCTACTGACAAGTAGACGTGTCGGCCGTCCGTCGCGGTGTCGACGCTTGGCTATTATGTCATTGATACAGTAACGGAGAGACAAAAAGTCATGATACGAAAACATACTTTTGACTGTGTTTTGTTATGTGTAATGATCCTTTTCGAAGTAGCCTTTTCAAAAAAAGGTGAGGAAACAACTTTCAAACTTGTTGAGACTAGGTAAGCGGATAGGTGACGCGAAGTTTAATGTTGCTTCAAGAAGTTTGAGTGGTTGCGGAAATGGTCACACCCCTAGGTCATGCTTCTGATTTACGATTTGAGGAGTGACTTGGTGGCTACTGAAACAATGTCGCTTTGTTACACACAACACTTTCAAAATCGAGTCATAATTAAGAAAGGAATTTCACGCTTGTCGGCGTCATTTTTGTTGTTTCTTAACTTTTTTCCTTCTTATTCCTTCTTTCTTTTTTAGCCATAACTTGACTGTCGAATGTTGTAAACACGAACGATCAATATGAACTATCATTTGACAAGATGTCATCATACGTACACCCGATTCGGCGATCTATCTGAGATATAGTGTCTTTTTAGTACAAGGGTTGAAATCGAAACGGGAAACATCCTGTGGTCGGGCTGGGGATTGGGACTGTACCCTTAAATCCCTTGATCTAGTCACAAGCTTTATACCGATACTATACATCTTTGATTTATTAAAATGTGCACGTGTACTTTATACAAATGGTTATGTGATAAATTATTATGTTTCTTTCAAAATTTTCAGTTCAGCGTAAGTGTGAAGATCCTGATGTCGTTCTGTATGCCTACCCAGATGCTGATCTAAAAAACTTTAGTAACAATTACGAGTCTTTGATCCACACAGGATTCCGCCCTTTGGACAAGTAAGTATCATCAGTAAACAACCAGAGCCCTGAAATAAGGTATGAGAGATTTTACTCCCTAAGTTTTGGAAAACTTTTCTAAAATGCTTTGTACAACATTTCCTTTTGTGAAACC
Organism: Pomacea canaliculata; assembly: GCF_003073045.1. Classification (NCBI taxonomy): domain Eukaryota; kingdom Metazoa; phylum Mollusca; class Gastropoda; order Architaenioglossa; family Ampullariidae; genus Pomacea; species Pomacea canaliculata. The sequence goes on from NC_037593.1 coordinate 17,120,605, forward strand.
AAATTTGGTTGTGACTAAAGATTTATATTTAAATAAAAATATGCTAAATGACTATAATGTCATCATTGTCATTAAAATACCAACCTGGGGATAGCTGCATAGATTTTTTAAAATTAAAGATGATTAACATTGAGGAACATCCTCACTGTAACAGTTCTGCATTTTGTTTACTCAAGATTTCTAACAGATGACAAAGAAGAGGAAGTGACATGTACATGGTTGATTCGTGCAAAAGAAGATCAGTCTGCAGTCGTCAGCTTCCAGGTCTTTAAACTGCTAGAAGAGGACTGTCTTTTTATATATGATGGTAATACTTTTTAATCTGTGGTGTAAAATTATTGAAAATCTGTTTTTGATGTTCAAGATGAATCTGAAAGTGTCCTTATTCTTCTGACTCCATCAGCATCATTCGTGCACTTTTTCATTGTCGTTGTCTTACTCTGTCCCTGACAAGTAAAAGGAGAAAACAAAATAAAAATGCATGATCTAATGAGCTAATGGATGCCTGTTCGATGTGCAGTTAAACCTTTTTTTTTTTTTTCATATAAACGTGCTTTATCATGTAGATCATTAAGCATGTTTTTTTTTTCCTTTTTCCTTTCAGGATCAGATGAAAAAGGTAAATTGATGGAAACATTGTGTGGAAATGATGTTCCAAGCAAAGAACCCTACAGAAGCAGTGGGCGCTCTTTGTTTGTTGTTTTTGAACGAGGTGAAAGATATGGGGAGCGCCAGTTCTCATTCAAATACTTTGCTATTTCACGTGAGTGTTTCGCATTTTTAATGACTGAAGATTAACACGGTGAAAAAGTAAGCCTTGTTCTGACCAAAAACTGTTCATTTATGGTCATTGAAGAAAGAGAATAACACCTGAATTTCCAATACCTAACTGCTTTGATATTCAAAATCAGTGTGAAGATAAAGTGGCCATACAAATTGGACATTTTCTCATAATCAGCATGACATCAATACAATTCAAACTTAGAGTCATGTAGTGCAATTTCCCTAGTGACCAAACCGCAATCAGTTGCATATCATCAATTTGATTTTCTAACCATTTAACAGCGTTTCTTAGACTAAATGAACATGCAGACCATGAAATAAATGTGAGAACTTACCAACACTTGTTCTAAACAGAATGGCATGAGATACATTTTGTTGTCAGCCTTAGTGGCGATTGGCAGTGAGCACAGTCCAGCTTTACCGCTTTTTTCCCACATAAGATACCAATGCATGAAAGTTATTTTCTCTATACTTAGTGTCTATAATATTGCTGTCCAAACTTTTCACATTCAGTTTTAGTGCATGTTTGCAATAAACAAAGTCTCCAGGTTTTTGGTATCAAATAAAAGCCTATTCTTTTCCACTATATACTGAAATTGTATATTTTTATGTCATTTACTCTCACATATAGGAATCAAATACAAAAATGAAATAATGTCTATGTCCATGACCAGTTTTTGATGCCCCAGTCTGAAACACGCATGGGTAGTGTACATGGAGTTCTGAGCCATTTTTTGCTATTTACTTTGCATCCAGTTATAAAATAAATCATACCATTTGATAGAAAAAAAGAACAAATATTACGGTTTTGTTTTTCTTTTTTTGTTCATGTTTAGTTTATTTTTTTGTTGCTTCCTTGAGCATATTTTACAGCCCCAATTTTACAGTCCCTTTTGTTCATGTAGTGATATTGAAAATGCAGTAACAATGTAACAAAACTTCATCACAACAACAGCTCAGTTTGGAGTAGGTAATACAAGTGCTGTCTTTAAAAGGAAAGGGACATACAAGTATTTCTAGATCTTTTACCATGTATTGGTTACCTCGCTTATGCCATTATGTCAGGTCATCAAACTTGAGTGTTGGAATAAGTGTTTGCATTTTGCAAATGAGTAGTAAAGCTATGCACATGTTGTAAAATCCAGCATTGTTATTTAAAAAAAAATTTTGTGAATAAGTGAAAGAGAAGCAACATTCAAAGATCCAAAATTCAGAAAATCACACTTGTATGTGCTGTCAGGATTTACAGAACAAAAAGACTATGTAATCTCACCACAGTCTTGATGCTGCTATTACAACAGCTATAGCAAAGTGTTGCTTTCAGTCCACAGATAGACAATATCTAGCACTTAGTTTTGGGACTTTAATGCACAGCTTCTGGTGGCTGTTGCTAATGTACTTTTGCTAATGTTTTCATTCTCTCATTTTCAGACCCAAAGACATGATCATCACCATTGCAGCTGTTGCTTCAAGTATCATTGCTATCGTTGGGCTGAGTTTTTTGACAATCAAGTTCACCCATTATTGTAGACCATGCCGTAAAAAGTGTCATCATGCCCACAACACAAATGAACAGCCTGATCTTCATGAATGTCGACCTCTTGCTCCTGAGCCTTTGACATTGGACAGGATTGTAAATACAAGAGAAAATAATTGCTATAGTGACCTTGCTATGTCTCAATCAGCTTCAGCTGTGCACTCTCATGTTGGAATCAATAATGAGAATACTGTTGGAAATATCAGGATTCCAGGAAGTAACCAGCATTTGGATGCTAGAAATGATCTTATTAATTCCAGAAATCCAGAAACATTAGAATATGCAGATGTGGCACAAGCATCAGCGCCAATATCATCAGATTCAGACCCTGAATTGCAGTCACCATCTGCTGATGAGCTGCCACCCTCTTATGATTCTTTGTTTGGAAACAAGAATCATGTTATAAATTCTTAGGCACTTAAACCAGAAACAGCAAAAAAATTTACATAATTTTATAGCTTTCTTCCTTTTGTAACAATTTGACATAAACAGTGGCTTTAGATGAAAGAAAGAGCAATTTTTAACATTCATTGACACCTATTGAAATAAGGAGCTATGCAACGAATTAAATCAGAAATGTGAAGGGTTACATATTTGACCTGTTCAGGCTACACATTTTTGTTACAAGCAGTAAAGAAAACCATTTATGTCAGCTGAAGTTACGGGACCTGACTTGGAGATATAATGGGGTAAGAAGTTTTCGGTGCAAATAAAATCTCAGTTTATATAATGTTGATGTCAAAACAGTGTTTACAAAAAAATCCAGTCAGGAAAGACTTGCCAAAATAATTTTGCTATTTGAAGGGCTAAAGTCAAAGAGTAATATGGTGGCTAGTGTATATTAAATGAAGGTAAGTAAAACTGGTATATTGTTTAAAAGGCCAGAGCAACTTATTGCAATTTTTATACCAGAATACCTCTAATTCTTAAGAGAGTTCAGTAAAACAATAAGAGAGAATGTGTGTGTGTGTGGCAGAGTGGGAGGGAGTCAAATAGAAAGTGTCTTTAAGGGATATTCTCACTTTGCAATATACTGCACTTTGCAGAGTTTGCATGCCTTGCACAAGGCCCTTCAAACTTTGCATATGGCTCACAAGGGCCTTGAAATAAGGTCTGCATGGATAGGACATGGTTCTGTTTTATGCAAGACATGGCCTACATTGCATGACTGTAGCCAGTCAGAATGCTTGAATGCAGAAGGCTCCCTTTTACCTCTAAATTATTACGTGAAAATGCCAAGAGGTCTTAGGAGGAATGTTTTATATTAAAATCACTGTGGGAGAATAATATACCCATGTATACTTAACCACGCCCTCACTCCCTTACCACATCTGTTTCTTCTCTCTGCTTCCTTGAGTAATATGACTAAGCCATAGCAGTTACTGAAAATATCTTTTCATCAATGTTGTGTACAATATCGCCCACTACCCAAGCCATTTGCAAGTGATTTTGCTTGTGTGAGAGGAGAACAGTGTTGCTACATTGCAAGCAAAATCTTGCACATGAAAATCTTGAAAACTCTGCAAGGTGAGAATAGCCCTTTACCAACATTGTTACCCGTGTTCCAGCCAAGTAAGACTTGGGGATGCTTGGTACAAATCTGAGCTTCATGACAGATTGTAGGGATAGGATGTGGCAATTTATATTAAAGACACAAATAATCCAAGGTGCACATGCAAATTTGTATCGTCCTTTAGACAAAATGCTTTCAGTACATCAAGTATAACTATCAGTTACTGCCGTAAGAGTGACAGATGCATGTTCATTCTGATTTTCATCAAAGTATTTGCTGTATATATTTTAAACAATAAGCTTGACAAAATTCACCTATGCAAAAAAACTTGCCTAATTTTTTTATCAGTGGGCATAACCATAATACAGATGTCACTCCAGTCATTATTGCTATAAAATTTAACGGATAATAAAGGTTTAGAAAGCATTCAGTCATATTCTGGTTTTCCTTTCCTTTTTTTCTTTCTTTAATTTTTTTTAGAAGATGAATTTATTTGTCACAGGTCTTCATGCATTCTTTAGAAACAAGACATGATTAAAATCTTATGTTAAAAGCATTTAAAAAAAAATTATTTTCCCACTGTGATAAACTCTTTCTTTCATGATCACAACCAATCTTCAGATTTATTAATCTCTGGTCTAATAAGAAATGGCAGTACTGGAATAATTCACAATTATTTCAGGGGATTTAAACTGTGATTTTTCTTAATAAGAGAGGGCATGTCACCATTGCTTTTAAACTGCATGCGTTATACATTAGGAAAATAGCTTTAGATATATGTTTACATTTTAGATTTTGTTCAAAATAATTTTTGTTTTTTGGTCATACTTTAAAATACAGGTGTTACTAAAGTTTGTACTTAAATTTTGTGTTGTGAATTTGGATTTAAAGTAACTTTTGTCATTTTGTCATATGTTAAAATACAGGGAAACTTAAAAGAATTGACCAACACTTATTTCTTAATAAATCAAAATGTATGGATATCTAAACTGGATCAAATGTGCCTTGATACTTGACGCCTGCTGTCCAGCAATATTCTGTTATTTTTCGCAGGCACATGCCACCGGTGTTCATCACATCCTGTTTGGATATTTAGTATTTATATTTCTTTTCCGTTTTATCATTTTGTTCTAGTGGCAGATGTTAGTGTGTGATCCCAAGTGTTCCTGTTAAATATTCGAGAGGCCAAATCTCAATCTTATTAAAGTGTTGTCCTTGTTATATGCTTTGCTTCTTTGACACTTTGCTACTGAGCAAGACGTTATGAAACTATTCAATTAGTTTTGAGTTACATTGTGTCCTACAGTATCTTCCTCTGAGAGAATGAATAGGTATGTATATATGCAAAATTGTGTGCGTAAGTGACAGAGAGGAACAGAGAGATTTTGCTACAATAAAAAAAAATGTTATGGCTCAATTTATCAAATATAGTTGTATCTACAAACCATGTTTCTGCAAGAAGCTTCAGAGGTCTATTACCTTTTAATCCTTGCATAGTCTTAATAGAAGTTTTATTTCAGTAACACATGCTTTTCGCTGCATTTCGTTGGCACAGTTTGTTTTGTTGCAAAAGAATATATTTCAGCATTTGAAAATACTCAGTCACTAAGCAACATGATGACTATATATATTTTCATAATAAGATTATGATCATCTATTACTGTTGAAAGAGCACAGCAGTTAATAGTTTAACAGATTCTATTTAGTTTTGTTTCATGAGATTTTTTTTTCGCCTTATTTTGAGTTATAAGGTTGAAATCCAAAACAATAAAAAAGTGCTTACATTTTTATGTCTGCTTTTCTTCAGCATTGCAAGTTGTGTATGCCTGTGCTCGATATTGCTAGTTAAAGAGATAATGTCTACACGCGCATGTTGATGGCTGGGTGTGCGCGCGCGCAGATTGGTTGCTTTGGTAGGAAAGTACTTCTACCTCGAAGTGATTTCCCACTTTTAGGGGTGAGAAAACCAAAGTACCCAGAGAAAAACCTTGACAGCCAGCCCTGTGAACAGGTATCACATACCGAGTGTTCATGGACCTCTGCAGTGGTGACAGGCGAGTGTTTTAACCACTATATATCTGGCTCCCCCAAGCGCTGATGCACGGTCATGATCTTGGAAATGCATGGCGGGTGGGTGCGAGATTGACAGGGTTGTCCATGGGACATATTTTTCTATCCCATCCCAGCCCATCCCATGGCAATTTATGCCTGTCCCATCCCGTCCCATCCCACTGGACGTTTCCCATGGGATTCCCATGGTAATGACAATCCTATGGACAACACTGAAAACCACTTTTCGGCTTTTGTTCTATAATTCCTGCAACTTCACATACAATAGATGATTCAGAGGAAAGATTTAAATCCTTGATGAATGAAATAACAGTAATATCAAGTATCGACTACCATGGGAAATACAAATGTGTGCTGTCCCATCCCATCCCATCCCATCCCATGGGACGTTTCCCATGGGATTCCCATTCCTATGGACAACACTGGAGATTGAAGAGGCCACAATCAAGTATCCACATAATATTCACGACTACTTAAAACATCACCATTGACTTGCTTTTTGGTGCCAACAGCTTTGTAGTGTACAAATATGAAAGCTGCTAATCAGATGTATTAAACTCACCTGCGTGTCGCCTTCTTCTACCTAAAACTGCGAAAAAAAAGGGGCTTGGCTTTTAATTAGCGCGTGTCGGGAGCGTGCTGCTACCAACAAGGAGATGAACGCTGCTTACGTGTCAACAGGGCTCACAATTAATGGCTGAGCGTGAAAACTACGTCGCATTAAACGGACACTTTTCATTTAAAAAAATTATTTGGCCAGTAAACGTGAGATAGGTAACATGATACGGTGGTAGTTCCCTCCCAGGACACTGAACTTGCGCTCGGATAAACTGCGCGTGTCCTGAACAAAGATTTGTAAACAAGTCAACTACCGAAGCTTCTCGATTCACAGTGGAAAACACACTCAAAAAAATATGTTGACAGTGTGTGACGGACCGAGACTCGCATGACCCGGCATGAACGATGGTGAGAGAATCCTAATGAATGGATGAACTGTGTGTGTGAGAGGGAGGGGGAAACTGAAAATAGACGGCGCTAACTGATCTGATCGGATACCTTTCAGGGAAAAACAAAACGCAAACAGAAATCTGAAAATTTGAACTCGGTTTAAAAATTTAGCTTTTTTTTCCCTTTTTAAAAATAAATTAATAACTTCAATACCTCATGCTCAAGTAAAATGACAATAACGGTTATGTCGTAAATATTTTTGAACGACAGTTTGTTAGCCACATAGAATATTCAGAGATGCTCCAGAGTGTTTTCGACTGTTGAGCATAATGTTGATGGTTTGAAGACTTAGTTTCTCCACAGAGTACACTTTTGCAACGTATACACTCCCAGCCTGCCTGACAGACGGGCCGAGGACAGCAGACGAGGAGTATATTATGTATACATGTCTGTCCCGTCATGTACTCGTATGCGACCTGTGTATCCCATAATAGACGTTTCTTGCTTGTCCCTCACAATTTATGTTATTATTACTATGATTCAATTGATATAAATTTGTGTTGCTTTTAATAAAACTCCTACATTTATTTGAATTTCAAGTCCTCGAAGATCTTGAGGTTACCTTGGCCGGGTCAGATTTGACCTTATGCGGTCCGAGGGCAAGACGTTCCCTCCCCCTGTACTACAAGCTCTAGACTATGAAAGTCTTTACTTTTCATAGAATACGGTGGATTCGAAGTAACACAAGGTCTGTTCGATAGGAAATCATGGACCTGTATAAAATAAACGTTTTAAGTGCTTCCATCTTAGCAGGAAATCGTTGTCGCCACTTCATTGTGGATCGGAAGATTTCAGGGTCTGAATTTTTGTCTCGAGGCAGACGGGCGTCTCTCTGTATGTGACACCTGTTTACAGGGATGGCCGTTGGGGAGGTGGGGGCAGGTGTTCACCGAGTACTCTGATGACCCTAGCCACCAACCAGACAGCAACACTTTCTTGCCCCAGTGTTCCTCACGTACAGATACACTCGAGTCTCACCCAGTCATACACTTCTGTTCTTTACAGGTTTCTAAGAGATAACTTGATCCCTCGACACAGTTATCGCCAAAACATGCCACATTATTTGTTTTTCTAAACTTTTGCTCGGGGACTTTTACCCTAAAGATCGAAGTATTCGTTTTACAGCAGGTACATAACCACAGAATAAGGGTTATTTAGAAATGGATTCATTCAGTTTTTTTTTTTTGTGTGTGTTTTTTTAACGAAGAATCGAGTCCGGCTGAACAGGGCTTTGAGATTTCTCTAGCCACGAACTAATATCCTTGGACTGCTTGTAGACGATTTTTTTCAGTCAACTACTAGAACGAGGCTACTTGCTACAACGCTTCCGGTTTAGCCACTGTGGTTTAGCGAATTTCTTCAGTGTTTATGTTCGTTTCATATTATTTTTTTTTTATTTCATAAGAAAGATTTCAGACTAGTGAAGCAAATACGTTTGTGTTCTAAACAGGCACAAGTTTGGTTGATAGTCCAACAAAGCAATGCACTTATGGTAATTATATTATTGATGTCAAAAGTCTGTTAAATTTCATCTTCGCGCTTCTCTTCCGGAAGTCAGGTCGTCTTCTGGTTCACCGAGACTGACCGCGGAGAACTTCGCAAGAGGCCAAGAGTGAGTCTCGGCAGACAGACATCAGTCTACCTATCTACGTCCGTGCTCTAGCGCAAGGTCCGGCAGCTACTGGCTAATGACGAGTGGATTTTTCATCTGTGTGTAACCGCCGGACGTCTGCGCATTTTTTGCACGTGGCTTTACAGTGCTCGGCTTCCGGCAGACTGTTCTGAAGATGACTCATCAATTGTTTCATCACAACCTTGGCATGCTTGGATTTCGTGGGAAATGCTGCGCATTCGAGACTTGGATGGTGTGCGCCTCGCCTACCATAAAGGATCTGAAGTCAGTTTACCTGAGATGCTGTTCTACTCTTAATTTTTTCTTTCTTTTGTTCATTCATTCGTTTATTTAGTTTGTGTTTTAAATTTCTTTCTTTTCTTCCTTCCTTTTTTCCTTCTGTAATTTTTTTTTCGTTTTTCTTCTTCTTCGTTCCCCCTCCCCCATTCGAGAATTTAATCTGCAGTTCCAGCTAGGCCAATCTCTTTCCACCTTTTTCATCCATGGATGCGATGAGGGGAGGGTTTGCAGATGACATTCATCGTTCAATGTCGGTCTTCAGGACACGTGCCATCGGGAGTAGACTCATTATGCACGACGAGAGCCAGGTAATCGTGCTGCAGGTAAAGAATGAGGGCATCATCTACGTTGTTTTGAATCGTGCTGTAGGTAAAGAATGAGGGCATCATCTACGTGATTTTGAATCCGCGACAGCTGTTGTCTCCACAGCAAAGCGTGTCAACCCATACACGGCAGCACGACCATGGAATCACCAGCATCCTCTGGAGAGGGTCGAACACTCATCGCCGAGACTAACGTCGTTTTCTCGAGATCTCGCGTCGGGTAGCCGAGACTCTCACCTGCTGCCCGAGACTACATCCACGTTGCTGCTAAGTCGTTTTTCTGCATGTGGTATTTATTTGTTTACGAGCCTGGTTGCTTGACCGTCATATAGATTTTGCTGCTGGCTCGAAGTAAAACACCGATCTTCTTTTTTTCCCTCATTGACCAGACATCGGAGACCTTGTGTCAGTCAGATCGGAGACCTCACGTTAGATTCACGAGCACACCTGGCGTCAGATACCTGCGAACTGACAACTATATACATGATGGTTCAGCGTTCTTGTATTGCATGCAAACGAAAGTGAAACAGCGCAACTATTGCAAATCGCCATAGACATACTTAATTGTAACTCACTTCAGAAAGGAAGCGACCTTTTTTTAGATCTTATTCCCCTTGTACTACAACAAAGAGTATACATATATGTGTTCGCTAGTTAATTTTATCCATGGATGACGTACGTGGCTTAGAGAAGACAGGATGGGTGGATGCATGAATGCCATACGTTGAAGAGGGCTGGGGGTAGGAGGTAAGAGAGAAGTTAGAGCTGCATTCCTAACGTTTATTAACATTCGTGCCTATAGAGTAGCGCGGTCAGTCATAGCAGGCAACTTATATAATTAATTGCACCCATTGGATCTGTTCACCACTCACCCACTCTTGTTTGAGAAAATGACAATGTGAATACAGTCAGTGAAGAACAGCAATGTCTAGAACCCACGATAATTTGGTTTTAAACTTTTAAGAGTCAATGGGTGGAGATATTTGAAACACTATATACCCCATCCCCCTGCAACCAACATTAGATTGACACGAGGTGGGGGTGTGCGCCGACTTTCTTCTACATCATATTTAGCAAACCCCTCCTCCACTACGTAACCTAACCGCTCCACAGTGGGATAATGAGGCATTCCCCTCATACTCTAAGTCGCTAGTAATACAGACATTCCATTCCTGTCACATAATCTCATTCCGTTATCTCCATCGTCACACAATTGCGTTTCAACGTGCAGAGTATAGTAGTGATAGAGTTCTCACGGGTCCGTCTGCCTATTGACTCAATCCCCGTCCTTCCTCTTTCCCTCCATACCCCCCAACATCCCCGCCTCATCCACAAGGACACACAGCGAAAACAAACAAACCGAACGTGCGAGCACCAGCGAGAAAAGGCCGAACTCACAGGATTTCAAACCATCTGTTGCGTTCTACGTCACAAGTTCTTGTTGGTCGTCAGCCGGATGTGTACCTGCGCAGCTAATCCGCGCTGCCGTCTGCGTGCGGCGTGACGGAGAAAAAGTACTGCAGCGCTACGTTGTGCATCAGGTGTTTTTTGGTGCACGGCTTGACAACATGCAATGGATGTGCTGTAGGGTGTGTAGTTCGCCCCTTTCATTCTCATCTTTACCATTTTTGTGCCTTGACACGTCTGGAAGTGGTCAGTGGCAGGTGTCAATGATCGTCTGCCACAGTGCCAGCCAAGCCAACGTCTGGTGCTGTCTCGTCGCGTCGTCTGTGTCAGCCAGCATTGAGTGAGCGATTACTTTTATATGTATAACTGCTTTAAATGGACACAGATATATGTCCCGTACACTCACTTTTTAAATGGGCATAGATATACGTCACATTGACCAAAACGCACGCGGGCGCACCCACGCATGCAAGCACACACAAACACTACAGTGTCAAAATATCCTGCTTAGAAATCTAAAGTAGTGGTAGGTTAATGGAAACTTTATTTTTTAGCTTAAAGATTGTTTTTTTTTTCTTTTGTATCCATACATCAATGTTTTATCCATAGGAGAAGTTATAAGAAAATGTTAGGATGTAGCAAAGTAGAGAACAAACTAGTGATCAGGCAAAGGGAGAAACGCCAAGCAAGAAAATAGACAATCCAGGCACAAACATTATGTTAGCATAAACTACACAGCTGTCTATGGCCACAAACATTGACTTCACATAGACTACAAAATGTGTGTGTGCTGTGTGTGCTTGCATATCATAAGTTCCAACAAAAAATGAACATTGAAAATACTGCAGAACAATAGCTTACTAGGGAGTAGCAACAGCCCTGGTTAAAACTGGACAAAACAGTTACTCTAGCAGCTGTTTCCTTTCTTAATATTTTATATGGGATCTAATAATGGAATTAAAAATCAGAAATCTTAACTGGTATTAACATAAACAGGTATTAAAAAGTATGTTTCAGTGAGTGTATTCACACTTCTATTGCTTTCCCTGTGCTTTTGGAGTATTGAAAGCAAAACGTCTGTGCATATGCATATAAAGTGCACACACACACACAAGAGAGAGAGACTGTGTATGTGTGCCTCAAAGGACCTTATTGACAAAGCTTTACTTAATGGCATACAATCTGTTGAATTTGTTCTGTTTTGTTTTTCCTAATTTAGCTTTTGTATTTTTTTCATTCCATTTTTGGTCAATGAAAAGTGCTAGGAGTCAAGTTATGCAGTATTAGTGATAAAATCCCAAGGGAAGAACAAACAACAACTGCCTTATTATGCAGTATCTAAAGTAAAGCAGGCCACACAGGACAGGTCTCCACAGGTATTCTCTCCCTCTGACCTGGGATAGTGTGTAATCCCCATGAGGCCCAGGCTAAGACTAGAGACTGTATGTGGCATTGTGTAGGACATTAAGTATGACTCACTTGGACTGTGGTACTCTCAACAATAATAAATGCAGTCACATTAAAAGCTAAAGCACTCTCAACAATAATGGATTCATTTGAAGGCTTTCTTACACTTAACAGGGAATGCAAATGTGAATGTTAAAAGAGAGAAGGTCAGTGGTGGTGGAATTTTTTTTCCCTCAGGTGACTGACTTGATTCTAAGTATTAAGGGCTTTAGTCACTGAAGGTGGTGGGGGAAGGGGAGGGGGAAGCAAGAAATAACTGTTAAAAGTTTTTATATATTTTTTTGACTGCGAACATGACTCACAAAAAAGACACATGACGGACATACAACGCAGTTGAAACAGAGTATTTATGATGTACTACTGAAATGCATGAAGCAGATGGCTTAACATCAAGTGATAACTTTTGAGTGGATTTTCATAATTAATAAAATAATAAGCATATTCATATAGCGCATTTCTCCACTATAGAGTAGACTCAATGTGCTTTACACAAATAAAGATGTAATACAGAGTCAAAGCATGTACAGATCATATGTGTACCACTTGCAGTCAAGAAAATCGTAATAATAATAAGTACCCTGACGGAATAGTAAAAACAGGTACAGGGATGCATGCAAACATTATGTCTATAGAATAACATTGGGGTGATGAAACACATAAAGCCAGTAGGTGCTCTCAGCTTGCTCAATCCGGATGAAAAACTGCAAGCGAGACTGCAAATCCTCCTGTGCACATCACAGTTCAGGTCATAGGGTGGACTAAATAGACAGGAGTCTTTACTTTTTTTCTGATCATAGAGTACCTTGCAAAATTCCTGTCAGAAATAGAATAAGCAAGACATGCATACACACACATAATATATGTGTGTGTGTATGTGTGTATATAATTATATATGTAGATATGTGTATGTACAGTCAACATTTCTTTATGAGGTGTGCATGTGTGTGATATATATATATGTGTGTGTGTAGACACTGATATTTCTTTATTTATAAGGTTAGTAGAATAAGCAAAACATGCACATATTTACTATATGCATATGTGTGTATATATTTATATAGAGATACATGTGTGAAGAAAATGGCATTTCTAGCAAAACATGCTTCATTACATGTTGCAATCGCTCTATAACGAAGAATACAAGAAATTGCTAGACTCTTATAATAACAAGGTAAAAGAGTAAAAACAGTAAAGGGGGGGGGGGTAAAAATATGTACAAAAGTAGTCATTAAGGTGATTAACTCATATTAACAGGATGGTCCTGTTAGAGGGAGGGGTGTGTGTGTGCATGCATTTGTATGTGTGTGTATAGAGAAGAATCACAACCGATATAAACCATTTGTACATTACCTGTCCCTAGCACATATGTCTGGCAATGATGTGGCATGGAAGAATTCACTTTCTTTATTGGTGATCTATTCACTACAGACATTAAACTGCCTGACAGATGTGAAGAACCAATGGCTGTACTGCAGCTTGGTGAAAGAACGAAACCATTCTTTTAACAGCTGCTGGAGGGAAGGAGAGCAATGGCTGGTATCTTGCTGATCCTTAATATTCTGTCATTGGCAATGTTTGTCATGACACAGCGTGATGACAGTAAGTTATATCATGAATACACATGGTAGTTATTTTTCAAACTGTTGTTTCAAACTATTTCAACAACAGTTTGAAAAAGACTGTCTTTCTTTCTACTCATTTATTAGGCATGCATGTATATGGACTTGTATCAGAGTTCTCTTTCTCTGAGAATGTGAATATGTGTTTACGGATGTGTCCATCCACTTGCATTTGGGTATTTAGAAAATAATATCAATGAGTCATTCTTCTCAACATCTGTTAGTTCTTTCTTTTGCTGTTTCTTCTCCTAATCTCCTAATCAGTAAGCCCTTTTTATTTTGGCAGTTCGAAAACCTCCAACTATCTTGTATCCACGAATTCCAGAGCAGAGGGTTTATCAAGTAAATCAGAGAGTTGTGCTGAATTGCTCTGCAAGTGGAATTCCTGAGCCAACGTAAGTGAATTTAATCTTTATATTTCAAGTTCTTTATACAGCATGATCTATACACCTGGCACAGTAAGTTTGGTTATCTGCTGCTCAGCTTTGTGGACAATGTATGACAGTTTGCATTGGTAAATTTATCTGGCTATCTTAGTTACATGTATATACTATATCTAACACATCACTAGTCCCCAACCTGTATGTCACTTGCAGATCTATTGTTGTTAGAGTTCTCCTATTATCTACATATCAATGTAGTGATTTATTTGGTGTACTGTGAACTGCTTACTCTGTGTTTTGAGTAATTGTTGAAAACGGTTGTTGCAACTGATTTTAAAATCTGCTGCTTGTTTTTTCCCATCCATTATGTATTACTGCACTCATAAATATATATATACTTAGATATTTATAGTCTGTGCTGTATATAAAATACACATCAATGTATGTTTTTCTGCTTTTCGTTTATCTTATATCTATAATAAATGAGTCTTGTATTTAGTAAAAATTTTTTTATTTTTATTTTTTATCTTGAAAATGTTTTTTCTTTCAGCTTTTCAGTGAACTTGAAATACAAATGAATATTTTAACATTATGTGGCCTTTTCAGAAAAATGAATTATACTCCTCATGATTTTCTCCACAACTGCTTTATTGCATATATTTTGCTGGGTAACATGAGTACATTTAAGAGTTCTGTCCCTTGAGTTATGTCGTAGTCCTTTAAATGAGGGATAAAGAGGTTTATGATTGTGGTTCATGGAAAGGTATTATTGTCGAAACCTTTACTCACCAGAAGTTGAGATTTTTGTGTTGACAGATATAGGCCATGACATTTCAGGATTTGTAAGACTTTAAGGTTGTTGAAGATTCAAAGTCTTTCTATAAATATTAATATTGATTGGCTGCCTGTCATACTTGTTTGGACATTAGAGTCATTGCTCGGTTGACCTCACAGCTCCAGGTTCGAAGGTGATTTCCACAGCTTTGGCTTTCAGCTTGCGTATTGTTACTGCAAAAGAGACATTGAGATATTGTCTGTTCATTAAATCCTTGTTCATCCTTGTATCACCCGGATATTTACTGTAAGGTCTAATACATCTCAGGTATATTGTCAGTTCTCTTTTAAAAGTCTTTACTGTTGCTCTTACTGTCTACAAGCAGCAAAAGAGGCATTTATTGCTGTGGCAGCTTCTCATTTTTTTCAATGCAGTTCTGACTCTCAAAATCTGATTTAAGGTAGAAATTTCATGGAAAGCTTGTTTGGGTGTGTATAGTTAAAATATAATGTAAAAGTTACCTTACACCAAATGCAATGGAAAATATACCTGTAGTTGCTTGTGGGTTTTGAATTGTGGCTTTAATTGATGGCAGTCTTAATTTGCTTACTTTATAAATTCAAGTATAAAGTTGGGAAAACAGTATCATCTTTTAGGCGCATTCCTTAAATTTAAAAACAATGGTGTTTAACTATTGAATTTTACAAAAGATGCTAACGAGAATTAAAAAAAAAAGTTACACATTATAAGCTGAATGGATGGTATGTGTGTGTGTGCACCAGTGTATTTGTATGGTAGAGTAGAGAATGTAAGAGTTATAAAACAATTTAGCAGAATCCCATGTTTACAGATAAAAATAAATATAGTTTCATTTGCACATCATCAAGAATGCCATTAATTTTTACTTTAATGTCATGACCTCATCTTGACAGCATTGCTGTCAAAGTTCTTGAAGCAATATTTTAACTAACAACCAGTTAACTGTCAGCAACAACATCACAGCCAGGGATAAAAACGTTCAGTAGAATTTGTTTCACACAATACATAAAATGTTTAGATTTGACTTCAAAATTTTTTCATTTTGTCACTAACATGGGGTTAGCTAGCAATCAAATAATGTTTTTGCCATGTGACAAACTGCTTTATCTCTATACAGATAGTATGTTTCATACATTGATGTGTATTAATTACTAACTAAAAGTAATCCCTAGTCAAATTTGATTATTCAAATTAAAAATAAAAATTTAAAATTCAAGTGTAGTTTTTATGGTAGCCTGTTGGACCTGATCTACACTTCACATTCTGCCATTTGATGCTTGATGCTGTGCAAATTATTGTAAAAGGGTATTATTGTTGAAATCTTTACTCACCAGAAGTTGAGATTTTTATATTGATAGATGTGGGCTGAGGCAACAACACATGCAGGAATATACTCGCAGAGTTTACAGGCATTCACCAGTTGTTAAAAAAAAATTTGCTGATAGATGTCTCCTATGTACAAATGAACAGAAATTTAAAGAGGCAACCAGTCATGTCAGTTTGATGTGATCACTTTTCTACGATTCTGCAATCCCTCTTCTGCAGGTATGAATGGCGGTGGAATAACAGGCCCATCATAACTGACAAGATGAAGATGAACTTTGATCCTTTTAAGGGTGTGCTAGTTATTCCTCAGATTACTCTGTCAGAGGAGGGGATATTCATCTGTTACGCCACCACTCGTTTTCCTGGTCCTGGCCAGCAACAAGCAGTAGCAGTTTCAGCAGAGCTGGAAGTCCGTGTTGCTCGTTAGTACCACAATATTCTATTAGCCAGAGGTAGCAAGCAAAGATTGGAATATGGGGATTATTTAAATTAATTTAAATTATTTAAATGCTTTTATCAGGAAGCAAATGGTCAGGAATTTTGTAATTGTACTATCATGGGTGAAGTAGAAATGCCCTGTATGGAACGGGAATATGATGTGTTGATATTAAAGCTTAAAAAATTAGTTCTTAGTGTTTGTTAGATACTTTACATCATAAACTACACTTAACAAACTGACACTTGGAACTAAAGTTTGCCATTACCAATGTTGTGTTATGGTGCTTCGCATGATGGTACCATGGAGTGATGTTCATATATAATTATGTTACAGTGTACTGTTTTGCATGATGATGTAATTTCATTATTTATTTAGTGCATGGGATGTGACATTGCTTATAACTTCATTGCTTGTAATGAAATCCTTATTTTTAAAACAGGTACCTTTTACAACTAATCAGGTGAATTTTGTGTTTATGGAACAGCTTCAATAAACTAAAGTGTCAGTGATTTTGCAGGTATTGAGGATTTCCAAGGAACTTCGAAGACATTTCATGCACTGGAGGGAGACTATTTAAAAATTCCTTGTGATGACAAGCCTCTCACCTATGGACATACAACTTTCAAATGGTACATAATACGGAATCAGGAAAATCATGAGATCACCAAGAATGCACGCATATTCATCGACCAGAAAGGTAGGATTTCCTAGAAGTTCAATGTTGGGTTCCTCCTCTAGTTTTTAAAATGAACATTTTGTTCTCAGCTTATTATATGTAGAAGACTAAAAAAAAAAAAAAGTGGTAGAACGTATGGAAAGTAATAATGAAATGAAGGTTTTCCTAGAGTATTCAAGTGGGGATATTAGATTTATCAAATAACTACAGCTGCTTTTTTTTAGTTCCATGGTTTGCCTTGTGCTGGCAAGCAAATTATATTGTTTGCTTGCCTAGAATAAATGGATTCTGTTCTACAAAAATAGTTTACTGAATATAAAATCTGTTGTAGAAACAATAAGAAAACTGTTTCTTTAAAGACCCTGTCAGGTGATATAAGCTTTGTGCAGATTCAGCTAGATAGAGACAGTAGATAACAGAATAAATTTATTCTGTAAATTTCATCACCTAAAACAACTGTTTATTTGTTATCTAATGTTATAGTTGGTGATTTTCACCTGTAATCAGCAAGTCCTGCAAAATTCTGTCCCTGCATTCAAATAATTAATATGCAGCATCACGGCAATATTGCCAATCCACTCATATAAACAACGGGTGGAGTGATGTATCAGATTTCTTTGAAAACCTTTATTTTGAGCTAGAAACACAGAATGTCAAATTCTGTAATGCCTTGAAAGACCATTTTAATCTGGTGATTGTAAAATACTACAAGTGGATGCCAAAGTAACATATGCAACAGACAACAAAAAATTTCACACTATTATAGTTTGCATATGTTGGTGTTCATTAAATATTGCAAGATGCAGATGACCTTTAAATAAAAGAGATGAAACTTTCACTGAACAGTAAGTAACCAGCACATTAGTTCCTGATGGCTACGTAGGGTTGGGCTAGTCATACAAGAACACAACAAAGATGGAACTGCTGCATAGCTGTAGATTTTATTCAGAGTTTCACTCGGTGGCTAGCCTGCCATCTCTGCACTCTCACTTCTAAAATCAAAAAGCCTCTCTCAGCTGTAAAGCAGCACTACTTATCCTCCTGTCCCCAATTGAATGTTCCAGCAACCATCCCCTCCTTTTTCCCAAGGTCTGGTCACAACCTTTCCCTACCCACCCCCTGACAGCAGTGGTCTTGCTGTCTGGTCATGGCCTTCCCAAGTGGGCTAGGCAACTTCATAACTGTAACAATGGGTCCAGTAGCCAGTGGACAGTTCAAAGCTGGCTGCAGTCGGCATGAGAAAGGGACAGTCCTGGGAGCTGTTTGACCCCTACCCTCTACAAAACAAAGACATAACTTAGTACACTACTAGAGTGATACAAGTACTTTAAAAAAATTCTTACCAATTCTTCTAGATTAAACCAATGATTAAAGTTAGGAGCGTGAATAAAAACTGTTTAATGTAAATTGCCTTGTGTTTTGAATTAACTGCAAAAAATTTGGGATCTTGATTTCATTAAGTTTGACTGTTACAATTTTGAAGTACTTAACATGAGGATAACAGACCAAATATTTATAAACATTCAGAGAGAAGTTTGAGAGTCTAGTACTGACAGTGAAAAAATGCTGTAAATCATGAGTAAGTCATGAGTAAATCAAGTAAATCCAAAATATGTGACATTACAAAAAACTGGTAAACAAATGCATCTTTCTCTAGGCACACTGCATTTTGCATATGTGCTCAAGTCAGATGAAAACTTGGGCAGCAATTCCTACAGGTGTGGGTTGTCTAACACTCTTGGATCAGTCATCAAACTAGGTTCACTGAAGTGGCTTTCTGTCCGAAAGTTGATTCCAAGTAAGTATTAAAAGATTTTTTTAGTTTTCTGTTTGTTCTTTGTTTGGTGACTCATCAACAGTAGTTTTATTATTATTTGTCCCACATAGATTTTCAACATCTGTAAATTATCTAATTGTAGAGAAAATTTTAGAAAAAGTAAAAATAATCTTGAGCATTCAACATCATTCGTCACAAAGTTCAGAACTTTGTTTGTTATAAGTTACACAGAACATCTACTTTCAGTTTTCAGCCAGTTTCTTTTTCTGTACCTTGTTTCTCAGTCAGTTTGGAAGATTTTGAATGTATTTTATCTCTTTTGACACTTACCTGTTGTATACAATCTCTTTATTTATTGTATTTTCAGTACCTGAAAGAAAGCCTTTTTTGAGTTCCATCACTTCTGGACCATCTTTGACAGTTCTCCGCAATGGAGTGGCTAAATTAGAGTGCATATTTGGTGGCTAGTAAGTATGTTGGTGTTAACTAGTACTTTCACTGTTAATTCCTGAACCACATGGCCGCTTATTTTTCCAAGTGACTAAAACCAGGGAAACAAAAACATCTAGTCTTTCTTGTCTTTCTATCGTTCTTGAAACAATATTTAAGAAGCATCTATGACTGGGACTAATGTGTGAGATAACCATAAAACATATTTCTTTCTTTTTTTAATGGATAGTCAAAAATGCCAGTTACAGGCTGGCTTCAAACATATACATATTTATGGTGCGTGTGTGTGATATTGTTTTCAGCACAGCTAGCCAGACTCTGTCGGAAACAGTACCTAAAATAACTTGGTTTGTCAATAACTTTAACCATGTTGTGGAAGGGGATCGATATGCTATCAGCGACATGGGACGAACTTTAACTATCAGTAACATCACGGAGCACGATGAAAAAGCCTACTTTTGCCGAGGGACCAATGCTCTTGGCAGCTTTGATGGAAAGATAATGCTCAATGTCACATGTAATGATTTTATTTTCCATCTAATATTTTAAACCCAGCAGGTCTTTTACAGGCTAGTGAAGTGAAATTTTTCTTTGTTTATCCAGCATAATAAATCCATTGATCTACTTCATCTTTCTCAGTTCAAACATTTAACGTAATTCATAGTACATTTTATATTCATTCATTTCATTTATTGCATTTTCATATTATATTAAGGAAGATGCTGCTCTTGATTTAACTACAATGACTAGTTACCTGATTTATCTGGATAGCCATGAGATATGGGACTTTTTTTTAGTGTTATAGATTCATTATATTTGTGATGCTGGCACAGTTTTTATTCTTGTTTTAAGAATTAAATGCTATGTCTAGATATCTAGGAAAAAGATAGAATATTAATTTGTTACCTTTGTAAAATCAGAGACACACATTTATAGTTGTAGATGTTTGTGAAAAGTTGATAATTAAAAAGTAATGTTTACAATAACATGCAATAATCTTGACTGCAGCTCCCCCAATCTTTGTGCACCCCCTGAAGGCTGCAACTGTGATTGAGGGGCAGAATGCTGAATTAAAGTGTGTAACACGATCAGCTTTTGGTGAAAACCCCCCAGAAACCCCTCTCTGGTACAGAAATGGAAAACTTATAGACTCTGGCTATGGTAGGTGAGAGTGTGAATGTGTGTGTGTGCTCTTGTGCATATATGTGTGTGTAGGTGGATGGTTGGGGTGAAATAATTCGTAAATTTGCAGCTTAAAATTGCATTATAGGAGTAACATGCATGAGAAAAAAAAAAGACATAATTTTTCAAAGTAAACTTACTTTTGCCATTCATCATTGCAACTCAGAATGCATTATTTGAGGACTCTTTGTTATCTTTTGGATGCTCATTTTCTTCATATGCTTCAGGACTCTATATTCAGGGTTCATTCTGTGTTTTTGTCTTGCTTTCTTTGAATCATGTATTTTCAGTATCACTGACATAGATTCTCTTTGCATTCAGATTTCTGTATCATGTGCAAGATCATCTTGGATTCATCTGTAACAAAGCATCTTTGCATTTGTTGTTTGCAGATCCAAACAAGTATCAGTTTAACAGCAATAGAACTATTCTGACCATCAAGCAAGCAATAAAGTCAATGGACATTGCATGTTACCAGTGCTCTGTTACAAACAGCATTGGCAGAGTGTTTGATGATTCTTGTCTTAATGTTATTTGTGAGTATTACAAATTACAAATTACATTTTAATGAAAGGCAGTCCAGTGTTAGCAGAGTTTGATGATTCTTGTCTTAATTTCATTTGTAGGTGTTATGTTTGAGATGTAGAGGCTGTTACATTGCTATTCTCTCCCTCTCTATACAAGATACAAGATATCTTTATTGTCTATAGTCACAAGAGACATAGAAATTTGTCTTCGTTGGGAGCTCCGGAAAAAAAATATATATATACTTGCTATATATATATAGCAAGTAAGCATTTTGACTTTAAAGCAAGATCCATTGATAAAAATGCATCATAAAATACCACTAAGGGGATTTTTTTTTAAAGAGACTGCAGAAACAATTCTGTGAAATGGTTTGAGTAAATCATTATAACAGTGAAGAGTCCTAGCAGTGTTTCCCTCCCTATTCCCACAGTTTTATCTCTTTTGTTTTCGTTCATTAAGCCAGTGTTCATGGGTGCCCCAAACTAAAAATTTTTTAAATCTTTAGTGAAGTTCAGATCATATTTTAGAATGGTAATGAACATTATCAGGTGAACCAAGTTATATATTTTTTGTTATTTCTGATGTTTGGAGTAATAGGGACACAGTATATCCACTTGATCATGAATGCTTTCTCTTTTCTTTGTTGTGACAAAATAATGTTGTGACAGTGTCTGATTCAAGACATGGCAAATAGAGAATTCCATTTTCCTTGCAAATATGACAAATATGAAGCACCTTTTGTGAAATGTTGTAAGCAAACCACATTGTGGTCACTAGACTTTCAACAGTTTTCCCATCTCTGTTGCTGTTTTGATATGCCCACTGCAGGTAAAGTTTTGGATTTCTCTGAAACTTGTGAAAGCTATAGGAAGAGCCTTGATATTAATATCTAGACACAAATTTTAATGGTATTTCCTTTTTTCACGTGGCACAAGGCTTGAATACAAAGAGGTAGGCTACTAATTCGAGTCTGAGATTGTTCTCCTGACTTTCATCATCAGCCACTGCACATTCATGCAAGATTCTCTGAGATCCTGAGTTGCAGATAAAAGTTTTCATGCAAAACAGTTTGCGTTTTACGTTTTACGGTTATGCTAGCATATTGCTTTGAGGTATGAGAAAATTTTTAATAAAAATAACAACAACAGATATTCTACTTTCTAAAGCATAATATTACAGTATCTACTTTGTGAAACATGTCACTGTACCCTTGAGCCAAAGGAACCTATTAGTAAGATCTGATCATTATATTTGTGCGTGAAGCCAGATGCATCTTTCAGTTTGTCACTACAGAGATATCACTAGACTAACTTCCACAAAGTATAATTATATAACTAATTACTCTCTATTTTTCTCTACTTTGTTGATTTACTGTTCACTATTTCTCCCTCTTCAGTGCCAATCACTGTACTTGTCCAACCCAGTCTGGAACAAAACATTCAGAAAGGAGACATGGTCAATCTAACTGTAGTGGCTGCAACTGACCCGCTCCTTTCCTTGACCTATCAGTGGTTGTTCCAAGGCAGAGTATATGAAATGGAAGACGCTCCTCCCTATGTAAGCTATGACTTTGTGAACAAGCTTGCATTCATCAACACATCTGCACTGACAGATGAAGAGTATTCCTCCATCAGAGGGACCTACAGAAGGAAAATTTTCCATGAGCATGAAACAGTATTCATTGATGTCATTGTAAATCTGGATGATTTTGTGCCTGGTATGTGTTCCTCCAGTTTGATAATTTCTTTGAAATAAACATTTCAAACAATGTTTCATTCTGAAACAGCTTAGCACAGTCATTTTAATGGTGTTATTGTAGACGTCAAATGTTAGAAACAGACATAACAAATATGATATTAAATGAGAATACTGTGTCGGGGGATAGTAACTCCATTTACGATTGTACATTTGCCTAGAGTGGTGTGCTATGTTGTGTTGGAAATGATGGCTGTATTAGTTAACATTAGTTCTTCTACCCACACCAATGTCTAAAAGATGTTTTCACGTTTTTTTTCCCTCCAAACATCTTCTACAATCAGAACCAAGTCCTGTGGCATTAGGGGGAACCGATTACTGGATTATCGGCCTGGTCATTGGAATTTTGGTCATCTTGATGATGATTATTCTTATATTTATAATATGCCGCCAGAAAACATTAGAAGGGACTTATCAAGGTAAGATTAATTTCACTAATGATTAAAGTTTTATGCAGAATGAGCAGGTTTTGTTTATGTCCAAAACTTATTACAACATAACCAGTGTAGCGCTCATGTTGAAAAAAATTGCTACATATGTGAAGAGACATAGAGTAAAAATATAAAAGTAAAAGGTGTCATCAATTCACAAAAAACTGTTCACAAGTCCTTTATAAGACTGCAAGTTCTAAACATGGAGATGACATCCAAAAGATAGAACTGTCCCTACAATGAGTATAGGAGCTAGGGATCAAGGTTATTTCAAAGGGTTGCTAAATTTGAGAAAATGGTCTCATTTTAAAGTTTAAGGGATTAAGAAATAAGAGAAAGTCTTCAGATGTGCATGGCGTTATGTGCAGCATTTTTTCCTATATATATATATGTGCAAGGATCAGTAAAGTATCAATATAGTATTATCATTATAATTTAAATGTTTAGTATCAAGATAAATAATGTAACAATTTTCTAATAAAATCTGTTTTGTTCATTTTACACTGATACCAGTGGACAAGAAAGAAACGGCTGCTGGGTTAGATCCTGAAAAAGAACTGCTCAATTCAGGTTTTCATGAGCTTTCAAGGGCGTAAGTTTAACAAATTCAGTTATTTATTTACTTATGAATAATGAAAATAATGTGTGAGGACATTTTCTGATGATCTGGATATAAAAATTAATATTATGAAAGGGTAATAATTATTTTTATTTAACACACTTTACAAAGAAAGAAAGAATAAACATAATACAGACTCTAGTAGTTTGACTACTGATTTGATGATAACCATTTTTGCTTTGTTTTGAAATAAAGAGTACAGTTACTTGAAAGTTTGCTGCCTTTTTGATTTTCTAATCAGTTGACATCGGCTTGTTTTCTCAGAGAGGACAGCAGTGATTATACAGATTCCACAGAGAAAAAGCCACTTGGTAGCATTGAGTTTGGTGACCTCGCTGTTGGAGAGGATGATGAAAGTTTCTCAGAGTATGGGGAAGAGACAACACGTTTCAATGAGGATGGCTCATTCATCGGCATTTACAGCCCAGATGTCAGTAATGATCAAAAACCATCTCCAGCATACCTGATTGAAGAATCAAATGTGTGAACACGAACACATAAAGCTCGTGAGATACAAGAAAGTATTATTTGCAGCCTTTATGGAGAGAAATTTTACGAAAGGAGCAGAAAATGTTACAGTGGTTGGATTGTGGAGTTACTGAACATTGATGGTGCTACTGAGGTATAATGCCCTCACAACTGTTGTGTTTGTGAAAATTCATTGAGACACAAGTGATCATTGGTTATCTCTCACTAGGAAAGAAGTGTTAGTAGATAAACAATGACAGGAAGACATAGTGTCAGATTTGTATTTAGCTGTCAGAA
Source organism: Pomacea canaliculata (assembly GCF_003073045.1). NCBI lineage: Eukaryota > Metazoa > Mollusca > Gastropoda > Architaenioglossa > Ampullariidae > Pomacea > Pomacea canaliculata. The sequence goes on from NC_037593.1 coordinate 17,145,389, forward strand.
ACATTAACATTTTTACTTACATGACAGTTTTAGTATTACAAGAATTATGTCCCAATCTTTACTGTCAGGAGAGTTACAGTGCCTGTCATATTTGTTGTTGGTAGTTGGAGGAAGATTCATGTCTTTAGCTTAGATCTGACTTCATATCTTCATATGAGATAAATATTTATCTATTGTCTGTAAATATGGCTTGTTGCTAGCTTGGTTCTCTTGCTGGACAGAGAGATGTTAAGGAGTGGAAAATATTTCATTTGAAGCCCAAATGTTTTGTTCATACAAGCTGTTGTTCTTATTATATTTTGAATATGTAATTTAGAAATGTGTAAAAAAAATATATTGCATGTGAAAACTCCATCCATCATTTTATGCTTTACAGATTGTATCTGTGAAGTCGGTGGAGTGTGTGTTAGGAGAGGGTGACTTGAAAATGAGCTGTTACGGGGAGCACAAAAAGAAACAGCTCTGCCTTTCTAGAAAATCGTCGTATTATAGCCTGTCATTGAATGCATGCATGTGTGTGCGTACATATACAGAAGCAAGTAGGCTCAGAATAGTCTTGGCAGCTGTGCCATAATTGTTGAATACATTTCATTCCAAATGACTTTCATTAGTTGTCATTGTTGTATACTCTTGAGCTTCATGTTAAGTTCATGAGAGGCCATCACTCTATACCAAGTAGTTCATGGTTAGCCTTACTGACTCTATTGTCAAAATCACTAGTCAGACCAATGCACCATTAAAAAGTTGGGGTATTTTTTTTCATTTGTGAGTTGTTGAATGTGTATTTGCTACCAGTATTTACATACCCTAAAGGTGCCTGACCAGTTGACTGGTTATGCAATTGTTTGGGATTTTTTCCTTGTGATGCAATAATCTTCATATAGTGGGTTTACAATATGACAGCATTAATCTCTTGGTGCTTTGTACAGTTTCTGAAGGAAAAGATTGTGATCTGACGACCAAGTGTAAGGATATTACATTTGAAGACTATGCCATTTTATTATTGGCATTCATTATGTGTAGCCCATAGTTTTTTGCATGTATCAATAACTTTTTGAACTTAACATTTGTGACACTGACAGGGTTATTTCAAGGGAAATGTCTGCATGGGACAAGAAGAATCAAAGTTTATTATGTAAATGTAATTTTGTTAACAGATCTGCCTGAACTGCCAAAATCATGCTAGTGTCTGTTGTAGTTTGGCTGTTTCTGTGAAGTTTTCAACAGACACCTATGAAATATTTGTGTTTATTTACAGTTTAAACATTTTTTATGTAAAGTACATTACTGTGTTTATTCAGTATACACATGTTGCTCCAAGAATTTTTTTTTGGTTCCCCGAAGGAAATGAATATTCTATGTTACATTCTCTATACATTATTCCAGAGCTGCTTCCATTGCAACAATGTAGCAAACATATCAAACAAAATATTCACACTATTTTATTACACAATTTCATGCTCATTTTTCATCTGTTATATTAAATTAATTTCAACACTCTACTTGAGTACTGAATATATGTACAATCAGATTTTGTAAGATTCACTCCTGACTCATTAGATATGTTCAGTGATCAATTCAAAATTATAAAGCTTTATTCATTTTTATTTGAATGTTTTTCATATTGTTTTCTGGCATTCTTGTTACAGTTGGCACTTTCTTGGAAATTCTTGAGTAGGACATGCAGTTCTATGCCAAACATAAATTTGTCCATAAATGCCAAAGAATAAACAAATGCTGCAGAAAGCAAGAAATGAACTGATCGAAACCGTTTTTGTTGTTATTCAGTTTAATATTTACTGTTTATGATATTTCACTATACATGTATTCCTGAGAACTGCAGAACTATGTGTATGTCTCTTATTTGTTCAATGTATATTAAAATGATAATCAGGAGTGAGATAGGGATGTGTGTTATTGCTACTACTTTTCATTTAAGTGGATCTGTTCACTACAGAAGTAAACACAGGCTAAGACTTGTTGATGGACTGCTTTTTGCAGAAGACCATTAGGAAATTAGGAATGCAAAGAAAAAGATTTGCAGTAGTCCAGTTGGAACAGAACAAATGCAGAAAGTTTTTTCGCGAAGAAGTCAGAAAGGTTGGATGTGGCTCATACGGCCAAGCTCAAGGAAGAAGGAAATTTATAGTTCATCGATGATCACACCAAGATGTCTCTAGTAATATCCGTAAAACTCAGAAGTTGCTGTTGCAAGGCAATGGTGGATTAATAGATTTCATCTTTTATTTCCAGATGTGCTGACAAGTTTAGTCTCTGGGTTTTGTCGTCGCCCACCAAATAGCGCAAGACTGGGTTTGTGTATTTGTGTAGCAGACATGACTGGACTGGAGACTGACAACAACACCGGATCTCGATATCCGCAAGATAGTGACCAATCCGGGACTGGCCTGGTCCTGGAAATGCTGAAACTTGAAGCACTGATGACAGACTTAATGCGCATCTGAAACAAGATCGGAAGTGGCGGCATCCGCTAATCGCACCGCAGTCTAGGTGCTGGTGGCGCAGAGAGAGAGAAGGCTTCCTGCGTTTGTGGCGTGGGGAGGGCAGGTCTCATTAGCTGCTTTGTGCATAATAAATATCAACAAGTTTCTTTACAGCTGATTTCAACTTCTTTATATTAGCAGACGAGGCGTTGGTTCGTTCAGAGGCATCGCTGTCCGATGTGTTTTGGCGTTCAGTTCTTGTTAACCACTTAACTCAGAGGCAACAGGTAAGTACGCTTATGTAAGTAACATATATATATATAACTCTATGTACACTGTTTTTGATTTGTAGGAAAGACCATTGTGATCATCTGTTTCGCTAAAAGCAAATATATCCTGGCTTTATCACAGGACTATTCGTTCCAGCATTCAATAATTACAAAGCCAGATAGGATTAGGTAAGCTGGAGTGAATTTTTAAAAATCTTTTCATCATCGTCTGCAGCTGGTTAAGAGCATTATTTTACTTGCGTCTTCGTTTCTTATCTTCTTGGCGAGGTCAACGTTCGCTTCAAAATGTAGGTACAAAAGACGATGACTCAAAGTTGAGGACGAAACCTAAGAATTGGCAGCAGCGAATCAGAAATTAGATGTATCAATTAAAAAGAAAATTAGTGTATTAATTTTTGGCAATGGAAGTTGCTAGATGTTTGGGTTTATGTGTGATCGCGGGAACGGTACAGTTGTTTGGATGTTGTGTAAAAGTCGATGAAATTGTGGAAGAGATCGTGCTGGATTTGCAGATATCTATCAGAATACGATAGAGTAAGCTCTGTTCAATGGCGTTCCTTTTGGGTCTGATGCCAGTTTGGTTTTGTTTGTTTGTTTAATTGTTTTTATTAGCTTCTCAGCAGTGGGGTTGATGCTATTCTGTTACTTTCATCACCACGTTGCTTGGGTGGGTGATCGTGCTTTGTAGTCTGAGAGATGTTCTCTCAAATTGCGAGTTGAAGATGAGTTTAGCTATGCTCCTTCCTGGTCTGAAGCCAGTCTGCTCGTCTGCTGGAGGTTTCTCCGCGGTGATGTTTATGGATTCTGAATAATTTTCAGCATCACTTTTCTTGGAATAGCTCAATAAAATGTGCTTTCATTGCATAAAAAGTAAGTGATGAATTTAAAAAAAAAAGTCGCAAGTATCCGTATAGTAACAATATTTTTTTAATACTTAATCGCAGCTTGATGCATTCTTTTCTCACACGTGCTGGATACTGTATATTTTTATAGTTCACATGTTTGATATGAGCACAATCTAATACTTTAATTGTTATGTACGTGCAATCATTTACAGACTGTAATGTTGTCCACGATAGACAAAAGTCACTAGCATACGTCATCATGTCACGTGACGGAGAAGGTGCCTGAGCTGAAGCAAAGGAAAACCTCCGGTGTGATTTCTCTTATTAAACACAACACCCTATACAACCTTCAACTTTTTACATATGAACAGACACGAAAATAGATGAGAACCAAAATGAGTATTCGCTGAGATTCGAAACAGTTTTATGTTTCCTTCACAAGGTAGCCGGTCGTTGTATACTCTTTCGTGGGATTTTCACGATTTTCTTCATTTGTTGATCAGTAAACATTCGTCTTCTGTGTACAGGGCGACACGGATGATCAATCTGTGACCTAACAGCAGGAAGAAGAGAGGCTAACCCTGAATATCTTAGTCCAAGCAAAGGGAAGGATGGCCTGGGTAGTTTCATTGTTTACTATTTTGAGTACACTAGCACTGTCAGGTGCTGATGAAAGTAAGTTGAATGTAAATATTTTAATACATTTACTTAGCTTGTATAGGTACCTAAGCAGACAAAGGCAGTGTGTCCTGAACTGAAAATCTGTAACCTTCTACTACAAGCACTTCAATCTACTTTCTAATACCTCTCAATAGAGACCTAGCATAATGACAAGCGACTGATGTGTCTTCTATTGATATCCATTTTTTTACTTTCTTGGAGAGAGATAATCCTTTTTTGAGATGAGGTCACAGGGCTTCTGCTAAGGCTAAATTCTTTGGGGTCCCAGGGACCCTTTCTTCAGATTTTTGAGGGGTCCCTGTTCTTCGCCCAAATTTGAAGGGGACCCCATTGACGAAAACTGAAGGGGTCCTCCGAACTTTTAATGCGTACTGTACGCAATTTTTTGCTTAAGCATAAGTCCTGTCAGATCGTTGTCAAATCTGGACCAGTTTTTGTTTGCCCTTTAACATTTGATTGATTATACGTCAATGGTTAATGTGTGTAGGTGATTTCTTCCATTGTCCATCCCAACAATCTAGCGAGCTAATTAACTTAAATCTATGAAAAGTGAGATGTCATAAGGCTGAGTTTTAGGAAAAGAATTTTAAAGTTCTGACACAAATATTAATGCTACTTAAACTGTTGTGATTGACAACTGTTACAGGCTATAGGGCTTCCATGTTTTGCATGCTGTTTTTGTTTCCAAGAAAATGCTATCGTAACTACATGTCTTTGCAGTTTAAACAAACTTCAGTAATTCTATAGTCTTCTTGACATTTGAAAAGCCAGAGACTTATCTGTCTGTCACCAGTACGAGTTCCCCCATCTATTGTGTCACCAGTAGAGCCACAGCAGCTACTTTACTTACAAAATGATAGGGTGGAAGTGAACTGTAGTGCCACTGGACAACCAGCTCCTACGTGAGTATTCGTTGATAATATTTGACAATGTGACCATACAATTTTTTTTAGCCACAAAACAAATACCTTTTTTGGTGTTGACATCTTTATAGAATAAATAAGAACTCAGCTTTTTATAGTTGGTTGGCTGTGTTTTACTACAAAATATTTATTCCGGGAGACTTCCTAGTCCGTTGGTTAGGGCTCTAAACTGTGGAGCAGAAGTTTGACGGTTTGAGGCCTGCTCTGGTCTGTGTGGTCCCCACTGTCCACTCAACAGCTGCTAAAGACTAAAAGACACCGGATTCCGTAGGGAAGGCACAGGAAGTAGAGCGAGAGTTGGGATCTTTCTGTTGTAAGTCTTGCTTTAGACACTGTGAACCACTACGTTCCCCGTCTAATGTAATGTCTTGCTTCTTGACTTTACATTTTGTTCTCTCATCCACCATCGTTTTGTCTTTTGCGAGGGAAAGGATCGTGTTAGCAGGTTTTCTACAGATTCGCTCGAACTGATATTTTGAAAATAAGATAATAGAAATTTTAAAGTAAATTATCTTTCTTGCATGCTGTGCGTGATAGTGTCGTTACTTTAAAGTAAACAGTTGTAAAGCAAAATGTTTTAGCCGGGCCTTTAGTAGATTATGCTTGTTACAATGGGTGTTTTTGCAGATACAAGTGGCTGTGGAACGGGAACGATATAAACAGTGACTATATCACCTTCAGTGCAACAACAGGAATCCTGACAATGACCAGTCTCACTACAAGAGAAGAAGGCTTGTTTGTGTGTTATGCCAAGACAACCTTTTCTAATGCGATGACAGCCACTGCTGTTTCTGCAGCAGTAGAAATCCGAGTAGCCCGTAAGTACAGCTGAAAGATACCTCAGAATGAAAAATCATGTTAATACTTATTATTCAGGGCGATTTGGCGATAGGTACAACAACTGGGTGAGAAGCAAGACAGAAAGAGGCATCAGAGGAAAGCACAAGATTGTCACGCGCAATGCTCAGGTCAAGAGTGAGGTCAAAGCAGGACGAAGACATTTACAGGCTCATCACCGTGGGGCAACCACACAAAGCCATGTTCAAATCACGATTTTAAATAACAGGATAGACTTTGTTGTGCACCGACTGAGATTTAAACAAGCAAATAGTGAAGCAGCTAGGATGTAAACCACACAATGTTATTCATTATACTCTCGGTCACTTATAAACTTTTAAGTGTTTCTTTTCTTTATCATTCCAACCTTTTTTCATCTTAGTTGTGTTAAAGTTTTTAAATTCATCACATGAAAATTGATTGAAACTCATGGTTATGACATAATGTTTGTATTGTTTTATCTAGGTGTAGAAGATTTTATAAAAAGACCTCTTGCGGCGTACACTGGTACTGAAGGAAACTATGTAACCATTCCTTGTGACAAAGATCTTCCTAAGTATTATGGAGCCATCACTTTCAAGTTGTACACAGCTCGCAGTACAAGAAATGAGGAGGTTTTAACAGATGAACGCAAGTTCATTGATCAAAGAGGTAAATATGCTTTTCCCATTGCTATTGTCACTTACAAAAAAAAGGTATTGGCTATTGCCGTGAATAGCTCTGGGCTTTGCCATTGGTGTATGTGTAGCCATGCAATCGTCATGTGAAATACTATGCCAGAAAAATGTCAACGTATATATTCTGGTTCGCTGTTTATATATTTTGATAGATGTGTAGAGGGCCGGTAGTCCGGCGCTTGTTAGGTTTTTTCGTATGCATCAGCACTTCCTGCAAAAACCTAACAAGCGCCGGACTACCGGCCCTCTACACATGGCCTATATTTTTCAGGCAATTTGCACTTTTCATATGTACTCAAGTCAGATGAGAGGGTTGGAAACACTACATACAAATGCGCAATCAGCAGTACTCCGACTAATGTCATCAGACTTGGCAACGAGAACACCCTGACTGTCAGAAGCACTGGACATAGTAAGATAATGTCTTTTGTTGACTGTTGTCCTTATGACCTAATATCCCACCGGTATCTTTCTAGCTCACTGGCGAGTTCTTTCACAAAGCAGTCAGACCAGTTGTTCTTGGTTAGAGTGAAGACATGCAGGGGAAGGTCTATATCTGTGCTGCCTTCCACCACTTAACATTATTGCTGCGTGGAGGTGCATTGCTAGACTGTAGCACAAATATCTTTTTATTATTAGTATTTGGTGGAGGACAAATAAGCAAGGATATGATCTTCATAATATTACCCGATTAAGTTAGTTAAAGGCTTTATGCCTTTCTGAGACCAAACCTAAATCAGTGCATAAAATCATACAACAGAATACACAATTTTGTTAATAATGATCAAAATTATTTAAAGACAAAAAATCATTTTTTTCAGTTGCAAATTCAGCACCGAAGCTTCAGTATAAGACCTCTGGCTCATTCCTCACTGTGGAAATTGGAATAAATGCCACACTACAGTGTGTCTTCAGCGGATAGTGAGTTTAAAAAAAAAAGAAAAAAAGCAAACAGTATTTTTCTTCACTGTAACATCAGAATAATAATTGTAGAAAACAGAATTGCATGATGATATTCACATCCTTAGAATTCATCCAGATATTAAAAGACACCGGTGATAGAAATTGTTTTAGACTGATGTCTAAATCTTACATTTTTATGTAGCATCTTTTTTTCAGTACGCACTGATGAAAACATTAATGATTTACAGAGATTGGAAGAATGACAGAACGCTTAAGTCAAATGCCTAATTTTTTTTTCTTTCTGCACTTAAGCATCGCAAGCAGCATCCCATCAGAGACAGTACCCAGAGTCACGTGGTATGATCAGGATGGACGAGCCATCACACAAGGAGGTCGCTATAATATTACCTCAAATGGCAAAACTCTTACGATCATGAATGTGACAGAAGATGATGAGAAGATCTACCACTGCAGAGGAACGAATTCAATGGGTACTGCTGAAGGAAACCTGACTCTCAATGTCACATGTAAGTTAATTGTAAGTTAATGTCAGGATGACATTAAGTTAAATATAAATTGTTCTGAGTGATTTTGAACAAACTTTTGATAAGATTTCAGTTCAATTGCATCTAATTCCCGAGAAAACTTTCTTGCCAATGATGTTTTACCATTCGTTCTTTCAAAGGCATTGCCTGTTATTGTTTGAAAAGGTTTCTTTCCAAAAGTCTAAAAGTATGTGAATAAGATGTGTTGCATTTGTGTGAAGCTACTTTCCTAAATACCTAAAAATAGTAAAGATGTAAATTGTTAAATAATGATAAAGGTTTTCAGATGAACATTTTAGCCTATCTATGAGATTTGTAGTTTTACAATGTGTGAAGTTCAGGAAAGAAAAAAGGATGATAAAGTAATGTGCTTGGAGGCTGACTCGATCAGTAGCTCGGGCTTTTAAATTAAACCTATCAGATGGGTCTTTATTATTGTCATTTCACATGCCTACAGCACGTCCCATTTGGGTAAAACCTTTGAAGTCAACGACCGTTGTACAAGGAAAAGATGCAGTGCTTTCCTGTGTCACCCGGTCTGCAAAAGGTGAACTGAGTCCCAGTCAGCCAAAGTGGGCCCTGAATACAGATCAGTTTGGCTCCTTCTATGGTAAGGGAGGTTTGATTGTCTGGTGTGGCAAGTCTGACATTCAAATGATTTGACAAAAATAGTATGAGTGATCCATATACTACTTACAAGTGGGTGGATGTAGTATGAACTCAAGTACATTCTGTTAACTCTATAATAATGATCATGAGGAGAAGCTGAGAAAGAAAGACAACTTCTGTGAGCAGTTGTTTTGACTAGTAGTTGGGTTTTTTTTCCAATCATAAGAAGGTACAAGATGATTTTGGTCTTACTTCATTTCTGAACCCTCTAGAGGGGTATATTATGTCTTTATCCACTACTTGTTTCAGATTACAACAAGTACCAGTTCAGTGCTGACAAGACCACACTGACAGTCAAGTCTGTTAACAAGGATACAGACATCGCCTGTTTCCAGTGCACTGTGGCTAACAGTGTTGGCGTGGTTCATGGTGATGGTTGTGTCAATGTTATAAGTGAGTGGTTTCGTTTCTTGGAGTTTTACATTTTAATGAAGACAGTAAGATCTCAAGTGCAAGGCTTTAGACATCCATGTATTCCACAGATTATTAATATTCCTGTACTTTGGCTTGTAACTCTCTTCACAATTTTACATTACATACAGGCATCTGACATGTGCCTCATCTACTTCGTCCCCGATAGAGTGAACATTATAAACCAAAATAGATGGTAGTGGTGGAGATTGAAGCCTGTCATTAAGGTCGAATTTCCTCACCCTCTGAAACCATGCATCATCTGCACAAGGTTCATACTGGGCTGTCTTTTTCCTTTTTGCTTTAATTTATTTATATATATATTTTTTTTGGTAGTTTGTAGTAACTTTTGTTGCGGTTGTCTTTGCCAGCGCCGATTGAGCTCAAAGTAAAACCATCAGCTGAACAGTCAGTCAATAAGGGAGATGTGGTGGACCTGACTGTAGAGGCCTCCACAGACCCACTCTATGCACCTAACATGACTTACTCCTGGATCTTCAAAAATGTGACTTACACTGGTGACAAGGCTCCACCTTACGTGACCTATGACCTTGTCAACAAGAGGGCTTACATCAACACCTCGGGGCTCACTGATGAGGAGTTCAAGAGCATTGGTGGCATTTACCGCAGGGTTATCTCCCATCCAGTGGAGACGGTTTATGTTGATGTCAGTGTTGAGACAGAACATGTACCTGTAGGTAGGGAGAAACATGTTCAATGGTATTTTGCCTGATAAAAGTATGTCACGGACCATCCGCAGACATGCGCATTCTTTCCAAAAACCAATATAAGATCGCTTAAGGGTGGGCGTCCCTCCTTAGAGGCACCAATAATTATTAGAACCAAACAAGTTTACAAGAAGACAAAATATGCACAGTAATCCACAGTCAATAATAATACACTCCATCACGTTCACACCATCAAAGTTTACCAAGTCACTGCCGGAATCCACACGGCACCAATTTAAAGTAACAATAATAACACACCATCAAAGTTTAACATGTCACTCAGCCGGAATCCACACGGCATCAAATGAAGAATTACCATAATAACACACCAACAAAGTTCAACATGTTAATAACCGTTTAGTCCCTGCAGCTCTCCAGTCCAGTCTCTTTTAGTCCACTTAAATCCTTTCTTCTACAGTTCAATAAATGATAAAAGAGTGTTTTTACCATACCGATAAGTTACTGTCAGGCGGGGTAAAACAATATGCAGCTGGGATAAAACTAAGAGGGAAACCATCCCTCCTCCGGCGGTTAGTTTCAGCTGACCAGGGACCCTCCCTGGTGGTGGTCGGTACGTCCGCGTAAGGAAGCCCCCTCCTTACTCCGAGTCCACTGCTCCAGCTCGCCCACGTCAGTGTGCAGTTTCTTGGCCCCCAAGAATGTGCACGGCCGGTTGCTCTCACCACAGAGCTCCCACGGCGATGATTTAGTTTCAGATGACCAGGCACCCTCCCTGGTGGTGGTCGGTACGTCCGCGTAAGGAAGGGCAGGGTAGCCCTCTCCTTACTCCGTCGGTGTGCAGTTTCTTGGCCCCCAAGACTTTTGCACGGCCGGATACTCTCACCAAAGAGCTCCACGGCGATGACGCGGACTACAGAAACACGATGTACATCCACAGTAGTACATCTGCACTAGTACATCTCCCGTAATACAGCCACTGTATCACATCCCCAGAGATGGTACTACCACAAAGTAGATCCCCCGTAATACATACACAGTATCACGTCCACAGAGATCGTCCAGTCGGTGAATTAAAACCACAAATCCACCAAACTATCATCAGCCGCCCCCTGGCCACTCATGGTCGGGCTTAAATATAACCACCCCAGTCCCTCTAGACCAGGTGTCAGCACTGCCTGTCCCGCACGTGGTCTTCCCTGAATTGCGTCGCAAGCATTTTCTAAAAACAAACTGTCAACACCGGATGTCAACCTTCCCCCATCCCCTCTTGCCCCCTCTACTACGCAGTTGTCCGTTACATTTCCTCCCCTCCTGAAAAAAAGAACGGAAAACTCAATTTAACAGTTTTTCTTTCTTTTACGTCTACGGAATAAATTGGTCCCACTCCACCCGGGACAAATTTAGATATCGCCAGTATCGTCTACTACAGGAGTAGATATTTCCGCTTTACCTTTCCATCTAACCTGAGGGCATTCACGGGCAAAATGTCCAACTTCATTACAAGCAAAGCAAGTGAGGTCTCTCTTAAATCTTTGCCATACCTCATCTCCTTGCTTTCTCGGTCCACTACTTCCATTGGGATAGGCTCTGTTAGGACTAGAATTACGAGAACTAGTCGGCCTATTAGGAAGCCTAGATTTGGGTGACTGAGGACGCCAATTCACCCCGGTGTTAACAACCCGATACGTCTCGGCTCTCCTCGCCATACTTTTGTTGGCATGCGCCTGCCTGTACTTCTCTGCACTTGCTATCATCTCGGCTGCGGACTTAAATTCACGTTCTTGCAGGAAGACAGCTAATTCCTTCGCTACGCTCTGGAGAATCTGTTCTCGTAACATGAGGTCCAAAAGACCCTCATATGTTTTGTCTGCCTCGGCTAAAGTTATCCAACGGTTTGCTAAACCGGACAACCTAGAGAAAAATGCCGCCATTGATTCCTGCGGTTCGGGTCGGATGGATCTAAATCGTTCCCGAAATCCCTCCGCGGTACACTGGTACTTTTGAAGTAATTCCCGCTTGAGTGTTTCATAATCAACTACCCCACTTGCACAAAGTGCATGATACAGGGTTAAAGCCTCACCCTGTAAAAGAGCTGACATAAGCAAAGGCCATCGCGGCTCCTCCCACCTAAGAGCAGTTGCATGCGCTTCAAACTAAAGATGAAAGAGTCTATATCATCTTATCCTCACGAAAGATTGGAAGTTTGGGTAGGTTACCACGCGGACCCCCCGTGGATTGAGCTACTTCCCCTTCTGTCCTGCTTTCTGCTTGTAGCCTAAGTCTTTCTAACTCAAACTCCCTTTCTCTCTCTTTTTCCCTTTCTTCTCTTTCTCTCTCTCTTTCCCTATCTTCTCTTTCTCTCTCTTTGTCCCTTTCCTCTCTTTCCTTTTGTTCCCTTTCTCTTTCTTTTTATCTATCAAAACGTTCTATACACTGTTGGACGTACTTTTCCAGGTCGCTATCAGTATAGCCAAATTTCTGTCCCTGGGCTATAAAACTGTCTACGTCCGGTATCTCCATGTTTTCTCAAGAAAAATTTACAAAAATGTACACTACAAAAACAATACAAAAATGGTCAAAAAATAATCACCAATAATAAGAATAACAAAAATAATATCTTTGCAGTTTTCCCAAAAATAAAACTTATTACAATGGTATCACAAAATTAATTCGCAGTAAACGTTAATGTCTTAAAATAACAACTAAAAGAACATAATGCTAAGTCCAAACATGAACAGTAGCATTCAGATCAATTTACAACTTAAACGTGTCTAATTCAAAAAGGAACGCCCACACAACAAATAACACACACAATTAAAGATTCTAGGTTACAATTATTAGAGCTGGGAAAAATAGACACATTTAACAGCAAGACCAGTCCTAATTGCCCTCTCTGTCGGCAGAACTATACACGCCGGCAGACCCGTGTAATCGGAGACGGGAACAAAACAAAGCACGAGATGCTGGTAAAAACTCTTTCAACAACTGAGTGTAAACTCGCCCTCGCCTCGTACAGCCTCACCCTAAAGCGATCACGTCGGGGTCACCAATATGTCACGGACCATCCGCAGACATGCGCATTCTTTCCAAAAACCAATATAAGATCGCTTAAGGGTGGCGTCCCTCCTTAAGGCACCAATAATTATTAGAACCAAACAAGTTTACAAGAAGACAAAATAGCACAGTAATCCACAGTCAATAATAATACACTCCATCACGTTCACACCATCAAAGTTTACCAAGTCACTGCCGGAATCCACACGGCACCAATTTAAAGTAACAATAATAACACACCATCAAAGTTTAACATGTCACTCAGCCGGAATCCACACGGCATCAAATGAAGAATTACCATAATAACACACCAACAAAGTTCAACATGTTAATAACCGTTTAGTCCCTGCAGCTCTCCAGTCCAGTCTCTTTTAGTCCACTTAAATCCTTTCTTCTACAGTTCAATAAATGATAAAAGAGTGTTTTTACCATACCGATAAGTTACTGTCAGGCGGGGTAAAACAATATGCAGCTGGGATAAAACTAAGAGGGAAACCATCCCTCCTCCGGCGGTTAGTTTCAGCTGACCAGGGACCCTCCCTGGTGGTGGTCGGTACGTCCGCGTAAGGAAGCCCCCTCCTACTCCGAGTCCACTGCTCCAGCTCGCCCACGTCAGTGTGCAGTTTCTTGGCCCCCAAGAATGTGCACGGCCGGTTGCTCTCACCACAGAGCTCCCACGGCGATGATTTAGTTTCAGATGACCAGGCACCCTCCCTGGTGGTGGTCGGTACGTCCGCGTAAGGAAGGGCAGGGTAGCCCTCTCCTTACTCCGTCGGTGTGCAGTTTCTTGGCCCCCAAGACTTTGCACGGCCGGATACTCTCACCAAAGAGCTCCCACGGCGATGACGCGGACTACAGAAACACGATGTACATCCACAGTAGTACATCTGCACTAGTACATCTCCCGTAATACAGCCACTGTATCACATCCCCAGAGATGGTACTACCACAAAGTAGATCCCCCGTAATACATACACAGTATCACGTCCACAGAGATCGTCCAGTCGGTGAATTAAAACCACAAATCCACCAAACTATCATCAGCCGCCCCCTGGCCACTCATGGTCGGGCTTAAATATAACCACCCCAGTCCCTCTAGACCAGGTGTCAGCACTGCCTGTCCCGCACGTGGTCTTCCCTGAATTGCGTCGCAAGCATTTTCTAAAAACAAACTGTCAACACCGGATGTCAACCTTCCCCCATCCCCTCTTGCCCCCTCTACTACGCAGTTGTCCGTTACAAAGTAACTGTTTATTTTACTTAAAAAAGTAATTTTTGTGTCATTGCATACCATTATTGTGCTGCTCAGAATACAGTAACTAGAAAAGTCCATCTCCTCTATATCAGCATAGCTATTTGCCATCACTTTCAGATCAATGTGTCCCCAGCTCCTTACTTACTGTGAAATGTAAAAGGTAATAATCAAATAAATTATTATAATTTGCACATGTATGCATGTAAAAAGGCATGTGCACACACATCCCCTCCCTCACACACAGAGTAGGTAACCTTAGTTTGTCGATTTTTATTTGCTTTTTAATTGACTGGGCTTGAGTCAAAGTGATTACACTGAGACCAAGTTCCTAAAGAAACTGGCTACTTTTACTAAATGATGACTAACAATTCTCCCAACATGATAGCAAATAAAAGGCCTAATTCTTGAAAACCTTTTGCCTGACGTACATATAACAATATTAATTATTTGTTTCTGTGAAATTTCCAGTGATCCCATGTACAAAGGACACACCCTGTACAACCAGCCATGCCCAGGTTGCAAGTAACAGCATAGAAAATTTGCTGTCAATACTTCTCACAACCATGCTATATTACTTTATTTGTTATTGTAAATATTAAGACATTTTTCTTTGCTCTCTCTTCACATACATAAAGAGGCTTGATGATTATACATCCTACTCTAGAAGATGTGTCAGCATAGCCATCAAGTGCTGATCTATTCGGTGACCATAAACTTTAACTTGGCATTTGTTACCCAAGGTTTCTAGATTTTTCTAGTTTTTGCCTACAAGGGACAAGAAGAATTGAACTTTATTAAGTAAATAAATTCATCTTAACAGATATGCCTATAACTCTA
Organism: Pomacea canaliculata; assembly: GCF_003073045.1. Classification (NCBI taxonomy): domain Eukaryota; kingdom Metazoa; phylum Mollusca; class Gastropoda; order Architaenioglossa; family Ampullariidae; genus Pomacea; species Pomacea canaliculata. The sequence goes on from NC_037593.1 coordinate 17,160,449, forward strand.
TAACTGCCAAAGACATATTTTAGCCTTTAGAAATTTCAATCTTTTGAAAAATCCATTGATTTTCATTTCACAGCAGTCTATGTGTTAGCTATTCATATTTTGAGTATTAATTTTATTAATGCATTACTGTGTATGTACTAAGTGTACACAAGTATAACTCCAAGAAGTTGTTCATGTGGTGCTATTGGTACCACGAAAGATATGAATACTCTGTACTGTCTGTTCATTTTCTCCAGAATTCCTTTTTGTTTCGTAGATTTCTTGATAGCTGCATTTTCTGTACATTATTTTCCCTGGTGTAAAGAAGAATTGAATTGTATCAATATAATGTAATAAAAATAAAATGTTCACACTATTTTATTACACAATTTCATGTTAATAATTTTTACATCTGCACTGTTACATCTTATTAATTTCAGCGCAGTACTTCAATACTGAATGCATGTACAATCAGATTTTGTAAGATTCACAGTTCATAAATCAGAAAAATTTGGTGATGAATTAAAAGTTATTAAACGTTTATTAGTTTTATTTGTGATTTTGTTCATATTGTTTTCTGAAAGTCTTGTAAGAGATGACCCTTTCTTGCAAAGTCTCTGCAGGACTTGCAGTTCTATGCCAAACTGCTTGAGGATTTTATTAACATAAATGTCCCCATCTCTGCCAAAGAATGTATAGATGTTGCAGAAAAGTAGAAGTCTAATGATGACACAGTGATGGCTGTTTTTCAAAACTACCCACGATTAAATCTCTGGTACACTTTGTGATAGGCCACATCATCCAGCCATTCTACGTGCATGTGTTCTTGAAATAACGGCGAAAGTCACGAAGGAAATATTAACTGCAGTCTTATTACTCGAATATAGAGATAACAGTAAGCCATCTTCTTACTCTGCAGAATACAGACCAGCTCGCACCAATTTAATCTTCTTAATCGCTTAAACCCGAATAAGCCTCTCTAGAAACTGGATGTGCCTTGTACAGATGCTCGAATGGTATGTCTGTAACATATGTAAACAGTTTTGCAATATTCCGAATACATCGTACAGAGTTATTTATAGCTTCAGAATGGACACATATTTACTTAGGTCACCGAGTCCACTCATATCATGTGTAACAATAGTGAGACAGCTGATGTGAAAAATCAACAACATAAATTCCTAAAGGCTAGCCTGATTCAAACATTAAATTAAAGTCAGACGGTAACTCAGACACAAAGATAAACATTTGAAAGGGTCCAGCGGGCTGCCGTATCAATGGCTACCATATATAATGTACATGTTTCCTGTATCTTATTGTCTTATTCTCATTGTCTCTCTGTTCCTTTCACACAAAGGTTGGCACGGGGTCTTCTTGGATTTAGAACTGTTTGTATTGACGTGTAATTCATTATATCGTATCAAGATGTATTGCTAATATTTTGAATACTGGGATGAAAAATACCTATTGATGCATGATAGTTACATTTTATAGTCTCTGAATGCTAGATCGTTTGGTGAACAAACAGCAGTTCATTAAAAAAAAAATAAATAAAATTCGATGCCGACTGATAAGTGACTCGTGCGGCTTCATGTGCCTAAGCACCTCGATCGAGTCCGCCTTTGTTGGTGGAATAAGGGGCTCTGTAAATATTTACAATTCTTGTTAGTGTCGGGTGGCAGTGAAAACTTGTAATCAGATAGTGAATTGAACATGACGAAACCCACAATCTAAACTATTCACAGTCGATCACACACACATTGGTGTAGGCGCTCCAGTCGGGCCTATTCTGTGTCCCTTACCGTAGGTCCCCTTACTGGCAGCCTGTCCACTCTTTGAAGTTAGTCAACCACCACTTCCTCTGTTTGCCGTGTTAACGTCCTCCTTCAACTCATCCCTTGAGGACCGTTTTCATCAACATGTCGTGTCGAGAGACATACCCGACTTAAACCATCATCATGGTGGCAAGCATAGACACCTGGAGATCGATGAGGATGATGACCAGACTGCTAACGAATTCGTTTGACTTTTGTTCCTTGCAAGAGATAAGATATAGAGCAGTCTCCGTAGGCACTAGAGTACCTGGATCATTCTCTCCATGCTCGTAGCGCTTTATATAAATCATACATAGACTAAATCATCAACAGCCATGCACCAATATTCTTATATAACAGACACGCTCACTTGTACAACATACACTCACTCATACAAAGTAAATTACAGACACAAGCTATGCACACTCATGATCAGGACAGGGCCAGAGTGAAGTCGTCTTTCTGAAAAGATGTGTCAAGCTTGGACTTAAAGGTGGTAAGAGAATCAGAGTGACGAAGCCTGATGGGTAATCCGTTTCAAATTGATGGGGTTTGGTAGGGAAAAGACCTCTGTCCATACGTCGTTTAGTAATTAACTGGAAAAAATCGTCTGCCAGCAGTCCAGTAATACTAGTTCGTGATACGATGAAATCCATCTTGTTACGGATGGTCTTAGTTGATGATTAAAGACTGATAAAGAAGCAAGATAGCGTACACAGCCCAGTGCTGATGTATCACAAACGACGAATTTATGTTGATTCGATTTTATTTATTTAAATACGCTGATACGTGCAGGGATGCAGGTCTTTGCCATCGTTTGAAGAATTACACCAGAACATGAAGAGGAGTGTGACCAATTTGGAAATGCACTGGTGGACAGTGCAGGATCAAAGGTCTTGCTGCGAGAAACGAGCTGATGATGGATGAGCTTGGCACGGCGCTGGCAGACCCGCGAAACGAAGTAGAATCGGAAACTAAGCGTCTGTCTGATTGGCTCTTTGAGAACAATTAATTTTAATAAGTTATTTTTGTTGCTATCAACTCCATTATATTTGAAGACTCGGCACGTAGTGTCTTTCAGAGACAGCGCTGTTGTTATCAGCTTTGCACGCAGTTCTTGTTAACTACCTAAGAATTAATACAGAGGCAGCAGGTAAGCGCGCGCGCGCACACCCACACACGAACGCACGCACTCACACACACTGTTCTTGACTTGAAGAAAAATTGGATCAGGACTGTACTCAATTGTTTTGTCTTCCTTCAGTTGGGTCCAGGTGGTTCCGATGTCCTTTGCCTCGCTTTCCACTGTTCTTTTCCAAGTCTGCTTTGGTCTCCCAACTCTCCTCTTCCCCTGAGGGTTCCAGTCAAGTGTGTCTGGCAATGGTGTCAGCTGGTTTGTACAGGGTGTCTCCTATCCAGTCTCATTTGCGTTTTTTTGATGTCTTGGCTAGTGGCATTCTGTGGAAAATGGAAAAATGATACTCCTTTGTAGTGAAGAGGGCATTTGTGCAGTTAGCTGCACTACAGACATCGCCTTCATTTCTTCGTGTTCAATTAAGCAATAATGTACCAAGGTAAGCTTTTACAAATGGACCAAACTCTGTCATTGTGATTACAGCATGTACCGTCAGTGGTCGTATTATAGGGCCTTTAGCTGAACTAGTCTGCGAAACGTGTTGGCAACCCATCTTGTACTAGCCTAGATGTACAGGGTGTGGGGGAAACCTAGCATAATATGAATATTGAATATTGAATATTGAATATTGAATATTGAATATGTATTCATGCTGGGGAGCTTATTAGCTCAGATTGTTGTAACTCATTTTAATACCGTAGTCATTTTAAGAAACCTGATGTGATTTGACAAATGTAAGCAGTCGATCATTGAGTTTTCATATGATTCATATCATGTAACTAGCATCCACTGGTGGCTTACATTATCTCTGTTGTACTGTTTGTACTATTTTGTGTGGTGTGTGTGTGCACATTTTGTTTCACACAGACTGACAAGGCTGACAAGAACAAGAGAGGTGAGGTGATAACTGAAGACCGACGGTCAAAGAAAGTGAGGAATGGCCTGGACAGTTTCACCCGGACTTCAGCTCTTGTTTACTGTGCTGGTCACACTAACACTGTCAAGTGCTGAAGAAAGTAGGTTGAATGTAATTAATGTTTGATCAATTTATTCATCTTGTTTATGTTCTGAACTGAAAGTCTGCAACTGAAATTCTCTGTCTGTACCCTGACTCTGGTGTTGAAGAAAGCTGAAGTCGATCGTTGACCGTCATGCCAAACAGAAGTGTCTTGTGAAGGTCTTATTCCCTTACTTACACCTTGTATGCTTGATGTGCAACCACTGGTGCTACTGGACGAACGGAAACAGATCCGCTAGTACAATGGAGTAGGTATTACCAGGCTCCAATGAACCGTGCATTATAGTCAATCCCAAACACCATCTGCACGCTACCCTAATACATTTTAGGAGTACATTATGCTGCAGATTTATCTCCCCAAAGAGCAGACTTGAGCACTTTAATTGCTCCTTTACTCAAGCAGCAGACTTCTGAATGTGAGAGGTTAACATATATATTTCTGCTGAATAGAATTTGTAAGTGTGCGTGCAGATGCATGTGAGTGTGTACGGTGTGGAGTAGAGATGTGACATTGTAATGTAATGACACTACATATATATTGTAACGATACTTTAGTGTAATGGGGAATTCTGGGGACGTATAATTTCCACAAGGATGAATGCTGTCAGTGTCGTTGTTTACAAAGATATAGGATGTCAGTGTCATTATATACACCGATCAATGATGTCAGTGTCATTGGATCCAATTAGACAATTGTTTTTAAATATCATAGGAGGTGGTAGTGCTTTGCATGTTTTTTTTCCTCCACAAAATAATAGAATAATGACACGCAGTATATACATGATAAAGCAATACTATAGATTTATTAACATTTTAAAAGCCAGAGACTTACCTGTCTGTCACCAGTGCGAGTTCCCCCATCTATTGTGTCACCAGTAGAGCGACAGCAGCTACTTTACTCAGAAAATGATTGGGTGGAAGTGAAGTGTAGTGCCACTGGACAACCAGCTCCTACGTGAGTATTCGTTAACAATATTTGACAATGTGACCTTAGAATTTTATAATTTTTTTTAGCCACAAAACAAATAACTTTTGGCGTTGACATCTTTATAGAAGATTTAAGATTTATTCTCACTCAGCTTTTTATAGCTGGTTGGATTGTTTGTTTTACTTTAAAATATTTATTCCTGGAGACGTCTTAGCCTAGTGACTAGAGCTCCAGACTGTGGTGTAGAAGGTTGACGGCTTGAGGTCTGCTCTGGTCTGTGTGGTCCCCACTGTCCATTCAGCAGATGCTAAGGACTAAGACACCGGATTCTGTAGGGAAGGTTCAGGCAGTGGAGGGAGAATTGATTGGGCTCTTCCTTTTACAAGTCGTGCTTTAGACACTGTGAACCACTACATTCCCTGTCTCTATGACCACTATACTGTAATGTCTTCACCTCTTGACCTTAAATTTTCCTGATATTCATTTCCCTCTTCAGTAACTCTGTCTCTTGTGACAAAAATATTACTGCATTTAAAAAAAAATGATCTGAAATATATAAAAAAAACTGGTAAAATAAAGGAAAATTTAAAGTAAACTATCTTTCATAGAAAATAATCTAAGGACACAAGCATAGAGTTATGGTATCATTTGTATTTTCAGCTGTAGTTTCCTCTTTTCATACTAATAGATGGTAGGAAAGGGTACGTAACCTAGCCAGTTGCCTCCCTTGAACGAAACGCGCGTGACCATTATGTTTATCATTTATTATTTTTTTAGTATCCTTGGAGAAGTGGCTGAAGGGTGAGCATTTCTGAAGATATATATATAGAGAGATCATGCTCCTTATGTCAGATTACTTTTGCCTCTTTCAAGCGACCAACCCGACATTAAAGGAAGTAGTTGTAGAACGAGAAGTGTTGTAGGGGAGTACCAAGTGTCGGAACTGGGGGCCTTGAAGTTGGGGAGATGAGGGTAAACGGTGATTAAAAGTCGGCAGTTGTCACCGGGGTGATGGGGTGGCGAGGTAAGACGCTTAAAGATGGACTTATGACAATCTCAATTCTTGCATTTACATGGTTGGTAGAATAAGAAACCGTCCTTTTCTAGCTAGCTCTCCCCTTTACAAGTTACCGCAAAGTGCTTGCAGATTCAAAACCTTAAGTCATTTGAAATATTTCCCGACTCCACGCCCCTCCACCTGTAAATATGTATTATTAATTGTCACTTTCTTTGAAACATTCCTCTTCCACTCTCAGTTGGTGTCATACTTCATTTTAGCTGATTTAGTTGTGTGATTTTGTTAGTTTATCATTTTTTTTATTTCATTTTTATTGCTAATATCTGGGTTTTTTTTTATTTATTTCCTTTTTTTTTCTTTGTATATCAGTTATTGCTAACGCCATGGTGAAAATATCTTGCTTATTACGAGTGACAGAATAGTTCCTTTGTAGGAAACATTTGTCTTTGCAGATACAAGTGGACGTGGAACGGGAATGACATACTCAATTACTATATCACATTCAGTGCAACAACAGGAATCCTGACAATTGACAGTCTCACTACTAGAGAAGAAGGCTTGTTTGTGTGTTATGCCAAGACAACCTTTTCTAATGGGATGACAGCCACTGCTGTTTCTGCAACAGTAGAAATCCGAGTAGCCCGTAAGTACAGCTGACAGTTTGTAACAGTGTAATGGACTCTTACGGTCTATGTATTTTTTCTCATCTATCTTTTTTATTTATTTATTTTTGTCAGTTTCTTTTTACTGCTTTCAGACTTTTAAAAAAAATGTGTTCTAGTGACGATTTCTCGTTCGCTGAAGAGAAGAATTCTCAAATTACATGTCGGAACCTGAAATTGTCTTCCTACTCATTTTGTTTAATTCAACTATTTAACAATTTTTGATAAGTCACTAACTGTAAGTTTATTTCTTTGTTTATGGATACACTTAAGTGTTAATGGGAATTGAAGATGGTCAGCTTAAAATAGGGTTTAAGATGAAGTGACACTTTGGATGAGGTGTTGTGTTGTGGTGGGGTGGCATTAGGGTTGGATTTCAGGGTCGTAAGGGCGATCGAGGATGAAGTCAGGTCTGTTGGGAAGTGATGAGATCCTTACCTGTCACTGTCCGCTCTTCTTGTCAGTGGAAAATGTGCTCGATAATAGGCGCAAATTTAAAGGATCGCCCTTTGTTATCCGTACAGACCTTACACAACAAAACTTTTTATCTTCTTTCATTCTTCTGGAATCATCCTAGTAAAGTTGAAGCATTGTCTCGTTGTTACTGCCTTCAAATGAAGGACGTCAGCTCAACGCCTCTCAGCTCTCGACAACGTAGGCTTCGGACATCTAAGATTTTTATACAGACATTGCTCTCGAATGCTGGTATCAGCTAAAGCTATCCTCTTAAAATGTGCCACACTCTCATCTTCAATTATGTACAGACAATATCAAAAGTTTATTTTTCAGTTTTCTATCACTGTTGTGTCCAGAATTAAATAAAAAAAATTTCAGATTTCATCTGAATAATTTCATGTGTGAGCCAAGGTGCAGGGGGATGAACAGCAGGATCGTGAATGTTAAGCAGTTGACGGATGGTGAAATGGAATTGTATAGCGAGAATCAGAGAGGATGCAGAGAGGAGCCACGATGCCTCAAAGAAAAACCTCTAGAACTGATAATTCTGATGATACGCGTGACGACTTGCGATAGGCAGGAGCAATGGAGGGACCAAGTGTGCAGATGACTGCAGAATGATCAGAATGAAGAGAAGAAGAGTCGTCAGTGGCAAGCACAAGGCTGTCTTTCTTTATATAATGTCTCTATATAATGTCCATTTATATATAATGACTATACCTCCCCTAAAGTGGGACAAGGGAAGGACGAGAGCCTGTAGCCATGACAGGTGAGACACACGACTCATTGGCGCATTGCTTATTGTGGACAACCACGTTTAGTGATAAAAACAATATCCAAATCATCATTCTAAATAAAGTCTTAAACCACACAGGCTTTGTTGATTATCGATTAAGGGTAAAGCAAGCTGGGACACAAAACGTGTTGTTTATTATAATCTCGGTCACTTATATCTGACTAATTGTCATGTGCATTTTTTTTTATCTTTTCAACAAAAAGTGTCAAAATTTAAAAGTGTAAAATTTATCACATAAAAGTCGATTCAAAATCATGTTTATGACTCAATGTTTGTTTTGTCCCCATTCATTTCTCCAGGTGTAGAAGACTTTGTAAAAAGACCAGTTGAGTCATACTCTGGTACTGAAGGAAACTATGTAACCATTCCTTGTGACAAAAATCTTCCTAAGTATTATGGAGCCATCACTTTCAAGTGGTACACAGTTCTAGGTTCAAGAAATGACGAGATTTTTCCAGATGAACGCAAGTTCATTGATCAAGGAGGTAAATATGTTTTTCCCATTGCTATTGCCATTTACAAAAATGATATTGGCTATTGCCGTGAATAGTCCTGGATTTTGCTATTGTTGTATGTACCACAGCAATGTGATACTTATGTGAAGTATTATACCAGAAAGACGTGGAGAGATAATTCTGATTCACATATTTTATTAAACATATTTTTCAGGAAATCTGCACTTCTCATACGTACTCAAGTCAGATGAGATGGCTGCAAGTACCCCATACAAGTGTGCAATCGCCAATAAAAAGGCTAATAACATCAGACTTGGCAACGAGAACAGCCTGACTGTCACAAGCACTGGACCTAGTAAGATACTGTAGTCATGATGATATAATGTAAGAACTTTAATGCAAGTAGAGAAATTACCAGTAACTCAGTTGTATTGTATTGAAAATGAAGAGTCAAGTTCAATCTTAGATCATCTGCTCGAGGATATTTTTGGTTGGAGGGTTACCTTCTCTTCTACATCCCTGTGATGTTTCCTTTCTTTACCAAGCCAATTATGTATAATAATAGTAATAGGATTTATATAGCGCATTTTCTCACGTTGATGCACGATTGATGCACTTTAGACAGGGAAATAGGAGAAGAGAAGGGATGAGTAAGATGGACATGACACTCAGGCAGAACATACAGTCACATGTACAGTTAATATCCATACACTCACACGTACAGTTAGCATATACTTGTGTCCAGTTATACAATCATATGTACAACTAGCATGAATACACTTACATGTACAGTTAACATATATGTATATGCAGTTAATGTACAATTACATATGTATCATGAGCCTCGGGGAATGGATACGTGAAGATGGCCAGAGGGTTACCTTGGGCTAATCACACTCTCGATACCTATGCCATCACAATCCGACATTTACGTGAATGCAAACACTTACACTAAATTGCTCTTAAAGATTTAATCGACTTCGAGCTCCCAGCGTACGTCCCCAATAATAAACTCAAGTCAAGTGTATAAAGAAGATTATTAATAATCGAGATTTTACACATCAATTTACAAAAGATACAATAGTTCCAATTCCAAATATGGATTGTTCTCTAAGAGCAAGCTCACGTCATGCATGGTCGTGTTTGGCTTTCTTTCCGATATACTACAGTTCCTGTGGACTTCATCGGTTCCTGTCTTCCCTGGCCGTCTGACCGTAGTCAGTCTTAATGTTCCACAGTTACTGTACTAGCTCCGGATTGTCACCTTATGACTGAACCCAGATCAGTACACTTACACAGAATCAAAACTTTTTTTCAGTTCCAAACTCTGCTCCAAGGCTTCAGTACAACACCTCTGGCTCATTCCTAACTGTGGAAGTTGGGAAGAACGCCACACTAGAGTGTGTCTTCAGTGGATAGTGAGTGTTTTTGCAGACAGTATTTTTCTTCACTATACAATAAAAATAATAATTTTAGAAAACTGAATGGATGCAAATCACACCATTTATTATAGTCAGATATTAAAAGAGAAAAATGATTGAAACGGTTTGAAATATGGTTTTAGACTGAAGTCTTAATCTCATTTTTGTGTAGCATCTCTTGCCAGTATATATTAGCGATGAATTATTATTTTATATAAATATAAAAATAAAGAGATGTTTAAATCAAGCGCGTAGCATTATTAATATTTTACTCTTTTATGCACACAGCATCACAAGCAACATCCCATCAGAGACAGTACCCAGAGTCACGTGGTATGATCAGGATGGACGAGTCATCACACAAGGAGGTCGCTATGATATTACCTCAAATGGCCGAACTCTTACAATCATGAATGTGACAGAAGATGATGAGAAAACCTACCTCTGCAGAGGAACCAATTCACTGGGTTCTGATGAAGGAAGCCTGGCTCTCAATGTCACATGTACGCTGTGTATTAATTCTTCTAAATTATTTTCAACAGACGTTTGTAAATATTTCCGTTGGATCAAATGCAATTTTTGTTAAAACTTTCTTGGCAATACTTTTTGTTATTCAGTCTTCTACAGCCGTGTTTATTTTTCGCTTTTACAAAAGTTTCCTTCTGTTAGCATGAGAATGAGATTTCTATTTTTAAAAAAAGCTATGTGATTTCTTTGTGTGTTATGAGGAACAGTGAAGCTATTTTTTTATAAAGTTATGTTAAACAACTTGAAGAAGAAAAGAGAGAAATCGTCAACCATAAATGTTGCCAGATAAATATGCTAGCATCTCTAATTTGTCGAGTTACAATGTCCAGGAAAGAAACAAAAGTAGGTAGATAAGATAATGGTCAGTTGCAAGCCAGTTCATTTAACTGATGCCTCTACAACCAACTCATCAGATATGTCTTCATTGTCACTTCACTCATCTTCAGCTCTTCCTATCTGGGTACATCGTCTGGAGTCAACGACAGTTGTAGAGTGGACAGATGCAGTGCTTTCCTGTGTCACCCGGTCTGCGAAAGGTGAACAGAGTCCTAGTCAGCCAAAGTGGTCCCGGAATACAGATCAGATGGGCTCCACCTATGGTAAGGGAGGTTTGATTGTCTGGTGTGGCAAGTCTGACATTCAAATGATTTGACAAAAATAGTATGAGTGATCCATATACTACTTACAAGTGGGTGGATGCAGTATGAACTCAAGTACATTCTGTTAACTCTGATAATAATGATCATGAGGAGAAGCTGAGAAAGAAACTTCTGTGAGCAGTTGTTTTGATTAGTAGTTGGGGTTTTTTTCAGTCACAAGAAGGTACAAGATGATTTTGGTCTTACTTCATTTCTGAACCCTCTAGCTGTCTATACTAGGTCTTTATCCATTACTTGTTTCAGATCCCAACAAGTTCCAGTTCAATGCTGACAAGACCACACTGACAGTCAAGTCTGTTAACAAGGATACAGACATCTCTTGTTACCAGTGCACTGTGGCTAACAGTGTTGGCGTGGTTCATGATGATGGCTGTGTCAATGTTATTAGTAAGATTTACTTTCTTGGGGTTTTAATGCCTGATCATAAATACAGTAAGAAATAGAAAACTTTAGGCTTTGGTAAAGTCCAGAGCATATCGATGTTAAAGTACTTCTGACAGAGATATTTCAGGAAAAATGCAAACTTAAACATAAATGTCGGTATATCGGTAAAAACCTAAGAGATGATGGAAAATCAAAGCTGTTTGTTTTCTCCCTTCTTTTTTATTGCATTGCAATTCAAATTTAAACATGCACGTTTGTTTACTAAGCATAATGTACCAGATCAGTATTATAAATAAACATTTAAACACATACTAGGATAATGATTCTAATTTCTCAGATTATTGAGAGCGAAACATGAGCTGTGTACTGTATTACAGTAACCGACATCCTGCAGACCGGAGAGAGAACAGCATCAACCTCGGTTCAAAATTGTTAAACCCTGAATCTTTGGCTGCATGGCTAGACCAAACAAAGAGCAAGATACCAGCAAATTAGTCAGGTCCTGACTGGTGGCTGGAATTGACTGTAGAGAAGACACTTGCATAAAGTCTTGGTCTTTCATGCGCCACTCACTACTTTTATATCCCAGAGCCCTCTCTGTTTTCATTCTTAGTGTTTTGTTTCTTTGCCTTGTCATACACAACACTAGCACATGGCCTTGTATCAAATCTTCCCATCTTTTCTCTCAATGTTTCTGCTGCTTGTAGCAACTCTAGTTGTGTTTGCCTTTTCCAGAACCAATTGAGATCAAAGTGAGACCACTAGCTCAACAGTCAGTCAATAAGGGAGATGAAGTGGACCTGACTGTAGTGGCCTCCACAGACCCACTCTTCGCACCTGAGATGACTTACTCCTGGATCTTCAAAAATGTGACTTACACTGATGACAGAGTTCCACCTCACGTGTCCTATGACTCTGTCAACAACCGGGCTTACATCAACACCTCGGGGCTCACCGATGAGGAGTTCAAAAGCATTGGTGGTCTTTACCGCAGGGTTATCTCCCATCCAGTGGAGACGGTTTATGTTGATGTCAGTGTTGAGGCAGAACATGTACCTGTAGGTAGGTAGAAACATTTTAACGGGTCTTGTGATTTATAAAAATAATTTTACAATTTTGTTGATTCAAAAGTAATTTTATGCCATTATACATGTTCTTTTTCCCGCTCAGAACGCAATAATTGGAAAAGTCTACGCAGCACTATCAGATTTGATTATCAACAGAACTATTCACCATTATTTTCAAATTTATGTCGGAAAGTAAAGATAGTGTGATGTGTCTCTAGCACCAAGAATGTTGGTCTAGGCTTTAGATGCGTCACTGAAACATTTTTATTCATTATGGCCATAAATGCAAAAGATTGAACTATTTGCTTCGCCGGCCAGTTGAACCGTGTCCAACCATCGCCTGTTTCCAGTGCACTGTGGCTAACAGTGTTGGCATGGTTCAGGATGATGGCTGTGTCATTAGTGAGATTTCCTTTATTGGAATTTTATCATAAAGACAGTAAGACGTAGAAAATGTTAAGTTTTTATGTATTTCACAGCACATCATTATCAAGGTACTTCTGACATATATTTCGAGGAAAAAAATGTAAACATAAAACAAAATTCCTAGATATCGGGGCAATCTAAGAAATGTTGGAAAAACAAAGCTCGTAGTGCGTATAAGAACATCTTTTCAAGGTAGGTATCCAATGTACCTTTTATACACACACAAGCGCGGTTTCATTCATCCCTTGACTGGTACTCTGCTGGTCAGCTCTTGGCATCAACCCCGTTCGCGGTTGTTTGGGGCGCAGAGACGACGAGGTTTGTTGGCGATGACTCGTCGTCTTAAACTTGAACATCGATTAATGAGGGATCTGACGGCTGCAGCCATCGATTCAGCCTCTTCCGAGCCTTTCGCGTCTGTCTGTCTGTCATGCCGGACGATTCGTCGTGCGTGGCATGATCGACGACATCAGCGACGACCAATCTTATCGCTTTAACTTCTTACGTACGGGGGGGGGGGGGGAGGGGGAAGCCAACACGTGAGGTTACATCTCCTGTATATTCATTTTCAATGTGAATACATAATATTTTATTTTTGTGTATTCTTTTAATCGCGCGAGTAGATGGCTTTGACTTCAGACGCTCAATCGAACCTTCTGTTGGTAGAGGCTACGGAAATTTTGCGGAAATTGTCACACTCTCTTCATCCAGAGCAAAACTATCGCCCAGATTTTGCTCACAAAATCTATGAGTCAATTTTCGTCAAAAAAATATGTGCATGAGAGACAATGCCTCGACAGCACTTCTTGATCTTCACCCCACGCCGTTTTAAGAGTTATCACGCGCATGAACGTAACCTTTTCCCCCCAACACCAAAGCCATAATCTTCCCCCTAGAGGCTAATACTGATATACTAAGCAAGAATCAGTAAGATAAAAAAATTAAGATACATTTTATAATTCATTATATTAATTAACTTATTTGCATGTTATTTGCTTTTTATCATCATAGTAAAAAAAAACTATTGTTCATTTTACGCATTACCTAACATTTACCCCAAGCACGTGCACACATACAAAGACATAAACACAGAGACACAGGTAACTGTGCACGCACGAACGCACACTTACACATATACACACACAATGATACCAAGCACACGCATGCATCCAAAGGAAAACCACAGTCACACTTCTGTTTGTTAATTAGAGTCGGTAGCAAATAATGATCTTAACATTCTACATTTCAGACGAATCACTTCGACCGAATGTCTTTGATGAAGCCAAGCCCAACCAGCCTTGAAAGCAATCTTTGTTAACAATCCAGATTGAATCTTCTTGCCGAGAACCACTGCAGACTGAGTGTATTTTTCTCTAATGTCGAATATCAGATATCGATTTTTTCTCTCTTGCTTTGAATTTTCTGTAGTTTGTACTAACTTTTGTTGTGGTTGTATTTTCCAGCGCCGATTGAGATCAGAGTGAGACCAGCAGCTCAACAGACGGTGAAGAAGGGAGATGTGGTGGACCTGACTGTAGTGGCCTCCACAGACCCACTCTATGCTCCTAATATGACTGACTCCTGGATCTTCAAAAATGTGAACAACACTGATGACAAGGCTCCACCATATGTGACCTATGACCTTGTCACCAAACGGGCTTACATCTACACATCTGCACTCAGTAATGAGTTCAAAGAAATGGCTGGCATCTACCGCAGGGTTATCTCCCATCCTTTGGAGTCTGTTAGTGTTGATGTTAATGTTGATTGATATCCAAGTGTTAAGAACAGGTTAATTTCAACATGTTAAATATGTCACAATGGGAAAAGTAACAGAGTTGCAATATGAAAATTAAATAAATTATTTTAGTCATCACATGCAAATACACACTCTTGTGTGTATACTGAGTATGCAATCCTGCTTTTTAATTGACTGTCTTGAGTCAAAATGGTGATGGCCCGCACACACCATGGCCTGAGAGAAGCTGGCTCCTTTTACTATGTAATGATAATCAATGTTCTTGCCATGATAAATTAAAAGGACTTTTTTGGTTGCAAAACTTTAGCCTGAGATGCATATAAAGAGTAAGAGGGGGGGGGGCATTTCAGTGTCTCCACATACAGAGGATATTAAAATAGCCTTTACATCCGACCAGACCTCTGTTGGAAGTAACAGTGTAGAAAGTAAGCTGTCAGTACTTGTAACAATCACACTATATTACTTTATTTGTTATTATTGTAAATAACCAATAAGTATTAAAACTTTCTCTTCACCCTGTCTTAAAACAAAGATGTATATATATTATATATACACACACATATAAAGACTTGGTGATTATCTATTCTTCTCTAGAAGATGTGAAACAATAACCAGTCTAATCTGAAATAATCTGCCCACTACATGGGAAGAAATTAATATTCTGTACTTTTCTAGAATTTTTTTCTTTCAAATGTTTCATTTTGCTGTATAATATGTGCATTATTCCAAACATATCAAGAATCATTCACACTATTTTACTACACAATTTCATCATGTTTATAGATTTTGCATCAGCAATACTACATTTTATAAATGTTAGCACTGTACTTAACACTAAATACATATACAACCAGTTTTTGTAAGATTCAGTCCTTGTGAATCATTAGAAAGGTCTTTAGTGATCAGTTCAAAGTTATCAAACTTCTATGAGTTTGATTTGGAAGTTTTTTCATATTATTGTTTCCCGGTAGACGTGGGAGCTGGTCCTTTCTTAGAAAATCCGAGTAGAACTTACAGTTCTATGACAGTTTTATTAACATAAGTGTATTCATAAATGCTAAAGAATGAACAGATGCTGCAGAAAAGTAAAACTGTGATGATGACTCAGTCTTTGCCCTTATTCAGCTTATTATGAACTGTTCATCAAACTTCACTACATTACCAAGAAAAGCAGAATCATGTCTCTTATTTATATTAAATGCATATTAAAACCATGATATTTTGTTGAAAAGTGGTCTGCACATGGAGTTGGCTGTTATAAATCAATTGGAGAGGATACTGTGTTTTACTCTTTTATGCTTTAATCCTCTTACATCTGTTTTCTGTTTTCATTCTTCATTGTCTTTCACTCAGCTGCAGACTTTCCTACTCTTTCATCGTTTTCTGAGCTCCACTCTTTCTCTCCAAATGATTGACTCCATGGTTTTCCTGTCTTTCAACCTGTTTAAATATAATCACATTGAGCAGTCTTTGCGCAAACCAGCTGACACCCTTGCCAAGCAGGCACTTGACTGGAACCCTCAGGGGAAGAGGAGAGTTTGGAGACCAAAGCAGACTTGGAAAAGATCTGTAGAGAGGGAGGCAAAGGACATCAGAACCACATGGGCCCAGCTGAAGGGGGAGCTGGCCAAAACCGGGTCTGCTGGCGAGGTGTTGCTGCGGCCCTTTGCTCCTCAGAGGAGCAACAGGGAATAAACTAACTAAGCAGTCTTTGAAATTTTTGCTTGATATTTTAACTGTATTTTCCTCTCATCTACTTTTCTTAACAGTCTTACGGGAACTATGATTAACCAGGCCGTTGCCTAATGTCTGTTTTGAAGAATGAAATGTTCTTTATTGAGTTGCATACCTATTTCTAAAGAAATCCATATACAGTAAACACATTTTCAGTATTTTATATACAATTAATACCAGCATTCGTAACACACAATCAGAATTAAGAAGAAAAATATTTCCCATGTATACATCATGTGTACATCTTTTGAAAATACACGACAAAAATTCATCTTCATGAAAATTAAACTAAGAAGACAGAAAAGTGATTGCTAGAATAAATAATTGAACAGTCGATACTGTGAGCACTGAGCAATCAATAAATGTGTCGTGGGAGTCAATAAGAAATGTGTATAAATCTCTACCACCGACCACTCTAATCATTCTTCTCTCACATCTAAGTCTGACCTCGGGTGGCAGAGAAAACTTGTAGTCGCTCAGTGAACTGGACATGCGAATGTGAAAAACTAATCCACTGACAGTCGATGAATAAACCTCGATTGGGAGGGAAAAATGGCGGACATGTCCTGCTAGTGTAGGGATGGGCCACTTGTCGGTAAAATTACACCTAAGCACGGTTTCCGAAAGCTAGTAACCCACCTTGAAATGAATTGGTTGACAGTGAGGACTATCAATCATGGCCATATTAAAACCAGCAGAAGGGGGAACTCAACAACCCGGAGATGACAGACATCGCGCAACTAGATTAGAAGCTGAGCACAGTGGGGTGGGGTGGCAGGGAATCGTCAGCTCGCTCACAAAGGCTGATATGTTAAACAATAAATATTATTACTTTTTTTTTAATCTCCTTTGTATTTGTACACTTGAAATGCAGTGTCCTTCAGTACGAACTTGTATTACTGGACTGCTTACAGACGATTTTTTTTTACAGTTAACTACGAGGCAGATGTGTACAATTTTCCGGTTTAGTCAGATTCTTTGTATAGGCTCGCCGAGACTAGCAGGGGAGAACTTCGCAAGAGGCTAAACGTTGGTCTCGGCAGACAGACATCAATCCACCTATACACGTCCTTGCTTTCAGAGGCAGCTGTGTCTGTATATTCGTACAATTCTTGTAAACCGCTTTGTAGCTAACACAGAGACAACGGGTAAATACAAACACACAGCGCGGGGATGTATAAAACTCTGTGTAGACTGCTCTTGATAGGAAAGAGTCAGCATTATGATCACGTGTTCTGCTAAAAACAAATATAATATTCTTCGCAGCTTTCAATAATTTAAAACCCGTTTTATTATACTCAAGTATTGTTTTCTTATCTCCTTTCCGAGGTTGATATATCTTATTTCAACGTGTAGGGTACTGGAGACAGTGACAGCAGCAAATCAAATGATGATAAGTACATAAGAACTGGTAGCAGCAAATCGGAGATTTTATATAATCTTAAAAGAAGGATGTTGTATTTATCATATGTGTGTGTGTGGAGGAGTGTTGGGATGGGAGAGAGGCTCGGGAATAAAGTTGGTAGGTCTGTGTTCCACGTAGCATATTTGGAACAGCCATGTTCTCGGATTCCTTGATTCTCCTTGTTGTATGAGAAATGAGATTTTAGTCTCAAATTCATGCAAAGAAACCTGCAAAACCTGATCGCAATGCACATGTCTATTGTCCTCGACACCTTGTTTTATTGTGCAGATGATATACAGACCATATCTTTATGCGCATGCATATATCATTTGGTCCTAGACATCTTTAGGTCCGTGTCAGGAACGCAGTTTTTGTTTTTTTTGAATCTCACACTTTCACTTCGCGCACGCGTCCCCTTTCGTGTTCTTTCCTTCACTCACAAAAACACTTAGATTTGTCAAAGGCATTAAAAACTTTATAACAGTCAACATTAACTAAAGATATAGAAATGTCTGAGTCTTTCAGTTCGCTTCTAAATTATAAGATATACGTCAAATATCTTTCAATTCCCGAAATACTACAGCGCACAGGCTGCTCCAATCGTTCTCTTCATGTCCCAAGACGACATACACATGTTCCTTTCAATATTCTACGAACTGTCATATGTTTCTGAATATTTCATTATAGTCTTACTTACTCACATCCACAATTGCCACGTCTTCGTAAAATCCTCACTCACGAACGTTCAGCGGAAATCACATATACGTTCCGCAGCTTACTAATAATAGGTGCTGACTCAGCAGACACCTAACAGACGACTCAGAATATAGTTGCTGGAGTCAACACATGACCCAAAGCTGGCACCACAAATATATTCCAGGGGATCAACACATGATCCAGGGCTGGCACCACAAATATACGCTTGGGGATCAACACATGATCCAAAGCTGGTACCACAAATAAACTCTTGGGGGGTCAACACATGACCTAAAGCTGGTACCACACATACATCCGCAGGGATCGACCCACACAATATCCAAAACGAACACCACACACACTTTCTATCCGCCTCTCTTCCCTGCTCACAGCCGTCTGCTTTCTTCCAAATATTTTTTCACTTGCGTCTCCATCAAATTACGTCATTTTTTTGCGTCATAAAATGACGTCGGGTTCTGACGCGAAACCGCGACGCAACCAACACACTCATAAATGCAAGGCAAGGGCAACAATCTCTAAGAAAAGAAAAGACAGGGGCAACAACCTCCCGCCCCTCACAGACTGGTCCGTGACAGTCCGTCTGACCATTGCTGTGACTCATCAGACAGTGACAGGCAGGGAGTGTACACGTTGCCAGAGTGTTGACAATGTGGCTAAACTACGGCTTTACAAAATACAGTATAGTAAACTAATGTTTATGGTGACAATCCTGAGAAGTATAATCCACTGTGTGAAAAGAAAATCTCTCACTGTCTTTCCACAATGCGCTCGGGTTTTCCGTATTCAGTTTACTTTTCAGATGGGGGCCACAGTCTAAACGACAAATATATGTTTCTGCAGATAAAAGATTACTAAATAACTAAAAAATAACAAAGTACAGCTTACAGATATATATATTCTTATATTACAGTTCAATACACAAATCTTATGAAAGACCTGTGACGAAGTAACTTTGCAGCGACAGTAGAGCACGGCGTCCAAGCAGGCAAACAAACAGTAAAATTAAGCTCATGAGATGTTTACAACCGCTCAGATAAGTGAGATTTACACCATCCAGTGGGTTTTAAGTTAAAAGTTATTACAGCTTTTTACCCCCTTACCCTTTCTTGTCTAGTCCTGCAAAGCTTATATATTTTAAGCCATGTCCTACGGACAGTTTTCAACAAGCTAACAAAATAAAATGTTGTAAATTTCTAAATCACTGATGTTTAGGTCCTGCTTAGATTACAGTATTCCAACAAACTCTCCGTCCGACCTAATGACATGAGATAACCTTGGTCGTGCCCCTAGTCGGCTCTGGTACTCAGTCACCCGGATGTGAGGGAGTCCACCCTGACAACCCCAGTATAAACAAGAATGTTAACAATAAAAAGTGAAATTTTTATGATCGTGAGTCACCTCTATAAGTACAAAACTACAAAACTACAGAACGTGGAATCTCCATATCCAGTCGAGTCACCACCGTACACAGACGAGAGAACAGGTTCGTAAATAAATTAATCTGAATTTTTTTCAGAAAAAAATAGATATATTATTTTAGTTTAATTGTCTCTACTTAGATATTTGTTTCTTAAAACGCTTAACTACCATAACTGATAATGCGGACGTGAATTCGATAAGTGTTCTCTCGCTTGAAGTTTGTCAGTGCTAAGAAAATGATATCTAACACCATTCATCGCTTCAAAAAAAAAAAAAAAAAGAAAAGAAAAAAAGCAAAAACAGCTAAAATCAACAACAACAAAGTGTCCCACTCAGTTTTTGCTCCCCAGTGTAGCCTAGTGGTAGAACCGGCCCTACCCACTGCTGCTCTGAGGGTATCCTGTAGAGAAAACATCTCCCGCACATAATTCATGTAAATCTAGTTGTTCAGTACCGAGCACGTGGGAAGATAGAAAAATGTCCGTTACAATAACGGCAATTTGACCCTCACCTTCTTAAAATGTTGGTTAAAATCGAGAATATGCTGAGAACATTTACAATTATATCAAGATGGGTCTGGCATCACTATGGCAAGGCAATGAATACAACAGTAGCTTATATCATTTCTTTTCTGCTGTTAGTCCTTTCTTAATAAGTGTTTATCCTGTGTCTGTGACCAGGGCGACAAAGCTGATCAATCTGTGGCACAACAACTGTTAAGTGCTAAAGGGAAGAAGAGAGGGATACCCCGAATATTGGAGTTCAGGGACAGGGAAGGATGGCCCGGGTAGCTTCACCCGTATTTCAGCTCTTGCTTACTGTGCTGGGCACATTAGCGCTGACAGGTGGTGAGGAAAGTAAGTTGAGTGTAATTAATGTTTGAGAAATTTACTTAGCTTGCATAGGTGAATAAGAAGACAAAGACAATGTGTTCATAACTGAAAGTCTGAAGCCTTATATTACAAGATCTTTACTGCGGGTGTCAGTACCTGTTAACGGAGAAAGAAAAAGAGTCTAGTGTCTTCTTTTGATATCTGGTTATTGTTCTCTTGGGCGTAAGTATCAAATATGAGTACCGCAGGGCTTCTGCTAAGGCTAAATTCTTTCTTCAGATTTCTAAGAGGTCCCAGGCTAACTCTATGGGGTCCCTTTACAATGTGAAAAAAATAACAAATCAACATACTTTGCTCAACTGCCTTTCAGGCACACAAAGCACTGTAATGTCTAGTCAGAAACGGCGAGATTTCTGTGCCATGATGTCTGTGCAAGCATCTGTGATCAGCTTATGCTCACTGTACTTGGGGTGCTCACTTTCTTTCCGTTTCTGAGACGATGATTTTAATTATGCTGTCCATGGTGGAACTCTTCCTGGTAAGGGAAAAATCTCAGTGCAAGGGAAGTAACTCTCACCTTGTAGCAGACGACAATAGATTGTGCTACGATGTCAGACACTATACTTACCCAATTTTTTATGTTCTTCACCCAAATTTAAAGGGGTCCCCTGGGACCCCATTGACGAAATTTGGAGGGGTCCTCCGAACTTTTAATGCGTACTGTACGCAATTTTTTGCGTAAGCAGAAGCCCTGCAGGACCCAAAGCTCGACCAGTTTTTCGTGTTTCTTGTTGCATTTGATTGATCAAGAGTCAATGATTTATTTGTGCAAGTGTATTCATCCGCTGTACAAAAAAGTGTAAGCATTAGTTTTAAGAAATAAATTTTAATATTTGATCAGCAAATATTCATGTTGCCTTCAATATTGTTACTGAAAACCGTTCCAAGCAATATGGCTTTTATGGTTTGCACAATGCCATAATGTCACTATAAAAGATTCAGTAATGCTATTTATTTATCTACATTTTGAAAGCCAGAGACTTATCTGTCTGTCACCAGTACGAGTTCCCCCATCTATTGTGTCACCAGTAGAGCCACAGCAGCTAGTTTACTCAGAAAATAATAGGGTGGAGGTGAAGTGTAGTGCCACTGGACAACCAGCTCCTACGTGAGTATTCGTTGATAATATTTGACAATGTGACCCTAAAATTGTATATTTTTTAAAAGTCATAAAACAAATACCTTTTGGTGTTGACATCTTTATTTCAGAGATAAGATTAAATCTCACTCAGCTTTTTATAGCTGGTTGGATTGTTTGTTTTACATTAAATATTTATTCATGGAGACTTCTTAGTCTGGTGGTTAGGGCTGTAGACTATGGAGCAGAAGTTTGGCGGCTTGAGGCCTCCTCTTGCCTGTGAGTGGTTACCCCTGTCCACTCAGCAGCTGCTACAAACTGGGATGGTGGAGTGGGGAGGTCAATCTTCCAAGCGATTATCAAGATGATCTTTGTGCCTCCCGTCGTCTGTCGATGCGGGATTGACATGATGAACCTACCTTTTCTCGTTTTGCTCGGGCGCACACAACTTTTGCTCACAGACTGACGTTGGACATGCTCCTCGACTTGGCAGAAAAGATTCTCCTTACTCTACAAGTGATTCCTGAAAAACTCATTGTTTTCTATTAAATCTCTACAAAATGGCTTTGCACCTCAGTCGGTTAAATCGACTCTTCGTTACACTTGTTACAGAGTGCTAATGCAATATTAATATTCCTCTTAAATTCAAAATATACAAAATACAAGTTTGTCTGTTAAAATCCAATGACTTAGAACATCTGCAAATCGTGTAAAAGTTGCCGAGACACACACCACTCTCTCATCATGCCGAAAACGAGACAAAATGCCTACGAGTTTAAGTTGTAATAATTATACTTGCGGCTGATAAACCAGTGTGGCTTATTTGTTAAAAAAAAATTTCAAAACATTAAGTGGGTGTGTCTTACATACAGATGCGCTTAATAGACAGAAATTTACTGTAGTTCCTTTGTAGTAAACACTTGTAAAGCAGATATTTTAGTTTGGCGTTGTCAGTAGGTTATACTTGTGACAATGTGTTTCATTACAGATACAAGTGGACGTGGAACGGGAATGACATAAACAGTGATTATATCACATTCAGTACAACAACAGGAATCCTGACAATTCCTAGTCTCACTACAAGAGAAGAAGGCTTGTTTGTGTGTTATGCCAAAAGTACCTTTTCTAATGGGATGACAGCCACTGCTGTTTCTGCAACAGTAGAAATCCGAGTAGGCCGTGAGTACAGTTGACAGTTTGTAACAGTGTAATGGCACGTCTTACGGTCTTTGTATATTTTTCCCATCATCTTTTTTTGGTCAGTTCCTTTTTACTGCTGTCAGATTTTTACAAATATACAATGTGACAGGTTTATTTTACACTTTTCTATCATTATCGTGTCCTGAATGAGATTAGAATTACTGATGCGCAATCAGAACTTGGTTTGAAAATTTTGTATGCACTTCCCTGTTATTTTATCATCAAGTGTCACTTTTGAGTAATGCATATAGATTTTATCATTAGCCTTTTCAAAAATAACTATGGAAACTATGTGATGATTGTTTGGAACAGAATTAAACATGTGGTAGGTAGTAAGGAGGCAGCAACGGCCAAATGGAGCCACTAGAGAGCGAGGACAAAAAAGTAGAACAAAATAAACCCCACGAAAAATTAGAACACAAATTATAACATAACAGCCACAGAGAGTCGATGAAAGGAGGGGAAGAGTTAGTTTTAAGTTAAAGAGAGAGACTAGGTTTCCGGAGAATATGGAGCTTCAATTCAAGGTAAGAGAACCAAACTCAAAAAAGTAATGTGGACCAAATGTTAGGAATGTGGTCCGAAGAATGCAAAGCCTGAGAGGAGCAAAGAAAAGAGGTTGAAATGAAGCTAATTGGAGAGGTAAAGCCACTGTTAATCGAATCATGGAGTCTGTTGAAAATGATGGAATGGTCAATAGTGTTAAAAACAGCAGAAATATCAACCAAGGGGAATAAGCAGACTTCACCTAAATAATTTAAAGGGGTGCAGATTTACCTGAAAAGGCAAGACTCACGACTAAAGGTTCATCACAACATTTGGCTAACCACGTTTAGTGATAAAAATTATGTCCAAATCATGATTCTACATAAAGTCACAAACCCCATAGGCTTTGTTTCGTACCGATTGAGGGTTAAACAAACAAATATTGAACTAGGTGGGACTCAAAACACACAATGTTATTTGTTAGAATTTCGGTCACTTGAATCTGAAAAATTGTCATGAGCATTTTATTTTTTCTTTATCTTTTCCACCAGAGTCTCAATTGAAAAATAATCATCAAATGAAAATTGATTTAAGTCCATGCTTATGACTCAATGTTTGTTTTGTCATATCCAGGTGTAGAAGACTTTCTAAAAAGACCAATTGAGCCATACTCTGGTACTGAAGGAAACTATGTAAGGATTCCTTGTGACAAAAATCTTCCAGTGTACTATGGACCAATCACTTTCAAGTGGTACACAGTTCTAGGTTCAAGAAATGATGAGGTTTTTCCAGATGAACACAAGTTCATTGATCAAGGAGGTAAATATGTTTTTCCCATTGCTATTGCCATTTACAAAAAGGATATTGGCTATTGCCGTGGATAGTCCTGGATTTTGCTATTGATGTATGTACTACAGTCATGTAACAGCCATGTGAAGTACTATGTCAGAAAGATGTGGCGATATATTTCTGATACTGTTTATATATTTGTATATTATACACATTTCCCAGGCAATCTGCACTTCTCATACGTACTCAAGTCAGATGAGAGGGATGGAAGTACTGCATACAAGTGTGCAATCAGCAATATTAAGTCTAATGTCATCAGACTTGGCAACGAGAACAGCCTGACTGTCACAAGCACTGGACCTAGTAAGATACTGTAGTCATTATGATATAATGAAAGAACTTTACTGCGAGTAAAGCAAAGAATATTAACTCAGTTTTGTCATACTTAGCAATCTGTTTTCCAAATGAAGAGGCAAGTTAATTCTCATAACGTCTGCTCACGGATTTTTTGTTTTGTTTTGTTTTGTTTTTTGGTTTACATCCTCTTTGATCTTCTGTAGTGTTCCCTGTATTCACGAAGTCTATTATTATTATTATTATTATTATTATTATTATTATTATTATTATTATTATTATTATTATTATTATTATTCCTTTCCCCATATGGAGACACGATCGATGCTCTTGACAAAGGGCAAAAGGAGAATAAAAGGGATGACAAAGACATACACCCGTGCAGAACATACATATACTCACATGTACAGTTAACACACACACATGTTAACATACAATGGACAGTTAATCGATATACTGCAGTTACCATACTCTCATAAGCAATCAAGTATCAGGTCTCGTGAAGTTGTTTGCTCTCAGCTCTCGGCGAACCTCGTAACCGTTGAATATTCGCAATCACGAAAAGATTCGAACTCGTTCTAGACGTAAGCGAAATAATTCGCACGATATACGTCAGTGCTAATGTGTAATTTTCTCTCATATCTCCTTACTGATAATATGGATTGACAGTCGGTGGTAGATAACAGATAGACAAAAATGAAGTTATTCGATAGGGTCCAATGTTTTTCATAATTTTTTTTCCCCAAGTAATATAGTGTACTAAAACACAAATAAAAAAAAATAAAAATAACTGTAATAGTACTTAAAAAGACTTACCATGAAACATTAGAGCATTTGAAAGTAGTTTTTTGTCCGCAAGGCTTACTTGTTACTATAAAACCATGATTTATAAATACAAATTATAGCCAATACAAAAACATTATTCCACAGATTCACACATAACCCAATTTTAATTTACTTGGTAACGATCGGCATTTTTTCTGTCATCTTGTGCCATTTTCTCGCGTGGTCTGACAAAGGCCCTCGATCCATTTCTTCATAGTTGCTTTTGTTATTTAATTTTTTATTTAATGAAAAATACCTTTCTCTCTTTTAGTACTTAATCAAAGCCTGTGTTAGTTCAATTGTTTCTGTGTGAACGTGTATTAATATAGCAAAAATATATTTTTATCATTAGTATTTGGTGGAGCACGAATAGGCGAGAATATTGTCTTTTAAGTTAGATAAGGGCCTTGTGCATTTCTGAGACTGAACCCGCATCATTACATGTTAAACAGAATCAAATATTTTCTTAACATTGATCAAAATTATGTGAAGACAGAACATTTTATTCCAGTTCCAAACTCTGCACCAAAGCTTCAGTACAGCACCTCTGTCTCATTCCTAACTGTGGAAGTTGGGAAGAACGCCACACTGGAGTGTGTCTTCAGTGGATAGTGAGTGTTTTTGCATACACAATTTTTCTTCACTATACCATCAGAATAATACTTTTAGAAAACGGAATGCATCTTTTTGCCATAATATGTTAATAAAAAATAATGTTTTACTTAAATATAAAGTCAAACACCTAATTCCTAATGATTTTCGTTTTGTTTTGTTTTGTTTTGCTGTGTTTTTGGTGTTGTTGTTGTTTTTGTTTTTTGTTTTTGCACAAGGCATAGCAAGCAACATCTCATCTGAAACAGTACTCAGAGTTACATAGATAATAATAAGAATAGTAAAAGAAAATGTGTTTAAATATGGTGTTAGACTGATGTCTTACTCTTTTTTATATGAAGCATCTTTACTCAGCATGTATTAATTAAAAAATTGATGATCTGCTTTAAGTCAAGGATCTGACATTTCTTTTTACTTTTCGCACTAAGCGTGTCATCCAGCATCCCATCAGAGACAGTACCCAGAGTCACGTGGTATGACCAGGATGGACGAGCCATCACACAAGGAGGTCACTATGATATTACCTCAAATGGCCGAATTCTTACAATCATGAATGTGACAGAAGATGATGAGAAAACCTACCGCTGTAGAGGAACCAATTCACTGGGTGCTGATGAAGGAAACCTGGCTCTCAATGTCACATGTACGCTGTCTATTAATTCTTCTGAATTAATTTGAACAGACTTTTCCTTTCTGTTCGATCAATCGTCTTAAACCATTCTGAGCAATATTTTTTGTCATTCAGTCTTCTACAACCGCTTTATATATATATAAAGTTTTTCTTTCAATTATACGATATCATCTCTATGAAAAATTTTGCTTTACAATGTACAAAGTCCAGGAACGAAAATAAAGAGGTAGATAAGATAATGGCCGTCTGCAAGCCCATTAATTTAACAGATATCTCTACAACCAGCTCATCAGATGATGTTTCATTTATTGTCACTTCAATCATCTTCAGCGCGTCCTATCTGGGTACATCGTCTGGAGTCAACGACAGTTGTAGAAGGGAAAGATGCAGTGTTTCACTGTGTCACCCGGTCTGCGAAAGGTGAACAGAGTCCTAGTCAGCCAAAGTGGGCCCTGAATACAAATCAGATGGGCTCCACCTATGGTAAGGGAGCTTTGATTGTCTGGTGTGGTAAGCTTGACATTCAAATGATTTGAGCAAAATAGTATGAGTGAAGCAGATTCTTCTTACGAGGCGGTTGGTGTGCACTTTGAACTTAAGCACATTCTGTTACTGTTAGATAATAAACCTCACGTTTTTGCATGATCATGAGAAGAAGGGGAGAAAGAAAGAAAACTCTTTTAAACAGTTGTTGCTTTCATCAGTGATCTTTCTATTCATCAGAAGGTACTGAATATCAAGATGACTTTCCTTGTTTGGTCTTACTCATTTCTGAATCTTCTAGCGGTGTATATTGTCTTTATCCATTACTTGTTTCAGATCCCAACAAGCACCAGTTCAATGCTGACAGGACCACACTGACAGTCAAGTTTGTTAACAAGAATAGAGACATCTCTTGTTACCAGTGCACTGTGGCTAACAGTGTTGGCATGGTTCATGATGATGGCTGTGTCAATGTTATTAGTAAGATTTACTTTCTTTAAAGCCTGATCATAAATACAGTAAGAAATAGAACACTTTAGGCTTTGGTAGAGTCAAGAGCATATCGGTATTAAAGTACTTCTGACAGAGATATTTCGGGGAAAAATGCAAACTTAAACATAAATGTCGGTATATCGGTAAAATCCTAAGAGATGTTGGAAAATCAAAGCTGTTTGTTTTCTCGCTTCTTTCTTCTTGCACTTCAATTCAAATTTAAACATGCACGTTTGTTTACTAAGCATAATATACCAGATGAGTATTATAAATAAACATTTAAACACACACCAGGATCATGAGTATAATTTCTTAGATTATTGAGAGCGAAACATGAGCTGTGTACTGTATTACAGTAACCGACATCCAGCACACCGGAGAGAAAACATCAGTCTCGGTTCAAAATTATTAAACCCTGAATCTTTGTCTTCCATGCGCCACTCTCTTCTTATATATCCCAGAGACGTTTCTGTTTTTAGTCTTAGTGTTTTGTTTCTTCGCCTTGTCGTACACAACACATGGCCTTGTATCAAATCTTCCCCTCTTTTCTATCAAAGTTTCAGCTGCTTGTATCAACTCTAGTTGTGTTTGCCTTTTCCAGAACCAATTGAGATCAAAGTGAGACCAGCAACTGAACAGTCGGTCATGAAGGGAGATGAAGTGGACCTGACTGTAGTGGCCACCACAGACCCACTCTATGCACCTAACATGACTTACTCCTGGATCTTCAAAAATGTGTCTTACACTGATGACAGAGTTCCACCTTACGTGACCTTTGACTCTGTCAGCAAGAGGGCTTACATCAGCACCTCGGGGCTCACTGATGAGGAGTTCAGAAGCATTGGTGGCATTTACCGCAGGGTTATCTCCCATCCAGTGGAGACGGTTCATGTTGATGTCAGTGTTGAGGCAGAACATGTACCTGTAGGTAGGTACAAACATTTTAATGGGTCTTGTGCTTTATAAAAATAATTTTACAATTTTGTTGATTTAAAAGTAATTTTATGCCATTCTACATAATTTTTGTTCCGCTCAGAACGCAATAATTGGAAAAGTCCAAACAGTACTATCAGATTTAATTATCAACAGAACTATTAACCATTATTTTAAAATTTCTGTCGGAAAGTAAAGATAGTGTGATTTGCCTCGAATCGGAAAACCAGCAATCTCTGTGAGTCTAAAAGTTGAGTGAAATATTCCATAACACAACTGTTATAATAGTGAATAATCAACAATAAATAATTTCTGATCGTTTATAAATCATTTTCTGCTTTATTGTAATATTTAACTTGTTGTAATGGGCCAGTCTTAGCATGTACGTGTATAGGTGGATTGCTGTCTGTCTGCCAAGACCAACACTTAGCGTCTTATGAAGTTCTCCGCTGTTAGTCTCGGCGAGCCTAAACAAAGAGTGTGACTAAACCGGAAGCTTTGTTTACACCAGCCTCGTTTTAGTAGTTAATCTGAAATGTGAATAAACCGGAAGCTTTGC
The DNA here is from genome assembly GCF_003073045.1 of Pomacea canaliculata. Classification (NCBI taxonomy): domain Eukaryota; kingdom Metazoa; phylum Mollusca; class Gastropoda; order Architaenioglossa; family Ampullariidae; genus Pomacea; species Pomacea canaliculata. The sequence goes on from NC_037593.1 coordinate 17,189,564, forward strand.
AGTAGCATGCCTCATTTTAGTAGTTAACTGGAAAAAATAGTCTGCCAGCAGTCCAGTAATATAAAAAGAGTCGGTGTACGTCATAATAGCGGAAGCGGAAGCATCCAACATGACAACCACGCGGCTGTTCGTGGTATTAAAACATTTGATAAATTAAGAGCCTAAAGAAATCTCCTTTTTATATATTAAAAATTATAAACCTCGAACATTCAATAAATGTATGGAATAGATTTTAAGATATATAACAACAAACGGAAGGTTTTTAGAAAACTATTCTCTTGTCCTATTTATTTGATGAAATCGAATCTTGAGAAAACAAAAACAAAATCTATAAAATAAAATTCCTGGGCTCCGGTGCATAGGCGGTCTTAACTTTTCGTCTTAAGATGCCTTGCTTAACTCGCTTTTCGTCTTGGCTAAGTTCGCGGTCTCAAGCCTGTTGCATGAGCGATCTCAGCCCCTTGCTTAGCTGAGAAACGGGTCAGGTCAGCGCGGCGGTCGAGGTCAGTGATATAAATAAATTTGTCCGGGAGCGGCCTTGCCAACCGTATATTCCACCAATGAAAACTGCGCTACAGCGATGGTGCTGAGCCGCGAAATTCGTCTGCGCACCATGGCTGAAACGAAGGAGAGATGTGCGACAGCGAAAAATTAGTCTTAATCGAGGAGGTTACCAGGGAGAAGAAGAGGCTTTACCAGAAAAAAGAAAAAGATGAAATAAGAAAGAAATGAGCGGATTTAAGATCTTCCATAATTTCATTTCTCAGTCGTCAAAAACATCCACCCACGGACAGGGGGGCCACCAGAAACACCCGTGATGAATGGAGAAAGTGATAAATATTTTGGTAGATGATTTCAGAGAACTGATGGAAGGCACAAACATCGAAGGTTAGTCATTTTGTTTACCTGTGTAGATTTTTTTTTTACGTCTGTGTCATCCGCAGAAAAAGCTCTAGATACCGAGAGAATGCAAATGCAAAGCCTATAGTCAGCACACAACAGCCAGTTTGAAAATAAATATTTCCATCCGAAATACATTTATTTAAAATAACTAGATACATTTCTGATTTAGTTTTTGTTACAGGTGGTGAATCATTTACGCTGGTTCCTCCAGAAGTCTTTCATGATAGGGGAGAGTAATAAAATAATATTATTGACATATATAGGAGGTGCAATATAGAACACTCCAGTTCAATCTTCTAATTCAACAATGGAAATGCTTTTGTTAGAAGTATATGCAGATTTATTATTTTCATGCATAACAAACAACAATGAATTGAACATTTCAGATGATGATGTTTTCAAATGGGAAATTTTAAAAATGTACTTTATAGCACAGATATTCCTGATGGTATTTTTGAACAAAACATGAAATATTGAGGAAAAGCCACCAAGGTTTTTGTCTTTTAGAGAGGGCAGCTACATATAATTTTCCACAGCTGGCTTAAAATTATAAATTGTTTAATTCAAGTGCCAAACACAGACTATGACATAATTTGGGAGATGTACACAGCAGGTTTGTCTTTACATCCACAGTCAGTTTGGACATTTAACAAGTTTTAACTACAAGTCTAATACATGTTACAGTACCAGTGTTCTACAGTTTAGATTCCAGTAGACACTCAGCTTCTGAATGACACAGATTTGCAGTGTCTACATTCTTAAACAGTTGCAAATAAGATGTTATGAAGTTCTGAAATGGCTACACCTGAGTCCAGTGAAAAGTGCTAAATATTAACTCTAAAGAGAAACATGTCCTTCACAATCCTACTAGCAGCATGTAGTAAATATCAACATAACTGCTTTTTACTAGTTACTTGGCATCACAAAGAATAACAAGCAACACAATAATATATTTATATAGAAACCTTACACAGAAGAGTAATTCAAGCAATACCTTTACATATTCTAATGCAATGGTAAGTACTCAGTGCTCCCAAGTAGAAGTGTCATGAATCAATTGTTCTAAGAAACATTTCTTTCGTGCAGCATCAAGACCACACAGAGTTCCACACAGCAATATTCAAAGCCATCAAAGCGGCTTAGACCTAGACAGCTGCACATTTCTGAAAAAAATCTTTTTGACTGTCAGATAAAACACACCAGGTGATGTACCAAGCAGTCAGAATTCCATCCGTCAACTGGGTCACCCGAAGAAAGCAAAATACCTGATGATACAAAAGAATGCACAACAAAGATAAGAGAACAAAAAACTTTGTAGCTCCTGGACAGTGAACTTGAATCTTGTTAAAAAAGAATTGCAATTCATGGAAATCAAAATAAATCTGGCACAGGCTGAGGTAACAAATACTAGACAAAAAAACAGATGGAAAATGAATTGGTAATGCCAGCTGCTGAAAGTGTTCACCAACTGATTGTGGTGGATGTTGCTATTCAGCCAAAGTCAAATTGAATAATAATGTGACCATTCAGTTAGAAATTATGACAGCACAATGGAACACATGATGATTTTTGCTGCTTTGGCAGGGATGTATCTGAAGTCACACAATATATTCTGAAGCATATGATATTAAAGGGGAGGAGTTCTTTTCCTTGTCTGCATTTAAAAAAAAGGGAAACTAAGCCAGTCCCTCAGCGGGTAGCCACTGTCTCCCATATTCATCCCATGTCAATGCCGTCAGCCACTACAACTTGCATTGTGCTTGTAGCGTAAAATTGTAATGCCACCATCACCTGCAAAAGACATAGGAAATATTATTGACCTCAATGATTTATATATTTTAGTATTCACATCTAAACAAAACTGTCCATTTTTAGTTAAAAAGGACGATGTGAACATTAACCTATTATGATTATCTATCTCTTGAGCCACATGTTTACAACTTGAGACATACTGCAATGAACTGCCTGTCAAATTGATAAACATGTATTAAATCAAACTATATAAGATATTCTGGGTGCTCTGCTACTTTATTCTGTGTTGTTTTACTTAAATACGATGCCATCAATTTTTTAATAATGTTTACATACTCTAAAACAACACTTGGAGCACAGTGGATGGGCCAGAATTGTGCGTCTGCTCATATGACCCAAGTATAGCAAACTGAATTTTTTTGGATTATTGCTGTCACCAGAGTGAAAGTAGAAGATTTTCATTACTTTTATTGCAAAATTCAAGTTTTTTCCTTTCCAAATATATATAAGTTTTGTGGTCTCGTGTTTACCTGAGAGCAGCAATAATAACAACAAACATCACCCACTGTCGTCAACACCGTCTTAAGTTATACGCCATTGTTTTGTTATGTGATTATATTTTGAAGTCATGCTAACATTATTAAATATTTTTAACGTAATGCTGTCAATTACACTTATTAATTATATATTTATATAGTGGTGGTGACTATAGTCTTACCTGCAACAAAGGCGGAGTAGAGCCTTTTCGTTGAAAATGATGGTCGAAATCATTTTCCACTGTTATGTTCGCTCGACGAAATCGAAAACGATGAAACAAATCGACGTCATACATTTCAAATTGATTTGATGGATCGCTGAAGTAGTGAAAAATCTGTATTTATCAATGGTATACGCAGGGCAACTCAGTAAACAACACGATCAAGCGCCACTGTTACTACGACAGCCGCCGTACGGTCATGCGTAAGCAGCGTGTCGCGGTTAAGCAAGGAGTTAAGCCTGGGGGGGACCAGTCTCAAATTTTAAGACAAAGACCGCTTGCTTAGCGAGTTGAGACCGCCCATGCACCGCGCTTAGCAGGCGTCTTAGGTTAAGACAGCGTGCTTGGCTTAACTGCGGTCTTAACTCGAGTTAAGACCGCCTATGCACCGGAGCCCAGGTGAAGAACTTAGTCGAAGCCTGACATCAATTCACGATCATAATTATTTTACTTGATTTACTGGAAGAACTAATTATAACAATCTTTAATTGCAGATCACACTGAGTGTGGCTCTGAGTCTGGCTCACCTTCTTTTACCAGTAAGTTTTATTGTCTCACCATATGTTTTCATGAAGAACACTATACAAGCACACGTTTGTGTTTTAATGGTTTACATGTGAATCCTTATATCCATCTAAACATTCTGTTAATTTATATATATATATATTGTAAAGAGTCAGATGCCTAGTTTATATTATATTTGCTTTAAGGAATAAAAATAATAATTTGTTTTCAGATACATTATTGAACAGAGTTCTCAGCAAAATTGAAGAGCAGAGTGAAGTACTACAGGATGTGGTTCGTAAACTGAATCAGATCACTCTACTTCTTCAAAATGTGAAGGAAGATGGCTTATCCCTGCCCCTAACTAATGAACAGGAAATAGAAAGGATGGAGGAGGAGCTGATGGATGAGAGATTTAGAACAAAAATGGTATGTCATTAAATATAATGTGTAAGTAATAGAAACCCTTTCAAAATTTTACCTTAAGCATTAACTGATATATATATATAAATTATGTTATGCTATACAGTCTTGATAAACCATTTAACAGACAGGATGTAGCATCGGCTCTCAGGTTGACTCTCTTGACAATGATCAGTGGTCAGTGTAGTTTTGTATTTACAAATACAAAGGGTTAGGGTTAGTACAAAATATAAGTATAAAGTACAAAATAATGCAGTATTTTATTGGGGAGATACATAGAATTCGTTTAATTTATAAAACAATTTTGTCACTTACATTACATAGTGTCAAAATGAGCAGTCTGTGTATATTAATTATAACTACTGCGATTTTTCTACTTTCATAAAGAAGAACTTTGATTAGATTCTTAATTAAATTGTTGATTTGAGTCATTTAATACCACTAATTTCCCCGAAGTCCCAAAGGGTTTATTTAAGAGACTGGATCTGAATAGTAGTTATATTCATCATGAAACCATAGGTCACACATCAGTGGAGTAGGATTCAGCATTATGTATTATACAGACCATATCCAGTAAATTTATTTATTCATCATTTGTATTGTAGGTTTCTACATGTTGGAAATAACAAAATATTTTTTAAAAACAGGTTCAGCACCTCTCGCGTATTGGAGGAGACTCCGTCACTTCTCTTACACGAAGAATTTTAAGACGTCTGTTTTCTCCGGAGCTGGCTCAAAGATACAATTTTAGTGGATGCGATGGAAAAAATAGTTTCCAGTCACTGCAGCTGAGAAGTGTATTATTTGGTGTGTATAGTTTTCGTTTGTGTTTGACTTCTTTGAGGTGTACGTCAATCTGTACTTGAAAAGGACAGTTTCCAACCACTTTTTTAAAATAGTAAAGTATTTTTTTCCATACATTTACAAGTTTATTATTGTGTATGATAGTATTTAAGTCTACCATTACAATTTCTTTTTGTGCACAGACGCAGTCCGCAAAACTTTTGCCGGTACATGTATATCGGAAGCAGAAGTGAATGGCATTGCCCGAAAATGGTTTGGGAATGCGAGAAATATGGATTGAGGGAGGATTCAAAGGGCGATGCTCTCTAATGGTAAGTGGAATTATACAAATGAGTTTAAGTTTCGATTATTAAATATTAATTATTAAATTATTAATGTTTAAGTTTAAATTATTAATTAAATTATTACCTTACCTTTTTCACTAAGGATAAATTGACTACTTTCAGATAGCATCTAAAACCAGTATATACTCAAATAGCCATCAAGGCATTATAATTTAACGTCTTTTTATTCGACTTTTGTTCAACTTTTTGTGATTAGTATTAGTAGATTTATGGATCTAGACGATTACATCTAAGTGTGGGAGGTTTGTTCTACATGGGTGAAAATCAAGTTATGTAAATATATTGTAACTGATTTTTTTTCTTCCACAGGAATCCCACTATTCATGGGCTGATTTGTTATGCCTCATTTTTCAAATCTTTTATCTTCTCTGTAAATAAATTGTTTAATTTTCATTATGTAAATAATTATTTCAAAAATAACTTTTATGCTGTAAATAAATATAGTCTGTAATTTTTCTGCTATAATAAAAATGAGGATTTATGTAGGGGTCACAGTGAAGTCGTTATGAAAAGATGTGTCTTCAGTTTAGACTTAAAGGTGGTAAGAGAATCAGAGTGACGAAGGCTGACAGGTAAACCGTTCGATGTTGATGAGAATTTTTAGGAGAAAGAATTCTGTCCATAAGTCTTTGTCTTAGTGGAATTTGCAAAAGATTAGTGTCAGAAGATGAGCGATGAGGTCATAATGGTGTATTTCGGAGAGGTACCGAGAACCAGTGCCACAAGCAGTAGAGTAAGTAAAAGTAAAAAGTTTGTAGGCTATACGGTCCACTACTGGCAGCCAGTGAAGACATCCAATTATAGGTGATATACGTTTGTATCTAGATGGTCTACAGATGAGGCGAGCAGCGTTATTCTACATCCTTAGATGTCTGTCAAGAAGATACATGGAAATTCCAGCTAAAATTAGTTTTTGTTGCACGTCGTTTCTTCAAAAGCAACTTATATCCTGTAAATAATTTAAACTGTTTAACCTTGTACTTATTGCTGTAAATAATAAAATTGTTGAATGGTATCTCTTGCCTACTAGTTGTAGTAGTTGTACCATGATCGAGTGTAAGAGCATGCATGCACTTGAAGGGGAGGAAACGATGAGATTTTGAAAAACTGTTGAATTTTTTTTTTCATGATATGCAAGCCTGTGTACTGGTGGTGGTAAAGAAGTGTGAGATTGGGTGAAGGATGGGTTTGAAGGGTTAACAGTGTACCATTCACAACATTGCCTGGAATCAACACCAATCAGAGAGAGAGAGAGAGATTTAGTTTGGACTATTCAGACGTTAAAAGTCTTCCTTTCTCGTGCTAAAGTAGCAGTTTTTCAGAACCACGAGAAATGCAGACTGTCAGCATCAGAATAATCCGATCTGTCGCTCATTCTCTCTCTCTCTCTCTCTCTCTAAGATTTGTGTTGACTACTGTCAATGTTGTGAATGGTGCACCAACGTGACGTAATACACTGTTACGGAGCTCGTTGATCACAGGTGCCAATCGTAGAGGATAATTAATTAATTAACGGATGGGTTTGGAGGCTGAAATTTAGATGTTAGGTTTATATCGCCTATATCTATTAATATCTAAAAAAAACGGCATACTATTCATGTTTGTCTTTAACCGCTGGAAAGTGAGATCGGTAAGTGGGGTAGAGACACAATATGAAATCCTGTCCAGGAAAGGCGGCGGCTGGATGAGACAGTTTTTGCCTTCAGATAGTCATCAAAAACAATGAAAACATGAACAAAGAAAAAGCATTTGGATTCCTCATCAAAATAACAAGTTTGGAACATTCTGGAACATTATGTTGTAAAGAAACAGATGTTTGAAAATATCTCAGCCAGGTCTGCAGACAACAGAAGTGTAATGAGTTGTGGTAGCTCTCGTATTGTTTAGTGTACGAATGGCGTCTTGTGTCTGACGTCTTGTGTGCGTCATTTGTTCTACGTCACTTGAAGCAGAAAAAGACGTCATATATAAAAGAAATTCTTCTCAAAATGGCCGTCTTTAAGACTCTCTGTCACATTCCTCTGAACTTGTGCCTCTTCCATTCGATTCACCTGCAAATCTCTTCATCCACATCGTCATCTGCGGGGGCTCTTCGAAAGTTCTGTTGTGTGTGTGTGATACGTCGTGCGTATGCAAGGTAAGTGTACGTTGGTCTTATTACAATAAAGTACAGTGACAATCACCACTGGACGAAGAGAATAACTATAGAAATAAAGTAACGACATATGTCATCGCTGGTGCTTTTCATCATCTAGCAGAATTGAATCACCACAGTCTCTGAATGAACGGTTCTTTGCCGTCGTTTATTGGTTAGTGGAAGAAGACAAATGTTTCAAGACTATACTACTACTACTATCACGCAGAATCCCCTTCATATAAAAGCATACATTCACCCCCTGAGGCACACTGAAAACGGACCTCTTCCATTACTCCTAAAAACCTTTCCCATAATACTAGCCCTGTTTCACAGCCTTCCTTTTGCAATATCATGTTACTCTCAACTCTTGTTCTTGTTATTTGGTTCCTCTTTGTGTTTTCTGTATTTGACTTTATTCTTCGTTTGGTACGGTTGTTTATTTTTTTCATTTTTCATAAGTTATTTGTTTGTTTTCCTGTACCTCGTATACTGTCCATGTTTCGTTCTTGTTCTTAACTGCTAAGAGCATGCTCCTTAAAAGTGTGAGTATGCGCTTTAGAAATTTTGTATTATTATTATTATTATTATTATTATTATTATTATTATTATTATTATTATTATTATTATTATTATTATTATTATTATTATTATTAATTGGATGGGCGAAAGTCAAAAGCTAAACCGCTGACAGTCGATGAATAAACCTCGCTTGGTAAGGAAGATGGTGGACATGTCCTGCTAGTGTAGGGATGAGTAATTTGTCCTCGTCCATAAAATTATACGGAAGCACGACTTCCGAAACCTAGTAACCCACCATTGGTAGACAATGAGGGACAGTCAGTCATGGCCATATTAAAACTACCAGAAGGTGAACTCAACAACACGGAGACGACAGAAATCACGAGACTAGGTCAGAAGCTGAGCACGGTGGGGTGGGATGGGTAGGGAATCGTCACCTCGATCCCATTGGCTGATATGTTGGATAATAAATATTATTACTTTTTCATCTCCATTATATTTTTCGATTTGAAACCCAGTCCACCTATACACGTCCTTGCTTTCAGAGGCAGCTGTTTCTGTATATTCGTACAGTTCTTGTAAACCGCTTTGTAGCTAACACAGAGACAACGGGTAAATACAAACACACAACGCGGGGTTGTGTAAATCTCTATGTAGACTGCTCTTGATAGGAAAGAGTCAGCTTTATGATCCCGTGTTCCGCTAAAAATAAATATAAGCAGACTTAACCACAGTATTTTTTGCACCTTTCAATAATTTATAACCCGGTATTCAGGTTAAGGTAAGCTGCAGGTTAAGGGCATTATTATACATTGTACTCGAATTTCCCTGTCTTATTTCCTTTCCGAGGTCAATATATCTTGTTTAAACGGGTAGGGTACAGGAGACAATGACAGCAGCAAATCAAAGTTGATGATAAGTACATAAGAACTGGAAATAGCAAATCGGAGATTTTATGTGTGAGTTTAAAAGAAGGAAGTTGTATTTATCTTATGTGTGTGTGTGTTTGTGTGTGTGTGTGGCGGGGTGAGTGATGGGATGAGAGAGGGGCTCGGGAATGAAAGTTGGTAGCTCTGTGTGTTCCATGTTGCATATTTGGAGCAGCCATATTCTTGAATTTCTTGATTCTCCTTGATGTATGGGAAAGGAAAGTTTAGTCTCAAATCTATAAGTATGAAACCAGCAAAACCTGACCGCAACACGCATGCCTATTGTCGTCCCTAGATTGTTTTATTGTGCAGATGATATACAGAGCGGTAGCGAAGTTTGTCTTTACGCGCATGCGCAAACCATGCCGAGACTTTCATTCCATCCTTCGGTCCGTCTGACTATTGCGGTGACTCATCAGTTTAGCAGGCAGCAGGAAGTGTACACGTTGCAAAAGAGTTAACCTACTGTAGCTGAACTACGACTTTACCAAATATAGTAAACTAATGCTTAAGGTGACGATCCTGAGAAGGACAATCCGCGGTGCAAAAAGAAAAATCTCCGTGTCTTTCTACAGACTGTGAAGGCGCTCGGGTTTTCTGGTCTGCCAGGAGAGTTGATTCATCTACTGAATACTATGAGGAACAGAAATCCACTTGCACACAGTTTACTTTTCAGTCGACAAGCACAAAACAACAGCTAACAGATATTCTTTAAAAGAGGCGAACGACAAAAAAAAAAAAAAAAGATATTCTTTAAGACAAAGTACAGTTTACAGATATATTCTTATATTACAGTTCAGTACACAAATCTTCTGAAAGACCTGTGACGATGTAACTTTGCAGCGTCCAAGCAGACAAATATGCAGTTAACCAAACAAACTCAAGAGATGTGTGCAACCGCTCAGATAATTGAGATTTACACCGTCCAGTGGGTTTTAAGTTAAAAGTTATAACAACTGCTTACTACTCTTCCTTGCCTAGTCCTGCAAAGCTTATCTCACTATCTTTTATGCGGAATAAATTTATCTCTTCAGGTCTCTTCAGTTTTCAACAAGCTAACAAAGTAAAATGTGGTAATGTTCTAAATCACTGGTGTTTAGGTCTTGGTTAGGTTACACTATTCCAACACACAGCGCTCCGTCCGGCCTAATGACATGCGATAACCTTGATCGCGCTCCTATTCGGCTCTGGTACACAGTCACCCGGATGCGAGGGAGTCCACCCCGACAACCCCCAGTATAACCAAGAACGTTAACAATAAGAAAGTGAAATCCTCATGATCGTGAGTCACCAATATGAGTATAAAACTACAGGACATGGAATCTCCATTCCCAGTCGAGTCACCGCCGTACACAGACGAGAGAACAGGTTCGTAAGTAAATTAATCTGAATTTTTTCAGAAAAAAATAGATATATTATTTTAGTTTAATTTCTGTACCTTGATTTTTGTTTCTTAAAACTCTTTACTACCATAATTGAAATTGAATAGATAATTGAATTAGATAAGTGTTCTCTCGCTTGAAGTTTGTCAATGCAAAAAAATGAGAAATGAGTTGATATAACCAAACAGAAACATGGGTAACACAATTTTAGGTTAGTATTGTTGTGCCTGAGGTCTGCTGTAGTTTTCACTATGCATATGTACGGAACGTTTTCCAACTTCAACAAAGAGGATCAAAAAGGGAAGCTGGCGGGTGTTCCTGCTCCTCTCTAGGTAAGGTCCGACTACCCCCAACCCCAACGCCGCCCCTCATCCGTTTTCTCCATCACCCACTTCCCATCTGGTTTTTCGCTTCTTGTGCGGCACCTTAACATGCCTTGACCCTCGATACCCTCAGATGATGACACTCTGTAACACATGTACTGAGTAACTCAAATGTTGAAGTCAACCTACAAGCAGAGAACAGCTTCCTGCACATTTGATTCTATGAAAATTATATTTAACACCATTCATCGCTTCAAAAAAACAGCAAAAACAGATAAAAACAGCAACAAAAGCAGCAGGACATCCTTGCGCCCCCCTCAGTGATTGCGCCCTAGGGGACTGCCTAGTTTGCCTAGTGCTAGAACAGGCCCTACCCACTGCTGATCTGAGGGTAGATAAACTCTTCATGCAGTTAGAAAGATGGCACACAACATACATTTCAGACCAGACCTCCACCCTCTCCACCCCAACATTTAGCTGTTACCCTCGGGCAGGCGCTACAAAGTGCAACGTGCGCGAAAAACTACCTAGCAGAGGTCCTTCGTGCGAGCAGCCATCACCATCCTGAATAAAAGGCACAAGGACTCATAGGTCTACGATATTACCTGGCATCCTTCTTAGGAGGTTCACATGTATATGTGAGAAGGTGTAGGTGTGCGTGTGTGTTGAATGTCTTGTATGGGTAGGTATGTGTGTATATATATACTCCTATTATGTTTGTATATGTGGCTGGGTTTGTGAGCAAAAGAAACATGTCTTGGACTTCCTCGGACACACAATACAGGACTTGCTTCTTTGCCTTAGTTTGCTGGCTCGGCATGAAACATCCTCCCCCCCCCCCCGCCAAACACACACACACACACACACAAAACTTCCACGAGCTGTGCTCAATTCATGTAAATCTCGGCTTAGTTGGTGTTAACCATGACTGTACTTTTGTCAGGACTGGTCTCCTTTCCTTACAAAGTCGCAGATTCAGTCTTTTATTTGTTATCGGTACTGTTGTCTATCCTTCGGTCATTCCTATGTTGTTTGCTTGTTCTTCTGTCCATCATATGTACATGTGCATGTCTCGTTCTTGTTCTTAAGCGCTAGGGCATGCTCCTTAGGAGTGTGAGTATGCACTATACAAATTTTGCTTTTATTATTTATACATATAAGCAGATAGGTAGTAGTTTGTTGTGTATTCTTTAGTGGGATTTCCTTCATGCCAGTAGCTAATATTATTTCTTTTCTGCTGCTTGTCATTCTTAATAAGTGTTCATCCTGTGTCTGTGTACAGGGCGACAAGCTGATCAATCTGTGGCACAGCAACTGTTGAGTACTAAAGGGAAGAAGAGAGGGATACCCCGAATATTTGAGTTCGGGGAAAGGGAAGAATGGCCCGGGTAGCTTCACCCGTACTTCAGCTCTTGCTTACTGTGCTGGGCACATTAGTAATGACAGGTGGTGAGGAAAGTAAGTTGAGTGTAATTAATGTTTGAGAAATTTACTTAGCTTGCATAGGTGAATAAGCAGACAAAGATAATGTGTCCATACCTGAAAGTCTGAAGCCTTATCTTACAAGATCTTTACTCTAGGTGTCAGTACCTGTTAAAGGAGAAAAAAAGAGTCTAGTGTCTTCTTTTGATATCTGGTTATTGTTTTCTTGGGGGTAGGTGTGAAATAGAAGTATCTAAGTCTACACCAGTTTTTTTTAATTTCTTGTTGCATTTGATTGATCAAGAGTCGGTGATTTATTTATGCAGATGTATTCATCCACTGTACATCTCAACGATTTACCGAGAAAATAAATTTCAATGTATAAAAAGTGTAAGCAGTAGTTTAGGCAAGAAATTTTTAATTTGATCAGCAAATATTCATGTTGCCTTCAATATTGTTACTGAAAACAGTTCCAAAAAATATGGCTTTTATGGTTTGCACAAAGCGTAATATCACTATAAAAGATTCAGTAATGCTATAGACTTATTTACACTTTAAAAGTCAGAGACGTATCTGTCTGTCACCAGTACGAGTTCCCCCATCTATTGTGTCACCAGTAGAGGGACTGCAGCTAAGTTACACAGAACATGATAGGGTGGAAGTGAAATGTAGTGCCACTGGACAACCACCTCCTTCGTGAGTATTCGTTAACAATATTTGACAATATGACTTAAAATTGTAATTTTTTCAAAAGCCAGAAAACAAATATCTTTTGGTGTTGACATCTGTATATAAGACATAAGATTTAATCTCACTCAGCTTTTTATAGCTGGT